>NC_141540.1:76435000-76763750 GCF_021556685.1 Rattus norvegicus | reverse complement strand
TACAATATACTTACATATAATAAATAAATAAATCTTTAAAAAAAAGAAGAAATGAATTTTGTTCTGTTCATATACAGTTGATGATATTTAAAGAGGAGACATATAGGCTTGGAACCAGGGAGCAGCTGGAAATGGGGAGGTGCTTGAGAAAGATGACTGAGCTAAGGACTTGTGCATTAAACGTTGTGGAAGCATGTCAGTACATAGCTCACCTGACAGACAGGGTGGAGGCTCAAGCCTACCAATTACCGTAAGTAGACTCAGTGAGAAGCAAGGGAAAAGGCAGGAGAAGGGATATAAAGTGGATCCTATAGTAAGTTCTTTGCTCATATCTTGAGAGGTGACTGGCCAGGAAATGGTGGTCAACGCTGACACCTGATACGGAAGCTGCCACACATGAGAAGTGAAAGCAGGCACTCCCTCTGTAGTGTGAGAGCAGCTGACAGCAATGTGCTCCCAGAGGCTGCTCTCCAAGAGCTACTCTTATCTGCTAAGAGATCTTGGTGGAAACTAATACAAATGAGCTTTGATTGAAATACAGAATAGTATTTTGCTTTTCTACATTGTAGAACTATACAACTTTAAAAATAAACACATAGAAGCTTCCACTAAACCCATGGGTTATCTAATTTTGCAACCAGCTAAGAATATAAGCCATAGGAGGAAGTAAGAAATATTTTTCTTGAGTTGATTGAAATTGGAAAGATATTTTTAAAATCCATTCTTGCACAGTTAATATTTTAGGAAGAAAATCCTTCTGTAATATGAATATTCACCAGGACTAAGGAAAACAGAACTTCCTATTTTATAGTTTTATAGATTGAATCCTGGGCTTTACACATCTCAGGCAAATGCACTATCACTCAACTATTATCCCGGTCTCTAAAATATAATACTTTTACAAGCTATATTCTTTATTTGTGATGCTTTTCAGATTATAAAATAATATCAGTAATACACATATTATTATTATGGGTCTAAGCATATGATAATCAATTTTAATGTATCAACTTGTCTGTACATTGACTGCCTAGGCATTTAGTCAAATGGTATTCATCCTGGACATTTCCAGATGACATTACCATGTGAACAGGCACACTAAGTAGAGAAGACTGTCCCTCCTTCAATATAAGGGCATCAAGCAGTCAATGGGACCAGAGCTAAGTAGGAGGGCATGTATTTGCTGACTGAGCAGGGACACTGATCCTAGCCATCTCATTCAAATGGAAACTCGCTAGCTTTCGCAGCTCTGCTGGTTCTAAGGATTCAGGGTCAGACTGGAACAGCACATTGACACTTGCTGACTGCAGATCTTGGGACTTCTGTTTCCATAAGTAATGGGAACTGATTTATAATCAATTAATCAATCGAACAACTAATCAACTGATTCTTTCATATTATTTTCGGCTCTGTTTTGACAGAGAACTCTAACTTAGCAGGTAAGACAAGAACACGGGTATGCAGGTATTGAGTAGCTTGCCAGGCCGCCATAGTCTATACTGAAGAAAGCCCCAATAAGCTGTGTCCTAAAAACCTAATACCTATTCATAAACTTAGATTTTACAAGAAAAAGAGGAACACAAACTTGCCAAGCACCTCTGGTTCCTTTCTCATTTCATAGCCTGTCTTTTTTCCTTTATCAAAGATACCCAGATACCTCCCATGGCCCTCAGCTGTCCAACAGGTGATAAAAGGTGATTTCCTTCTCCTGTTGCCAAGGCCTAGGGTAAACATGGAGTTTTGTTTTTTATATGAGGATTTCACTCTGCAATGGTCAGGGAGATAACCCAGGACTTACAAAGTCCCTCTGCATCTGTCACTAAGTCTTGTAAGAGCATATGCTGAGACTATGTAGCCATCTTGAGACTAGGAAGTTAGATTTTTATTTATAAGCATGTGGGTGTGTCCATGATAAAAGGTGGAGGCCATAAAGAGTGTGGATCACCTGGAGCTGGACTGACAGACGGTTGTGAGCCACTCTGGGAACTAAACTCAGATCCTCTGGAAGACCTTAACTCCTGAGTCATCTTCTCCAGCTCCATGAATAGTTATATTTGATGAATTATTATGTGTTCAGAACAAGCCCCTAGAATAAGACTCCGAATATTTTGGAGTACAAGGACTTGGCATGTTATTCTTAAAAAATTACTTATTGATTTTATTGATGCTGTATGAGTGCTGCAGTCTCTTTGGTTCACATGTGTGCAGGTACCTGTAGAGTCTAGAGAGCTTTGAGTCCCCTGAAGCTGAAGTTATTAAGCATTTTAAGCATCTCTCCAACCTCCAACATTTCCTTAAACATTTGCGTCAGAATTATGCTTTAATTCTTTAGACGCACATCTGTAAAACAAGCTGCTCGTCACTGTTACACTTCCCCTAGATGCTAGCCATTATAATGTTTTAGAACTATGCTTTCACAAAAACAAACCATAAAGTTCAACCATGAGCCCTAAATCAATGGGCAAATGTTTCCTTAACATATGCTGGGGATTACTAGGCACTGTGGTAGTGCATCTTTTGATGCCATAGTAGCACCTACTTTTAAGTAAACATTCAAAGACTCCAAGGTTAATATTATCTAGCTGGCTTACTCTTAATAGATCCAAGCTTGGCAATATGTACGCATGAAGCTTCCTTCACAACCTCTGTATCCCAGCAGAAAGGAGAGAATTTGGCTCTCTCACAAAAACCACAACATCTTTGCAACCATCTGGGACTCACTGCTTTTAAAGACAAAGATCCTCTTGGTGGGTTTTTATAGTTTCATTTTAAAGTAAAAAAGCTTGTTAAATAGGTTTTCAAATTTGATAAAAGGGAAAATCCTTTAAAATGTCCAGGGAGGAAGACAACTTGGATAAAGGGAAATCCAAAATGGCCACTCACTGGAAGGATGTTCTTTCAGGGAACTGGACACAGCAAAGCTGTCTGCTTTTCTTCAAACTGGGCAACCTACAGTGCCTTTATTTTGCAAATTATGGTTAGAACTTCAAGATTAATTTATCAGTTGAAGACAGCTATTTAATTTTTTTTAAATGTAGTGTTTCTCTTTAATACACATTTCCAGGTTTCACACTAATTTTTCTCTTTCCCCAAAGCCACAAAGATGCATACGGAAGATTTCTGCATATGATTTTACTTAGCAGGTTTCAAAGCTGTTATTAGATCAGTGCCAAGAAGAGCAGAGATAGGAAAGAGCAACTCCAGATGCCAGATGCACTGGAAAATGGTATCTTAACTGAGATTAAAAGTATATGTACAGAAATGCACGAGTACATGCATTTGAGCCTTTAGACTGGCAGGACATCCTTCAGGGAAGAGACAGGAAGCAAACATGGGTGCGTGAGTAGTTGCACAGCACATAAGATCTCGGGAAATGGTTCATAGCCAGTTTCCATTCAATCAGGAGAAATGATGTAAGAAAGGCAGACCAAGTATCGCTGTTAGAGAGTGTTCTGGACAACTCTCCTTTGTCAGGGGCATATCAATGTGTCTAAAGCTCACCAGGGACCAGCATCCTCTGAGGCTCAGTAATTAGGCATTTGCTGTTTATTGCCAACTACTAAATCTAGGTGGGAGAGAAGGAAAGAGGCCAAGACAAGAATGAGGCAAAACTTGGTTAATTTCTTTCTTTCTAACTTCATCAGCTGAAAAAAGATCTTGTATTTTGTATGTTCCATACCACCACCAGATCTGAATACTAAATTATCATGGATATAGAAATTAAATGAGATCTAATTGAAAAAAATATTGCTTGTGTATATGAGTGGGAAGCACACAAAAGAGGGAAAACTGATAAGACTTTAAAAACTTCTTTCTTTATATTTGGTGTACTGTTACAATCTTGGGATTTGGGAGACTCTCTCTTTCCAAGCTGAAAGGCTTTCTTTTTTTTCCCTATCTATCTATCTATCTATCTATCTATCTATCTATCTATCTATCTATCTATCTATCTATCTAAATATACTTTTAATTGAAATCTAACTACATCAATTCCCCTTTCCTTTAACTTCTCCCATGTCCCATCCCAACTCTCAAACTGGTAGCCTCTTTTTCTTTATTATGTACACGTGTTTATGTGAATATATATACATATATTCATATGTGGATGTAGTAACACAGCCTTCTGAGCATGTTTTTGCTGTCTGTGCCTTATAGAATAAGGGGCTACGTACGGAGGCTTGCAGAGTCCCTCCCCCCCAGTAAACTGTGTACTTGTTGTGTATGTCTGACAGTTATGAACAGCAGCAAAAGCTTGGTGGAATGGTCAAAAGACTTGTATCCAGTTTCAGAAATAAATGTCCTAGTAGCTGGTAGATAGCAACAACAAGAAAGGGTTACTAGGCATGAGGGATTCAAACACGGCTGAGGGGCCATTTCTCAGACATGCTAGGATATGGGAAGGTGATGTACTTCTAGATGGCCACAAGGGATAGAGTAGAGGATGGGTATACATTTATCATGCAAGGGTACAACCACTAAGAGCTCAGGGCAGACAGGAGCTCTAGCCTTAGACTTCTTCATACCACAGGTAGGACCGCTCATATATCTTTCAGAAAGACTCATTTGTTTCATGTCTATGTCTTTGTCTATTTGACAATGTTTGGAGTATCTTGTCTTAATCCAAATTCTAAATATTTTCCAAAAACTTGATGAAGCACTATCTTTTCAATGAGGCCCCTAAATTCCCTTCACACTTACTGCCAGTAGTATACAGGCCAGGGTTTACATGAATTTGCAACTTGAGAACAAAGACTGTGTCGCCCTCTTGGTATGTGGCATTTTACCCTGCTCTTGTATGGGCAGAACTCTGAGGGGTGGTGAGTTTATCAGGACACTGTTTCCCCTGCTTCCTGTCTTCCTCTGCTGTAAGTTCTCTTTCCACTGCTGTTTTCCATGGCAATGAGAACTATGAGTTCAGATCCCTGATTAGACTTAGGTCTAATCAAGGATGTACGGTAGGTGGGGCCTACTCTCCCTCTGGCCAGTTGCTGCTCCATGAGAGGTGCCCCTCCCAGGAGGAAGGCTGCTCCTGTCATGCCGTCAGTTCATATAGTCTCTGCTTTGCTTGTTACAACCCAGATGCAAACGTGTATGTTAAAACCCTTACAACAAATCCAGTCTTCAGATTTTTAATACTTCCTTTTTTTCCTTTCTACTTTTGTCATATGCTGCATGCTTCGAAAACATCTTTTAGAAACCACATTTTCACATCTTAAGAACACAGAAAAAAAGTGTCAGATACTTTTCCCCCTTCGAAGTCTTAGAACTTCAAAAACAGCCAAAAGGAAGTTTTATAAAATACGTAAAAATATGTGCTGAGAGCTGAGGTTTTATATGCCAAGAGTTAGACTGCAGTGAATTTTTACTGCAGTTAATATTAACTTTTAGGAAAAGCAAAGCTTGTTGGAGCGCAGGCTCAGTCTGTCACAGGAGACTATCCCAACACTTTCACACACATTATTCTTGTGTGCACATGCATGAGAAGCAACTCTTGGTTATCTACTGGTGGGTTATCCAAGAGCCTCTACTACTCTTTGCTTCTTTTCCTTCTCAGGAAAGGCCTTTGGCTATTTCACAGCTCATTAGCACCTCTACCAGAAGGCAGGTGGTGACAGAGAGAAAAGGTGGAACCAAAATCAGTAAACTTTACTGCTCGTTAGCAGCTCCTGTAAAGGATGAGGCACAAAGGGACTGAAGGCGCCATCCTCAACCTCATCACCAGCACTGAGTATTCATGTGCACGCTGTCAGAGGGCAGGTAGACATGACCACCGTTCCATGTTCCGTGTCACTTGCTCACATTTAAGGGTCATGCCCATTACACAAAGATTCAGGAGATGTCTGGGTCATGAATACAAGGAGACTCACCTGTTTTTGCACTCCGCTGAGCGGCCGAACTTTGATGATGAGTGAAGCAGTTCGACCTTTGTACTGAATCGTCCTAATAAATGTACCGGTGTGATCCACAACGAAGGGCTCTGACCAACGCCAGTTGCCCCAGCCTTCAATACAGATGTGTAACAGCTGGAAAGAAAAACAATAATCATCACAATGCCAAACATGCCAACAAAACTCTAGTCCTGAACAGAAAGTCTGTTGCTGGAAGACTTTGCGATTTGTAATCTCTAGCATGTGTTTTCTCTCTAACCTGCATTACTCATCAGCTTCCAGCTCAGTTCACAGGCTAAGAATAGCACATGTGCCACAGAGTCAATGTTGCTTTCCACATCACAGTTTGAAATAACGGTTCTATCAAATGGCAAAAGGTCTGCTGAACATTTGAGGAGGAAAAGCCGTTTCATTCATTTGGAGGACAGGAGGTTTAAGTGTGAGATCAAAGAACATTGGTCTTGCCTGATAGCATATCCAGCTTACGTCTGCTCATAGCACTATTTTTTTTTTTTACTCTAAATTACTAATACTTGAATATTTTACTCTTTGAAAAAACATAGAAGACAAAATTCACTTAATATATCTCTTATGAGATCACATTATTAAATCAGAAATACACTCAATATTTTGACATGAGATAAATGTCTTTGGCTTTTTTATTTTTTGTATTATATGATTACTGTAACTTACCAACTTAATCTCTGGGTGCATAGTCTCATTTACTCATATAGTATTGAGACTGTTGTCAATCCTGAGTTACTTATACAGTATTGAGACTGTTGTCAATCCTGAGTTTCCTTTAGCTAGTAATCACCAAATTACCCTATGAAAATCAGCTTAACTTCAGGCATATTAAATACATGGGAATTAATATTTCTTTCTAAAATATATAAACAATATTTGATATGCTTAGGAAGTATATGAAAAGTCAAACTTTTTAAGGGTTTATATGATACAGAATGCAAGGCTTTTCACTCCATTTTTTAGTTCACCTAACTAAAGGTGAAGAAACACTACCAACCACAGACTCAGTGACTGAAAACATTCACAGGGTTACAGATCTATGAAGATGCATTAAAGGTAGACATGGTATTATCCTCAAGATGAAAGTTTTCATGGAAGCACATTTTTTCTTTCTTTCAATTTCAGCTTCTGGAAGAGCCTTGACATGCTTCAGCTTGAAAATTTCCCAAGGTCAGCCAAGACATGTGGGCAATCCTGAGACTGCAGGGCAGGAGAGACTGCCTCTTCTGCGCACCTTTGCCCACATTCCTGGCCCAAGAGGAAACTGTATAGGGCCTCTGGGAACAGGAAGATGGGAGCAGTCAAGCTGCAGGAGCCCTGCGTCCAGACTGTGCTCGGATGCACTCAGATCCGAACGACCCGGTCAAACAGCTCCCGGCAACCAAATCCCAGGGGAGGGAGAGCTAGACCTTCAGAGGGGCAGACACGCCTGGGAAACCAGAGGAGACTACTCTCTGCCCACATTTCTGACTCTAGAGGAAAATGCCTAGGGCCATCTGGGCCCCCTATGCGCAGGGACCCAGGAGAAGGAGGGGCAGGCCCTTCTGGTAGTTGCCCTCACGGAGAGCTGAAACCCAAGCCTGAGGAGCGACTTCAGGCCCGAGACCAGAGGTAAGACCAAATATTCTGCTCCAAGTGACGTGCCTGGTGGACTCAGGACACATGCCCATAGGAACAACTGAAGACCAGTAGACAGGAACGACTACACACCTGAAAGGAGAACACTCTGTTTCCATAACTGGCTGAAAGAAAGGAGGAAAACAGGTCTACAGCAACCTGACACACAGGCCTATAAGACAGTCAAGCCACTGTAAGAAATAGCAGAACAAAGTAACACCAGAGACAACCTGAGGGCAAGAGGCAAGCACAGGAACCCAAGCAACAGAAACCAAGACTACATGGCATCATCAGAGACCAATTCTCCCACGAAAGCAAACACTGAATATCCAAACACACCAGAAAAGCAAAATCTAGACTTAAAATCACATTTCATCATGATGATGGAGGATTTTAAGAAAGACATAAAGAACTCCCATAGAGAAATGCAGGAAAACCCAAGAAAACAAGTAGAAGCCCTTGGAGAGGAAACACAAAAACCCCTGAAAGAATTACAGGAAAACACAACCAAACAGGTGAAGGAACTGAAAATGGAAATAGAAACAATAAAGAAAGCACAAAGGATATAGAAAACCAAAGGAAGAGACAAGGAGCCATAGATATAAGCATCACCAACAGAATACAAGAGATAGAAGAGAGAATCTCAGGAACAGAAGATTCCATAGAAATCATCGACACAACTGTCAAAGATAATGTAAAATGGAAAAAGCTCCTAACCCAAAACATACAGGAAATCCAGGACACAATGAGAAGATTAAACCTAAGGATAATAGGTATAGAAGAGAATGAAGACTCCCAGCTCAAAGGACCAGTAAATATCTTCAACAAAATCATAGAAGAAAACTTCCCTAACCTAAAGAAAGAGATGCCCATAAACATACAAGAAGCCTACAGAACTCCAAATAGATTGGACCAGAAAAGAAACTCCTCCTGTCACATAATAGTCAAAACACCAAATGCACAAAACAAACAAAGAATATTAAAAGCAGTAAGGGAAAAAGGTCAAGTAACATATGAAGGCAGACCTATCAGAATTATACCAGACTTCTCACCAGAGACTATGAAAGCCAGAAGATCCTGGACAGATGTCATACAGACCCTAAGAGAACACAAATGCTAGCCCAGGTTACTGTATCCAGCAAAACTCTCAATTAACGTAAATGGAGAAACCAAGACATTCCATGACAAAACCAAATTTACACAATATTTTTCTACAAATCCAGCCCTACAAAGGATCATAAATGGTAAAGCCCCCCACCCCCCAAAAAGGGAAGCTACACACTAGGGAAAGGAAGAAATTGTTTTACAACAAAACAAAGAGAAGACAAGCACACAAACATAATCTCACTTACAAATACGAAGATAACAGGAAGCAATAATCACTATTCTTTAATATCTCTCAACATCAATGGACTCAATTCCCCAATAAAAAGACAGAGATTAACAAACTGGATACATAATGAGGACCCAGCATTTTGCTGCCTATAGGAAACACACCTCAGAGACAAAGACAGACACGTCCTCAGAGTAAAAGGCTGGAAAACAACTTTGCAAGCAAATGCTGTGAAGAAGCAAGCTGGAGTAGCCATTCTAATATCGAATAAAATCAATTTTCAATGAAAAGTCATCAAATAAGATAAGGAAGGACATTTCATATTCATCAAAGGAAAAATCCACCAAGATGAAATCTCAATCCTAAATATCTATGCCCCAAATACAAGGGCACCTACATACGTAAAAGAAACCTCATTAAAGCTCAAAGCACACACTGCACCTCACACAATAATAGTAGGAGATTACAATACCCCACTCTGATCAATGGAGACATCATGGAAACAGAAATTAAACAGAGACATAGACAGATTAACCGACAGAAGTTATGAACAAAATGGACTTAGCCGATATTTATGGGACATTCTCTCCTAAAACAAAAGGATATACTTTCTTCTCACCACCTCATGGTACTGTCTCCAAAATTGACCGTATAATAGGGCACAAAACAGGTCTCAACAGATACAGAAAGACAGAAATAATCCCATGCATCCTATCAGACCACCACGGGCTAAAGCTGGTCTTCAATAACAATAAGGAAAGAACATCCACATATACATGGAAGTTGAACAATGCTCTACTCAATGATAACCTGGTCAAAAAGAAATAAAGAAAAAATAAAGACTTCTTAGAATTTAATGAAAATGAAGGTACAACATACCCAAATTTATGGGACACAATGAAAACTGTGCTAAGAGGAAAATTCATAGCTCTGAGTGGCTGCAGAAAGAGACAGGAGAGAGCATATATCAGCAGCTTGACAGCCCACCTAAAAGCTCTAGAACAAAATGAAGCAAATATACCCAGGAGGAGTAGAAGGCAGGAAATAATTAAACTCAGAGCGGAAATCAACCAAGTAGAAACAAAAGGACTATACAAAGAATCAACATCACCAAAAGCTGATTCTTTGAGAAAATCAACAAGATGGATAAATCCATAGGCAGACTAACCAGAGGACACAGAGAGTGTGTCCAAAGTAACAAAATCAGAAATGAAAAGGGAGACATAACAACAGAATCAGAGGAAATTAAAAAAATCATCAGATCCAACTACAAAAGCCTATATTCAACAAAACTTGAAAAACTGGAGGAAATGAACAATTTCCTAGACAGATACCAGGTACCGAAGTTAAATCAGGATCAGATAAACCATTTAAACAACCCCATAACTCCTAATGAAATAGAAGCAGTCATTAAAGGTCTCCCAACCAAAAAGAACCCAGGTCCAGACGGGTTCAGTGCAGAATTCTATCAGACCTTCATAGAAGACCTCATACCAATATTATCCAAACTATTCCACAAAATTGAAACAGATGGAGCACTACTGAATTCCTTCTATGAAGCCACAATTACTCTTATACCTAAACCACACAAAGACCCAACAAAGAAGAGAACTTCAGACCAATTTCCCTGACGAATATTGATGCAAAGATACTGAATAAAATTCTTGCAAACCGAATCCAAGAGCACATCAAAACAATCATCCATCATGATCAAGTAGGCTTCAACCCAGATATGCAGGGATGGTTTAATATACGGAAAATCATCAACGTAATTCACTATATAAACAAACTGAAAGATAAAAACCACATGATCATTTCATTAGATGCTGAGAAAACATTTGACAAAAATTCAACACCCTTCATGATAAAAGTCCTCGAAAGAACAGGAATTCAAGGCCCATACTTAAACACAGTAAAAACTATATACAGCAAACCAGTCGCTAACATTAAACTAAATGGAGAGAAACTTGAAGCAATCCCACTAAAATCAGGGACTAGACAAGGCTGCCCACACTCTCCCTACTTATTCAATATAGTTCTCGAAGTCCTAGCCAGAGCAATCAGACAGCAAAAGGAGATCAAAGGGATACAGATTGGAAAGAGTAGTCAAAACATCACTATTTGCAGATGATATGATAGTATATCATATCACTTAAATATAGTGATCCCAAAAGTTCCACTGGAGAACTACTAAACCTGATAAACACCTTCAGCAAAGTGGCTGGGTATAAAATAAACTCAAATAAATCAGTAGTCTTCCTCTACACAAAAGAGAAACAAGCCGAGAAAGAAATTAGGGAAATGACACCCTTCATAATAGTCCCAAATAATATAAAATACCTCGGTGTGACTTTGACCAAGCAAGTGAAAGATCTGTATGATAAGAACTTCAAGCCTCTAAAGAAAGAAATTGAAGAAGATCTCAGAAGATGGAAAGATCTCCCATGCTCATGGATTGGCAGGATTAATATAGTAAAAATGGCCATTTTACCAAAAGAGATCTACAGATTCAACGCAATCCCCATAAAATTCCAATCCAAATCTTCATAGAGTTAGACAGAACAATTTGCAAATTCATCTGGAATAACAAAAAACCCAGGATTGCTAAAACTAGCCTGAACAATAAAAGGACTTCCAGGGGAATCACTATCCCTGAACTCAAGCCGTATTACAGAGCAATAGTGATAAAAACTGTATGGTATTGGTACAGAGGCAGGCAAATAGACTAGTGGAATAGAATTAAAGACCCAGAAATGAACCCACACACCTATGGTCTCTTGATTTTTGACAAAGGAGCCAAAACCATCCAATGGACAAAAGGTAGCATTTTCAGCAAATGGTGCTGGTTCAACCGGAGGTCAGCATGTAGAAGAATGCAGATCGATCCATGCTTATCACCCTGTACAAAGCTTAAGTTCAAGTGGATCAAGGACCTCCACATCAAACAAGATACACTCAAACTAATAGAAGAAAAAGTGGGGAAGAATCTCGAACACATGGGCACTGGAGAAAATTTCCTGAACAAAACACCAATGGCTTATGCTCTAAGATCAAGAATCGACAAATGGGATCTCATAAAACTAAAAAGCTTCTGTAAGGCAAAGGACAGTGTTGTTAGGACAAAACGGCAACCAACAGATTGGGAAAAGATCTTTACCAATCTTACAATTGATAGAGGGCTCATATCTAAAATATACAAAGAACTCATGAAGTTAGACTGCAGGGAGAAAATAACCCTATTAAAAAAATGGGGTTGAGAGCTAAAAATAAAGAATTCACAGCCGAGGAGCGTCGAATGGCTGAGAAGCACCTAAAGAAATGTTCAACATATTTAGTCATAAGGGAAAGGCAAATCAAAACAACCCTGAGATTTCACCTCACACCAGTCAGAATGGCTAAGATCAAAAACTCAGGTGACAGCAGGTGATGGCGAGGATGTGGAGAAAGAAGAACACTCCTCCATAGTTGGTGGGATTGCAGACTGGTGCAACCATTCTGGAAATCAGTCTGGAGGTTCCTCAGAAAATTGGACATTGAACTACCTGAGGACCCAGCTATACCTCTCTTGGGCATATGCCCAAAAGGTGCTCCAACATATAACAAAGACACATGCTCCACTATGTTCATAGCAGCCTTATTTATAATAGCCAGGAGCTGGAAAGAACCCAGATGCCCTTCAACCGAGGAATGGATACAGAAAATGTGGTACATCTACACAATGGAATACTACTCGGCCATCAAAAACAATGACTTTGTGAAATTCATAGGCAAATGGATGGAACTGGAAAATATCATCCCGAGTAAGGCAACCCAATCACAGAAAAACACACATAGTATGCACTCACTGATAAGTGGCTATTAGCCCAAATGCTCGAATTACCCTAGATGCACAGAGCATATGAAACTCAAGAAGGATGACCAAAATGCAAATGCTTCACTCCTTCTTTAAAAGGGGAACAAGAATACCCTTGGGAGGGAATAGGGAGGCAAAGTTTAGAACAGAGGCAGAAGGAACGCCCATTCAGAGCCTGTCCCACATGTGGCCCATACATATACAGCCACCAAAGTAGATAAGATGGATGAAGCAAAGAAGTGCAGGCTGATGGGAACTGGATGTAGATCTCTCCTGAGAGACACAGCCAGAATATGGCAAATACATAGGTGAATGCCAGCACCAAACCACTGAACTGAGAATGGGACCCCCATTGAAGGAATCAGAGAAAGGACTGAAAGAGCTTGAAGGGGCTTGAAACCTCATATGAACAATGCCAACCAACCAGAGCTTCCAGGGACTAAGGCACTACCCAAAGAGTATATGGACTGACCCTAGGCTCCAACCTCATAGGTAGCAATGAGTAGCCTAGTAAGAGCACCAGTGGAAGGGGAAGCCCTTGGTTCTGCCAAGCCTGAACCCCCAGTGAATGGGATTCTTGGGGAGAGGGCGGTAATGGGGGGAGGATGGGGAGGGGAACACCCATATAGAAGTGGCGGGGGAGGGTCTAGCGGGTTGTTGGTCTGGAAACCGGGAAAGGGAATAACATCTGAAATGTAAATACATACCCAATCTAATAAAGATGGGGAAAAAAAAAGAAATAAAAGGAAAAGAAAATTTCCCAAGGTCACTAGTCTTCACAGATGTTTTTTGGTGGAGGACTATCGTAGCACTCTGATTGAGAGTGTCTGTGTAAGTCTTTCCTAAATCCCCTGCCTTCCTCCTGCTTTTATTATGTATGGCCTTTCTTCAGATCCTCCTTCACACCACGAAGTAACATGGCCACAGTGAGAGGACCTCCAAAAAAGAAGACCAATGGTAAGACTACAGGGTAGCAAGTAGCCTTAGTAAAAATAGGGTCTCCCATATAATATATATGTATTAGAGTATCTTTGATGCATAGATATTAGCTACAAGGGAGAAAAGGAGAGATAAAAACAATAGCAGTGGCTGGAGACATTTCTTTCTTCTTTTTTAATAGCAGCAACTGGGAATAAAGTTCAAATCCACACAAAGCTAAAGGAAATAAAATTGTTTTCTTTGGAGGTACTAGTAGCTGGGAATGACACAAAGCAGGAAAACAAAACAAAACAAAACCCAAGGAGGAAAGTTACTTAAGGTCAATGCAGCTGGATTTTCTGAACATGCCACAGAGAACATGCTCGGAGGTTTTTAATATATACAATGTGACTTTAATTGAGGATATGTACATTTGCATATGAGCTCAGTTTAATTATAGCTGATCTTTCCTGCATACAACTTTTAATGACTTGGTATCACCAAGGAATATACTGTTAGGCTTCCCTTGGCAGTTATTTGTTTTCAAAATGTTGGCAAAGAAATATTCTTTGAATAACTAAAATTCAGATTCATTTGGATTCAGTTCACACAGAAAAGCCAAGCAGGAAGAAAACATAACCCTTCTCCCCATATGCATCAACTAAGGACTTGCAGTGTTCTGGTCTACCATTAAGAAGTATCTATCACTGGGAATTTCAGGCATATAATTTTCAAGGAGGAAAGTCTATGAGAAGGATCTCAGAAGGCCCAGGAGCACATCAGTCTACCTGTGGTAGTCACTATGCCTGGGAACCTTTGGCACTAGTTGGCCACAGATAGCAGTGATCAGACAGTCCCACAGGCTATGATGGGAAGTATCTTCGTCTTATATGCACTGGCTAAAGTTTCCGCTTGAGAAATAATATTCCTATCTGGATTTTAATTTCTAGACATGAATATAAAATCTGGCACAAAAATGATGAAATTTATGTGAGACTACCTAATTTCCATGAGATAGTTTCTGCCATCCATCCAGCTCATCTTTATTATGTGGGCCTCATAAGGAAGGTAGTACTGAGGCACTGGTGAAGAGATGAGGTGTGCTCTTTGAGCCAACAGGAGTGGATGATCCTCTAGGGAGACACTCAAGAGCAGAGGAAGCACAGCAGCAGTGGGGAAGAGCAGGGTGCTCTGGCAATCCACACAAGGAGGGCTTGCTCCAGGCTCCTGTGACTAGGAGAGCTTCATAACAACTGGAGCTCAGTTTGGGGGAAAACTTCTATTGGAAAAGACCACAGTTCATTCCACGCCAAAGGGACAGGAGATTTGAAAAGCAACAGTCACACACAGTTAATAGTGTCAGCTGGCTGGAGAAAAGAAAGGTAGAAGTTACGACAGGCAGCCTAGGTGATAGCTGGCATGAATTTATGAAGCTCAGAGTCTGTGATCTATTCAGGAATTAGCACTAGCCATGGAGCCCTAACACACTGCATGTAGTGTTTACAGAAGAGTGAGTAAGTGGTTAAGAGGGACAAAGGCTGCATGTCAGCGAGAGGCAACTTAGGGCAGGGCCAGAAGGGCAAGGGCCTTATTATCCCTTTTGTCTGGAGCCCAGGGTTTTCTTGTTTCTTTATCACCTCCTGGGGGTTTTCTTTTACTTCCTTTCTTTGAAGAGTTTCCCTTACTGACTCACTTCCTCTACCACCCTCCCATCAATTGAGACTTTTCATTCCTTTATGACTATTTAAGTAATGCTTAATATTTTTCCACTGAGTGGAAAAGTGAACCAGGAGTCACTCCTGGAACTTTTAAATGACCATGTAAAGGCAGCTGTAAGGCAAGGATAGTGGTCACAACTGCTGGGGATCCCGAAGGGCTATGCTTTCTTTACTCAGCAGGGCCCAGGGATGTGCTGCCAGGCAGGAGAAATGTGTAATTTTCCTACTGAGGACCTCAGATGGGAGCATACACAGCTTTCAAGTCATTTTTTTTTTCTGTACAAAATAAAACAGAATTAGTGGTCAGGGAGTTAGAGATCAGCCCTGAGGACCACCCACACACATGCCTAAAGAGAGAATTCTTGAATTGATATATTCAAGAAGAAGCAAAACTAAGATGCAATCCAGAACAGAGTCCACTAGGAAGGGGGAAAGGCTGAATACATGAATAGATGCGGCACAACATACTTAAATCCACACAAGGAAGGTGCCAAAGACTTTCCTGTGAACGGATACATTCCTTACTCCCTTAGAAATGACTGTAAAATTTTTATACCTTAAAAAAATAAGTGAGGTTTGCTTCTGTGGCTTATAATTTCCCCTACAGGTGTGTAAAATGTTCTAATGAGAAACTAAAAATTCAAGCAACTACAAAGATTTTCTTCAATGCATTGAACTCACTATAGAAAATTTTAAGGAGGGTAAAACATTGAGATGTAATTCAAGGGCAATAAGCAACTGGATATATATTGATATGTCTTAAACCTATAAGTTTTACATATGTTAATATATTAAAACCTATACACCATTTATTTATTAAACTTTTAAACTCATTAACATAACACTTTAGTCCACAGTGGGCATTTAATACATTTATTAAATAAATGAATCAAGGTTAACGAGACTAACCAAAATCAAATTCTCACAAATTTTAGTAGAGACATTCATGCACAAAATAAGAATTAAATTAAATCACAATATTAAAAATTCCTTTTAAATATTCTTTCAAGATAGAAGCTGTATCTTATGCAGACAATGATATTAAACTACAAATCAATGTGCTGTGTAAGAGCCAAAGGAGATACTGATAGTACAACATCAAGTAGGGTGAGATCTGGGGAGAAAAAACTATGATCAAAACATACTGTATGAAAAAAATTTAATACAAATGTGAGAGAGATCATGGAAACAAAGAGTGATAAGATAGGTGAGCAGCTTGAATAAAAACTAAGATTAAAAAAAATCTTACTTATATAGGATGAAGCAAAGAAGTGCAGGCCGACAGGAGCCGGATGTAGATCGCTCCTGAGAGACACAGCCAGAATACAGCAAATACAGAGGCGAATGCCAGCAGCAAACCACTGAACTGAGAACGGGACCCCCGTTGAAGGAATCAGAGAAAGAACTCGAAGAGCTTGAAGGAGCTCGAGACCCCATATGTACAACAATGCCAAGCAACCAGAGCTTCCAGGGACTAAGCCACTACCTAAGGACTATACATGGACTGACCCTGGACTCTTGACCTCATAGGTAGCAATGAATATCCTAGTAAGAGCACCAGTGGAAGGGGAAGCCCTTGGTCCTGCTAAGACTGAACCCCCAGTGAACGTGATTGTTGGGGGGAGGGCGGCAATGGGGGGAGGATGGGGAGGGGAACACCCATAAAGAAGGGGAGGGAGAGGGATTAGGGGGATGTTTGCCTGGAAACCGGGAAAGGGAATAACACTCGAAATGTAAATAAACACTCAAGTTAATAAAAATAAAATAAAATAAAATAAAATATTATCTGGAAAGCAAAGTTCACCTACTCATTTGCAGTGCCTGCTTTAAGGGAATGCGTAACGTTGGGAAGTTAGCAGGACAATGAGAGGAAATGTATCTTGCATTGTGAGTTTTCACAGAAACTCGATTTAAGGATGCTCATCAGCTAACATTACGATAAAGTCATGCAGAAATAACTCTACATAGTGGCTTGATAGCATCATTACTGAACACTGACATTTCCTGGACCCTAGAGAGCCTTTCACATTTGTAGAACACAACTTCTCATAAAAAAGAATGATTAGGTAGAAACAAAATTGAGTTGTTTTTTAGTGTGGAACTTGGACTCTTTCATGTAGGAACAGGAAAAGAGGAAGAGGGCTAACTTATGAAAGCCTTTCTAAAGCATCTAAGAGTGACCACTGCCATGATGGTGCACGGGCCACTGAGGGTGACCACTGCCATGGTGCATGGCTGCTGAATACTTCCGAGTTTTTCCTTAGGATTGCCTGAGCTCAACAAAGGTTACACATGCTGTGTAATCTGTATAAAACAACTTATACAAGAGAGAAACCTGACATGTCACAAAGTGGTAGTTGGGATGGTTCAGCTAGAGGGTATTCCTTGTATGAAAACCTCAGGTTCAGATACTTAGTGACTTGCCAGCTCTATAGAAGAATTTATATACGAATTTATTTACATAAGAATCTTAATGTCACATAAAATATTGGCAAGAGATATTATGTAAATATGTCCAGTGATTTACCTAGATGTACTTTTGTTCCAGCACAATTTATAATATAAACAATAATATATACAAATATGAGAAAGTCACTAAAAAGAAAATATAGCAAAGTTACTAACAGCTATGTCCATTAGGCCCTTACTATGGATATTACACATATGTATATTATAATGCACATGCATATATAAAGTGCTGCTTATCTCTTGTCCTGTTTGCTCCTTAGTACAACTTTATAAGTCTGACAGGCTCTCCTTGCTCAACCTTCACAGTAACTGTCCCACGAAACCGTAATGACATGGAAAACAAAAGCCCAAATGAGCTCTTCAGGGCCACAGTTGTGGAGTAGAAAGTATAAGATCTTTCCATGTGCTAATTCAGAGCCTCATTATTCTTAAAATCAAATGGTTATCAAATGGTTTATTTCGTGTTTTCTATGATGTCCTACATCACGTGCATGGAGGCCAGAAGAGGTGGCAGGCCTCTGCACCTAGAGTTATAGGTACTTGTGGAGCACCTGATGCGCTTCTCGGAACTAAACCTTTTGTTTAGTAGCTCTAGGGTAACAGGAACTAAATGCAGGTCCTGTATAAGGACAGTAAGTGTACAATAGCAGATTAAAAGGAACAAAATCTTCTCTTCTTCCCTCTTTCCCAAGGGAGAAAACGTTTAGACACAGGCTAGAGTGTTCACAGGGATCATCTTTGGGTCGTGCTTTTCCTTTTACATGCGTGTCTGTTTTGCATGCTTCCATGTACTTTACCGTAAGAGTCTGTGTTAATTGCAATAAGATCCTAGTAAGAGTCCTATAAGAGTCAAAGCCTCCCACCTGCATTTTAGAATGGTCACATAAGCTTCAGCTCACCTTCAGCCTGTCCAGCACGTCTCTCAGTGTCTAGCTTGCTAAATTTGATGTCTTACATATTCCTATGTTACTTAGATCAGTTTAATATGATTGTGTGAAGCTTTTGTTGAAATGTTATTTAATATTTTAAGAGATCTACAGCTATTAAACAGTAAGCCAATTAACTGTACCACATAAGGGGGTACAGAGAAAAATGAAGCAAACCTTAACAGTAAAGTAGAAAAACACATATGAAATAAGGAGATTTACATTGCAAAATTTTATTAAGTAGTAAGAAAAGAATGCTGTTGTGTTCCAGAAGTGTTTTCCTGGGAGAACAGAAAGTTTGACCGGAGCACATATTTATTTAAACAAATAACATGAACAAAGACAGCCTGGAGTGCAAGAAAAATAACAGTATTGTAATTCTGAAAAATAAAAGCGAGCAAAAGTCTAGCAGTCAGGTGACAGTGAGAGGCACGGGGATCTCTCTGTATAAGATCCATGCCTACAGAGCATACTGGCTGCATGAGAAACAAAGACAAGTCATAAAGTGGCAGGCAATGGATCCAAACTCATATTTTCTGCCAACATAGTTCAGCAAATTAATTTTATGTTGAGAAATCTTTAGTGTCCTTTCTTCTAATAGTTTTGTTCATATTCCAAATAGAGCCTGCCAATGGAATGAAGTGCCTATTTTAAGAAGGCAAATCCTACTTCTGGGCAGTCAAGAGGTGTGCGTACAGACACCTGGGATGTGGAGATGTACGGTTAGCAAGAAGGCCTGGTAAAGAAAGGAAGGGTCAAAGCAGCCAAGCCTTGGTCAGCCAGTGCCACTCCCCCTGGAAACCTCCAATCAATAAACACGAGCGACCAAAGCATGAAAGGCAGAAGCGCCGAAACAATGAGCGTGCTTGGCTGAAGGACATAATGTTGCCCACATACTTTACCAAAAGTCCTCAGAAGAGTTTGGTGTGCTGTACCACCCATCCTACGTTTATAATGGCCATCTGGACTTCGGGGGTAAGTTACAATGTTCAACACCACACTTTTCTACCGAGCACTCTAGAATAATCACTATTTTAACATATTTGTGTGTGAAATCTGTTCAAGAACTTTTATGGGGCAGGATGAGTCTCTGGAATATTACAGGAAGCAGCAGGGACAGCAGGGACAGCAGGGACAGCAGGGACACTACCTGTTTAACAAGGGCTATCTCACAGGTACCCTCTGCTTCAAAGAGCAATCGATTTTAAATGCTGGAGGTCAGGGGAGACAAATTCAGAAAAAATTTTTTTTTAACAAAAAGGTTCAATAAGTAAGCTTGTTCATTTATTATAATTATCATTACTGGCATTTTGAATACTTGATAATGAAATCAGATATAAATACACAGCTCATATTTATGCAATGATAGAGAAGGATTTTATGAAAGAGAGGGCTGTGTTAAGTTCTGTGTGATGTGCCTGTAAATGTGTAAATAGGTGAGGAGGATTCCTCTCCCTCTTAATTAGTCAGTAAACAATGGCGCTCCTTACCTTTAAACGGCATTATACTAACACTCTCGGTGTTGCTGAGATGCACACAGATACTCTCTGGACAGCTTGACAGTCGATGGTTCTCATGAATTTGGCTGGCTGTAATTCCTTAGAAGTATGAATTTGTAGAATAGGCAGGCTAGATATGATAAAGGATAATCTAGGAGAGCTCAGAAACAGACGCCAAGAAGATAAACTGGAGAGGCCCTCTGATGGTCACTCAGATAAACTGCATAAGTCCTCTTGGCTTGCGAATCAAAACTGTCAGCTTGTGTTTGTTTACAGATCTGCTGTGATTATACATAAGTGCAAATGAGAAGAAACCTATCCAAAGTTAGAATTGAACTTTTTAAAAGTTACTCTCAAATGTAAGAGACATCAGCAAAATTTAATTTAGGAGGCATACCAACACATGTCCTCAGAAAAGACTGAGAGGCTCTTTGAGAATTTAATTTATTTTTGATCATTATGATAATTTGGTCAACTAAAATTGTTATCTCTAAACTTTTAGTTAGAAGAAAAAAGAAGGCAACAGATGGACAGAAAAGAAATAAAAAATCTTTATTTTACTGAACTAAGTTGTGTTGCCATACAGAGGAAACATTTTTATAAAGGTTGAAGTATCCATGGCAACTGCCGCTCCGAGTTGTGCACTTGGTTTTTCTTTCCCAGGGAGGGAATGTGCTAAGCCCTTGTCCTAACTCATTTTGTCCCCAAATGGGAGCCAGGCAAGTCAAACATGAACTGATGCCTGGAGGGAAGCCCCTGACTCCACAAGAATGGGTTAGTTCACATTTATCTTAAAATCTGCTCTCAGAGTTCTTAAAAATTCACTAACTTGGCAAGTCAAGAATTATCATGAGAAATGAAATAATTTCATAACTGTGAAGTCATCCAACATTCCTAGTGTCTGACACTCACTGGGTTTGTTCATATCTTGGGCATTATTCTAACCTTTAAATAATAAGTTCTTCAATATCCTGGGAATAATTAAAAGCACAGAGATGATCAGAAGTGCCAAAGTGTAACAGTATGCCATTATCTTGGCTAATGTGTGTCACACAGGTTCATGAAAATGGGTTATAATTAAAAACAATCATGGTATATGTGCTGAGGTCTTTGTAACATTCCTAATTGGTATTTACCATAAATTAAAAATGGCAAAATACTATGCTTCAACAGCCCAGCTGTGCAGCTTTTCTCCAATTACACTGCATTGAACTTCCCATTTACAATTAGCCCTGTGAAGAACCTTTATGTTTAGACACCGAGAGCTGAGAACACTCACATTTGCAGAATACTAGCCTGTGGGAAGCCTTGTAAGAAGCTTAGGGAATCTCTAGCATGAAGTCTTCAAAGCTACATTTCAACATCTAGAATTTACTGCTAGGGGAGGGGCAGAGAGACCATAAGCAGTCCCAGCAGCCATTCCTCTCTGAACCTCACAGCTAAAATAACCCCCAGTCAGCCTTCCCAATCAGGTTTGTAGAAAACTCCAGAGAGGGGCTCTGGATGGGAGGAAGTGCCCTACCACAGCCCTATCATGGCAATCTCTTATAAAGATAGGAAAGGCTGCAATGCAGGTGATTCTTAAGGAGAAACACGCACAGGGAGAGAAGCTCAGCCTCAAACTCCAGTGTGTAATTTAAGGAGTGAGGGGATTCCATCTTGGCTAGATACTTAGTGATGGAACCCACTCTGGTCTCAGTTAGTCCTATGGGTGAGTTTGGAAGGCACTGGAAGGTCTGGCAGAGTAATATGACTTTCCTGAGGGAAGTAAGATACGTGAAGAAAGGAAAAGCCGAGAGACCAAGGGTAGAGATCTCCTTCAGCTCTTCTGCTTGCCTTGAAAAATGAAGTAAGGAAGCAATTGACAGAACTGGACAGTAGTTCCTGGTTCTCAAATAGAATCAATGTTTACAGAATACTTTGGATTAAAATCCTTGCCAGATGGTTCCAAGAAGTGTTTACCTCACTGTTGATTTTAGCTATCTTGATGTCAGCAACAATAAAAAGAATCTTGTTACTGTCACTGCGGAGCAAGGCATAAAATCCTTCCTTCCCAAGTGGACTTGCTAGTTGCAGACAGCTGTGCCCTAAACAACAAGGGTGACACGGTAGATTTCTGGGGCATGATTTCCATGATTACAGAGAAAGACAGCATGTGGCACATTTAATGTGTATTTATTATAAGTATGCACTACTCAGTAAGTATTCTATCCAGATTTAGTTTATGAAAAATAAGAATTTTTACAGAATAACTTAGGTTAAATAAGAGTGTGAGAAACTGTGCACACACTTGGGCCTAGAGATTGTCTCCACTTGAAGCATATGCCTGGTCTGTAGCACCTGTGACCAGAACAGCAGGGATGGGGAGGACCAGCAGCTATTCTTGGTCAAGAGTCTGGCTGTATTGATGGTGTGTGTGTGTGTGTGTGTGTGTGTGTGTGTGTGTGTGTGTGTGTGTACATATCAGATTTAAAAAAATCTATACAGTATGGAGAAAACCACCTAGGATGACACAATTTAGCCATGTGAGGAATAAGAGTTCTTGAACTTGTACCTCAGGTAAGAACTCTTAGAATCATTGGGCAGAGCATGTCACAAAATTAAGCTGGCAAAGAGCCTACGCAGAAGATTTGTGGCCAACTACAACTTAGAGGGGCCTCCTCTGAGGTCAGAGAGGCAGGTACATTGGAGTGAAAGGTGGACAAGAAAGGAGGCCATAATGGTGGTAGTCATGTTTTGCGACAGGCCTTCAGTAGATGCTTACTGAATAGAGAAAGCTGGGGGTTCCTATAACCCCTCTAACAGTACTCAAGACCAGGAGCTTAAAGTGTGGTGTGTGGTGTGCTTTGGTGAGCAACAACAGGAATCCGCTGTGGACTTCTTCCCATCCAAAGTCAACCAGTCGTTAACATCTGAAACTTCCTTTTTACTAAGTCTTTTTGTGTCATCAATAGTTCTTTCTCTATTCGCTATTATCAATCTCTCTGCAATGTATTTTCATATGAGCATGCTTACATTTATTTAAAAATTCTTTCTGGCCTTGTGATTTTTGTATCTAATATCCATTTTTTTAAAAAGAACAAAAACACGAAGCTAACCAAACAAAAACTCCAGGCTTATCTTCCTCACTTTCATACTTTCAGTTCATTTCCCAGCTTAATAGAGAGAGTGTGGTTTCTATCTTTATCTTTCCAAATGAAGATCTTTCTTTCAGCCATGAAGCTATCAATAATGTCCAATACAGCAGTCTCTTTGGTTTTTGCATCACTCAATCTCCCCATGACATCTAAGAATAGTGATTATGCTGAGGTGTGGTCTTTTGCTGGTGTTGTAACGCTAAATACTGGTCCTCAAGATCTGGTTGTCTCAGGGATGAGGGAATCCTCACATATATCCTTAATTTAAAACTGTTGGTTGAATAAAGATACCCACAGCTACAGCCTATAGTTAGGCAGGAGAGAGGTAGGTGGGGCTTCATTGCCCAGAGTTTGGGGTCTGAGGAGAGGAACATGAGGAAGAGGAGGACTGGGGAGAGGAGACACCACGAGGGCTGGCCAGTCAGAGTAAGAGCAGCGCAGGTGGAACATGGCAAGTCATATCTTGGGGTTATTGGCCGGGAAATAGACATAGTAGCATAGACGGTAGATCTGTGCCCCAGCTCTCCTGCTTTAAAGACTTATAAATGTAAAGGTTATGATTTTATCTGGGAACTGAATGGTCAAGGGTGGAGTAGAACCTCCTGATTGAGATTAAATAATTACTTCAGTGGTGATAATTCTACCCAGCTAGACACTCCCTTTTATTGGTGTTCCTGTGTGTGTGTTAGGAAGTCAGAGGTCAGTGTTGTGTGACTTCTTGCATTGTTCCCCACTTTATCTTCTTGGGATAAGGTCTCTTGTGCCTGGGGCTTACTAATTGGCTAGACTGGCTAGCCAGTAAGCCTCTGCAAGCTCATTTCTAAGACAGCCCAATGATGCCTGCTTCTTATTATGTTTCTTTGTGTAATTGTTTCCACATTAGACAGGACTGATTCTTGTTTTACCCCTGGGACATAACAGAAATGATAATAACTTCTAAGCATAAACATTGGCTTCTGCCTCATTTTGTGTTAGATTCCTTGACCTAGGGGAACCCAGCTGCCACATCAAGAGGATACACAAGCAACTCTGGGGAAAGATGTTCACAGTGAGCACCTGAGACCTCCTACCAGGAGCACATGAGTATGGCCGTTCCGGGGGCTGGACTGCAGCTCTGGCTGATGCCTTAATTTCAATCTTTTCAGACCTTGAGTTTTAACTATCAATCAGGCTCTGAAATTCCTCAACAAAAACCTTTGACGACAACAACTACGACCACTACCACTACCACTACCACCACCACCACCTCCTCCTCCTCCTCCTCATGATCATCATCATCACCACCATCATCACCACCACCACCATCCTCCTCCTCCTCATTATTACTGTTCTAGGTACTCAAGTTTTTTGTGATGATTTTATAGATACCATAGACAACTAAGATTTTGTTATTTATAAACTGGTGCTCTTGTAACAAAAGCCCAAGATGTAGGCAGGGAACTGGAACAGAAAAGAAAAATCTATAAAGACACAAGAAAGTATTAGTGGATACCTAAGAAGCTTCAAAGAGAAGATGACCAGAAACATGGTATCCCATCAGAGGCTGAGCTGAGGACAATGAAAAGGGCTATTTGTTCAGAAGCATCAGGAAGTGCCTCATCAACACTGTTACCTACTGTGTCATGGAAAGTAGCCAAAGGTCTAACAAACCAAAGGATCTAGATAGCTTTCCAGGCAGTGCTGAAGCTCCTCCCAGCTTCACCTCCAGCTTGTGCTGAAATCTGGGAGGGATGCATAGGATTAAGGAACATCCTTAGATAAAGGAGGCCAGAGTTTGCTAGTTGAGAAAGTGCCCAGCTTTATCAAATGGAAAATGACACTAAATGAAGTAATGGCTTCCAGACTAAAGTCAATGTAGGACAGGTCTAGAGATGACAGAGTGTGTGCCTATAATATTCTTGGTTAGGGCCTCATGCATATGGAAACTGGTGTCAGACGAAATGGACTCGGAACTACTAAAGTGCAGTGTCCTTCAGCAATGTCAGCAGACTTCAGAAGGGCTTATCTTGAAAAGATTTGTGGGTCTGATTTTGCTAATAAAGTGATCTTCAATGAAATAAATGAGAGACCCATAAAGCTGTTAAAAGGATTAAATTGTCAGGGCTACTGTCACCTTAGATTCAAAGAGAAGAAAGCGAGTACAAAATAAAGGGTCTTCGGACTTTCAAAACTCTTCAAGGAGAAAGCAAGCTAAGAAAAGACAAAGTACAGAGAAGACTTCTATAGAAAATGATGGATGGTGCAGAAGCTTGAGTCTTTAGTTATGAACCAAGCAGCATTCCTTCCCAACGTAAGAGTATGGACTAAACGTCAAGACATGTGTACCATCTGGCTGGTGGGATTTCAGAATTTCTGTACATCAGCAGACCCTGCATGCTTCCTGTCATCACAGGGGCATCTACCGGGGTTCTCTTTAACCTATGGCCTTATCACATACTGTCCTGTAAGTAGCACTGGGTACCAAAGGTCTGGTTCTCTTAGCACTTACTTTGGGATTTGTTAGCCAGCCCACTTCTGCCTAGACATTGGCGATAAGACAAATCTGACTTCTAGAGCAGTGGTGCTCAACCTTCCTAATTCTGTGACCTACCTTCCTACCTTCCTTCCTAACTACCTACCTTCCTTTCTTCCTATTTTAATGTACATTGGTGTTTGATTGCATGCATGTCAGTGTGAGGGTGTTGGATCCCCTGAAACAGAACTTATAGAAAGTTGTGAGCCACCATGTGGGTGCTAGGAATTGAACCCATCTCTCTAGCTCATGCTGTGACCTTTTAATATAGTTCCTTATGTTGTAGTGACGCCCCCAACCATAAAATTACCTTCATTGCTACTTCATAGCTATAATTGTTGCTATTGTTATGAATCATAATGTAAATATTTTTGGAGATAGAGGTTTGCCAGAGGGACCAGAGCCCACAGGTTGGGAGCGACTGTTTTGGAGGCTGTTGTGTCGCACTGCAAACTTTACTTCTGAATGTGCCCATTCAACAGTCATCTGTGCTGCATAGCTTGTCATCTTGTCAGCAGCTAGACTCTCCTGAGAGGAGGGAACCTCAACTGAGAAAATGCCTCTGAAAGCTTGATTAGTAACTGACACGGGAGGATCCACTGTGGGTGCTGCTGCTCCTGGGCAGGGGGCTCTGGGGTGTATGAGAGAACAAGCTGAGCAAGCCAGGAGGAGTAATCAATAGTCAGTGCTTCCCCGTGGCTCCTGCTTCAGTTCCTGCCTCCACATTCCTGCCTGGAGCTTGACCCTGACTCCCTTCAGCTGAGAGCTGTATAAAACCTAAGTGCTTTTGGCCATGGTGTTTTATCACATCAGTGGGAACCCCAACTAAGACAGCCTAGAAGTTAATTGGGCTGAGGTGGGAAAGAAGCTATGATTATAGACTGCAGAGTTCTCTACTAATAGTTATTATATATATATATGTATATATATATATATATATATATGTGTGTGTGTGTGTGTGTGTGTGTGTATATATGTGTATATATGTGTGTATATATATGTATGTATATATATGTGTATATATGTATAGTGTGTGTGTGTGTGTCTATATCCATGTGTGTCTTTCTGTGTTACCCACAATCATCTTTCAGTTGGGCAGAGGAGAAAGCTAAAGTGTTGAGAAATGAAGAAACGGATGTTTCTTTATTTTCTTAGGAATGGAACTTGGTATTTCATGTTTCAAATGCATTTCCCCCATATAGTGTTTTTCTGGCACTCCAAAGCAACCTACATCTCAGGGTGTCCAAATGGTGTTTAGGGCTTCTTTGCTTCCAGGCACACTTTTGTCTCAAAAGTCAAGTCTTGTCTTCAGCTTCTTTTACAAGCAGCTGTCACCTGAAGGCCCAGGTCAAACAAGACTGCTGTTCCCATGCACATAATTAAACCCAGCCGACTTGAACCTCTCTCACGGCATCCAAACGGACTTCTCTGTGGTTGTTTTCACTCTCCAGCCTGCTTGCTAGTAGCTGATATCCAATTGTGTTGGGAGTTCCTCTGAGCTATTGAATCTGTGAATATCAATCTTTATAACATTTTGGGGCCGGGGGGCAGTTGTTCAGTTGTTTCCAGGATTAATGCTTCCTTTCCTTTTACTGTCTCTTCTCATTTAGGAATTGTAGTTGCTCACATGCTGCACACTTTGAAGATTTCTCAGAAGTCTCTGGGATCCTAATCACTTAGAGTTCTCTTCTCCTTCAGAGTAGATGCTTTCCATTCAGTATCTTCCTGCTGACTGATGAGGCAGCGGGTCGGCCAGTCTTCATGTAACAAGACTAGATAAGGTGTCAGCTGCATTCTTACTTGGAGAATCGACTTCTGAGCCTGCTCTAGTGCTGGCCTGATGTTGAGGCTCTGGCCCTACGCTGGCTGGTGCTGGCAGCCACTTCCAGGCTGGCTGGCTCACACAGCACACTCAATGCCCCGCTGCCTCCTACACATAGGCGTCACGGTGCAATCGTTTGCTCCTACATGGCTGGCAGACTCTTACAGAGGCTCTGGGCCTCTCTAGGCACTTATCTGATGAAATTAGGCCCACCCAGGATTAATTAAAAACTCACCACTTCATAACCTGACCTGTATCTGTAAAATCCTTCACTATGACAGCTGCTTTAAAGTTTATGTCTGATTAAAGCCAACATCTGGATCCCTGTGGGTTGGAATTGTCTTTTCCTTCAAAACGAGTAGCTTTCCTTTTCTGCCTTAGATCTCTGAGGTGACCTTCTGATCTGCTAAAGTTATATCATGTAACACTGTAAATGGTATGCTATAGAGGCCATGGATTCTAAAGAGTGCTGATTTTGGAGTAATTAATTTAGAGTCGTACAGAAGACTCTCATACCTGCGTGGGAGAGAGTTCAGTTCAGTTTGAGATGCAAGGTGCTTGAAGTCTTACAGTACATGTGTCACTCATGAGAAAGTTGAGCCAACTTTATACATATTATGGTCCATTTTTAATGGATTCCCTCCTTTTCAGGGTTCTCTCTTCATTCTTTAGCAGTGCTGGTCTCTGGCTAGAAAGACGAGGCTGCCCTGCATTGCCATGGCTACATTTGCCTTCAGGGAAAAGTCACAGAGAGCAGAATGACCTCTGCAGATTGGTAGCTTAGTTTTGACTTCTTCCCAAACTTTGTTTAGAACCCAGGGTCCTTAGGCAGATTTTAGCACTGTTCAGAATTTATAGCTGCAATTTATCAAGCAATCAGGTTTTTTTTGTTTTTTGTTTGTTTTTTTTAAATTTAGAGAATACTTTATTAGTTTTTGTAATCAAACCCACGTAGATAAGACCTTACATATTTAATACAGTGTGTTACCCCTGTACAAATGGAAAAAACTTAAGTTCAACATTTCTAGACCAATATGGCTGTTAATTTCTGTACAGTGCCAACTCAACACAGTAAACGGGGATACTTTTTTCCAAAGTTGACAGCACAGCTAAAGTTTCAAAAAATTCAAATTATATATCTGTATATATATATTTATATTTATATAAAAAGACCAATAATAGCAGTGTGTTATGCATCAACAGCAGCAACAGCTTTTCCAGGTTCTGCAGTCATCTGAACAAAACTGTAGAGACATCCAGCACACTCCATTAAAAAAAAAAAAGTAAAAAAACAAAACCCGAGAAAACAGCACAGTTCTGTTACTCTTGTGGTACCTGGAACCATTTTTTTTTTTAAATTAGCTTCTCAATCATTATCTGGAAAGAAAACATTCTGAGCAACATCATTAAAAACAGCTCTGATAAAGCACGGTCACTACTACGTATCATAAAGCAGGTACAAGCTATTTTACATCCACAGAGGTATGATACAGTACTGTCCTACATCTATAATACTAGAGGATACAATTTAAAAGGCATTATTTGAGACTTGATTCTACTTTTCCAGCAGAGGGCCCAAAGGATGGTGTGACACAGCTTTGTAAAGAAACATACTCTAGACAGAATTTCCTTTCACTAGTGGCACAGTTCTAAGGATTCATTCTCTCCATGAATGTCAGCTAAAACCGTTATTAAAAAAATGAAATATCCCTAGAACAAAACCGTATAACCACCGGATTCACATGAAGATGACCTAGTGGAGACAAGCTGGACCTCACCTTACCAACAAGCTATCAAATCTGTTATGTTTAAACAGTGAGACCTCCAAGGAAGGAGATGCCAAGTAGTGCTTCAAAGCTTCGGACCACAATCAAACACAGCATCCTTTTCAACAGAAGCAGAAGCTCATCTGAATATGCTCAAGGATGCTGACATCAACATTTAATCATCTCCTCACTCATCCAGGAAGAAGGGGAGATCAGTTACTACTGTACTTTATTGTGTTCAACCAAATCACCATGTTACAAAAATAGCAAGCTGCCATAATAAAAAATAAGGCTCCTCTATCCAGCACCAGATAGCATCATTTTACTTTCAAGCCTAGAAATTGCACACTTGTATATAAACCAACCGAAGATGAGGATTGAGAGTTCATCTTGGTGGATTTTTCCTTTGATGAATATGAAGTGTCCTTCCTTATCTTTTTGATGACTTTTAATTGAAAATTGATTTTATTTGATATTAGAATGGCTACTCCAGCTTGCTTCTTCTGACCATTTGCTTGGAAAGTTGTTTTCCAGCCTTTCACTCTGAGGTAGTGTCTGTCTTTGTCTCTGAGGTGTGTTTCCTGTAGGCAGCAGAATGCAGGGTCCTCATTGTGTATCCAGTTTGTTAATCTATGTCTTTTTATTGGGGAGTTGAGGCCATTGATGTTGAGAGATATTAAGGAATAGTGATTATTGCTTCCTGTTATATTCATATTTGGATGTGAGGTTATGTTTGTGTGCTTTTCTTCTCTTTGTTTTGTTGCCAAGATGATTAGTTTCTTGCTTCTTCTAGGGTATAGCTTGCCTCCTTGTGTTGGGCTTTACCCTTTATTATCCTTTGTAGTGCTGGATTTGTAGAAAGATATTGTGTAAATTTGGTTTTGTCATGGAATATCTTGGTTTCTCCATCTATGTTAATTGAGAGTTTTGCAGGATACAGTAACCTGGGCTGGCATTTGTGTTCTCTTAGGGTCTGTATGACATCTGTCCAGGATCTTCTGGCCTTCATAGTTTCTGGCAAAAAGTCTGGTGTGATTCTGATAGGTCTGCCTTTATATGTTACTTGACCTTTTCCCCTTACTGCTTTTAATATTCTTTCTTTATTTTGTGCGTTTGGTGTTTTGACTATTATGTGACGGGAGGTGTTTCTTTTCTGGTCCAATCTATTTGGAGTTCTGTAGGCTTCTTGTATGCCTATGGGTATCTCTTTTTTTAGGTTAGGGAAGTTTTCTTCTATGATTTTGTTGAAGATATTGACTGGTCCTTTGAGCTGGGAGTCTTCATTCTCTTCTACACCTATTATCCTTAGGTTTGATCTTCTCATTGAATCCTGGATTTCCTGTATGTTTTGGACCAGTAGCTTTTTCTGCTTTACATTATCTTTGACAGTTGAGTCAATGATTTCTATGGAATCTTCTGCTCCCGAGATTCTCTCTTCCATCTCTTGTATTCTGTTGGTGAAGCTTGTATCTACAGCTCCTTGTCTTTTCTTTTGATTTTCTATGTCCAGGGTTGTTTCCATGTGTTCTTTTTTGACTGCTTCTATTTCCATTTTTAATTCCTTCAACTGTTTGATTGTGTTTTCCTGGAATTCTTTCAGGGATTTTTGCGATTCCTCTCTGTAGGCTTCTACTTGTTCTCTAAGGGAGTTCTTTATGTCTTTCTTGAAGTCCTCCAGCATCATGATCAAATATGATTTTGAAACTAGATCTTGCTTTTCTGGTGTGTTTGGATATTCCGTGTTTGTTTTGGTGGGAGAATTGGGCTCCGATGATGCCATGTAGTCTTGGTTTCTGTTGCTTGGGTTCCTGCGCTTGCCTCTCGCCATCAGATTATCTCTAGTGTTACTTTGTTCTGCTATTTCTGACCGTGGCTAGACTGTCCTATAAGCCTGTGTGTCAGGAGTGCTGTAGACCTGTTTTCCTGTTTTCTTTCAGCCAGTTATGGGGACAGAGTGTTCTGCTTTCGGGCGTGTAGTTTTTCCTCTCTACAGGTCTTCAGCTGTTCTTGTGGGCCTGTGTCTTGAGTTCACCAGGCAGGTTTCCTGCAGGGGAAAAGTTGGTATCACCTGTGGTTCCAAGGCTCAAGTTTGCTCGTGGGGTACTGCCTAAGTCCTCTCCGCTGTGGCAGCAACCGGGAAGATGTGCGCCGCTCTTTCCGGGAGCCTCCACACACCAGGGCTCCAGATGACGCCTGGTGTTCTCCTCTGGCATCTGGACGTGCACAGAGTGCAGCCTCCCCTGGTCTCCCAGGCGTGTCTGCCTCTCTGAAGGTTCAGCTCTCCCTCCCACAGGATCTGGGTGCAGAGAACTGTTTATCCGGTCTGTTTCCTTCAGGTTCCGGCGGTGCCTCAGGCGCAGGGGTCCTGCCGCTCCTGGGCCCTCCCCCACGGGAACCCAGAGGCCCCACACAGTTGCCTCTTGGGCCAGGGATGTGGGCAGGGGTGGGCAGCGCCGGTGGTGTCCTCCGCTCTGCAGCCTCAGGAGTGCCCACCTGATCAGGCGGTGAGGTCTCTCTCCCACGGGGCTTGGGAGCAGAGAGCTGCTGCGGGCCGGGATCCGCGGGTGTGGGACTTCCGGTAAACACAGGAAGTGCCCGGTCCCAGAGGAATTTTGCCTCTGTGTGTCCTGAGTTCACCAGGCAGGTTTCTTGCAGGGGAAAAGTTGGTCCTACCTGCGGTTCCAAGGCTCAAGTTTGCTCGTGGGGTACTGCCCAAGTCCTCTCCGCTGTGGCAGCAACCGGGAAGATCTGCGACGCTCTTTCCGGGAGCCTCCGTGCACCAGGGTTCCAGATGGCGTTTGGTGTTTTCCTCTGGCGTCTGGACGTGCACAGAGTGCAGCCTCCTCTGGTCTCCCAGGCGTGTCTCCAAGCAATCAGTTTCTTATGCACTTAGGTAAATATGTCCTCTGCTCTGCCAGAGCTCAGACACCACCACAGCCTTAGCTGTGGACATGCAGCCTTAGCACATGCAGCAGTGTACAAACTACTTTCTGTGTGTGTTCTCCCCTCGTCTAGTTCCTCAACAATACCAGAAACATCTACCAAATGTGTGCAACTGTGGTATTCCTCTATCTACATTACCCCACAGCTGCCCACTGCTTCCCGCCAGATACTGTTAAGTGGAAATTGGCTCATAATTGATTATGAAAACCAGTCCCCAAATAGCCAGAAATTTCTAACAGGTTGTTAAAACACTGACAGCTACTGCAGGAATATTTATATCACAAAATATGGCCGACTGTCTTTGTTAGGGTTTCTGTCACTGCAAAGAAACACCATGACCAAAAAGCAAGTTGGGGAGAAAAGGGTTTGTTCTACTTACATGTCCTGATCATAGCTCATCATTAGAGAAAGTGAGGACAGGAACTCAAACAGGGCAGGAACCTGGAAGCAGGAGCTGATGCAGCGGCCATGGAGGGTGCTGCTTATTGGCTTGCTTCACCATGTTTGCTCAGCCTGCTTTCTTATAGAACCCAGTACTTGCAGCCTAGGGACTGCCCCACCCACCATGGGCTAGACCCTTAATCACTAATTGAGAAAATGCCTTACAGCTGGATCTCATGCAGGTATTTTCTCAACTGAGGCTCCATCCTCTCTGATGACTCTATCTTGTGTCAAGTTAAAACTAAAGCCTGCTAGTACACCAACCCATTTTTAAGGACATGTCTCTTTAGCATGACCTGCCACTTTATCCCTGAATTACAATGAAATAATATTGAACTTCCTTGACCATGATATGGTGTTTATGTGTGTATCTCCCAGGCTTTGTGTGGTATGCTCTCCATGGCAACCTCTATGCAGTCTTCAGCCTGGTATAGATGTTCTCAACTCTATTAAAGTGCTTAGAACAGCATATCAGAGCTCTTGCAGCCGGGTTCCCCTTTGGCAGTTCCACACGGACTCTACACTGGCACCAAATTAGGTAAGTTCTCCTCCCATGCCTTGTAGCTCTCAAACATCTTAGTCTGTGTGTTTGGATCACCACCTCTCCTCGAAGGCCACTGGCTTAGGGACGCTTTCCTTTTCAGTTGGAATGCATTCCTTGGGAGACTGTTTATACTTAATACATACAACACATCAGAAGAGACTAACCACACCAATTAAAATAAGAATAGGAAGACAGGAGATGATTTAAGGCAGAGAGAAATAATGACAGAAGGCCCTGTAAGGACATGACATGAGGCCTTGATGTTTAACACTGCACTGTCATAGCTTTTTCAATATTTTTTGTGCATTTGTTCTTATAGTGTGAGAATGACATTCTACATCTAGAATTTAAATTCATTTCTTGGTTTAGGACACATTTACTATTTATATTTTCTATATAAATATTTTAAAAATTCTGCAATCTATTGATCATCATGTAGACTTGCTAGATTTTACTTTACTATATCTCCTTAAAAGTAAACATTTTGGTATCTTACACTCTTTCAGTGTTTTTAAAGTTGTGATGAATATTTTATGTAAATCTTTGATTTAGTTTACATCCTCTCCTAACATGAAATTAGTAAGAAATTATGGAGTCAAATTTAATGGAGTCAAGTTTATGGAGGCTTATTTTAATGCTTTGAAGCTTCTTACCCAAGCAATCCTAAAAAAGGAGTTCTAATTCCATTAGCAATTTGTATAAGAGAGACATACACACACAGACACACACACACATGCACACACACATGCACATGGGAGTGGAAGGGGGATGTATGTGTGTAGGATCCAGGAGGAGTTGATGGTGGGGTGAATAATTTATTGTATATATAAATGACATTCTTGAAGAATTCATTAAAAAATCTTGTTCCATTTGTTCTTTTTAAAGAAACTTCACAACCCCCAGCACCATTAACAAAACTAGCTCTAATCCATGTGTGCACACAGAGAACACTTAACAAACATCAGTGTTAACCCAGAATCTTTTCCTGCCGTTTTTGTTTTTAAGTTGTGACTGCAGCAGTAAGAAGTCTGTCCCTTCTCTGGATCCATGTGAACACACACATGGTGTGAATGCCCTTGGAAAGAGTGACAACAAGAGGATTTTCAGGCCAGTTCACAACATGGACAATTCGCTGGAATTATAAGATACCCTTGTCCTCAAAGCACACTGTTTTCTTAAAAAAAAAAAAAAAAAAAAAAAAAAAAAAAAAAAAAAAAAAAAAGGAAAAGTGATCAGATTTCACCTTGAATAGTTCTGCATCTCAAAAGGGAACTGGAGAACTTTCTAAAGCTCTTACACTGACTGGGTACAGAGTGAGAACAACCAAATACTTTACTGTTACTTGACAAACATGTTTAGTGCATGACTTACACTGGGACTGTTATCATTTCTTATGGTTTTGAGATTTTTTTTTTTTTGCCAAGCAGTGAAGTGATGGGAATACCACAAAGGTCAAGGTGAGGAGAGCCATGAAGCAAACCTTTACCTACTGAAATCTATTAGCCACAGAACCTGAAGCAAGGATTGGTACACGGGCTTATGGGCAAACTGGGCATTTTTGGATAGCTTTTACATTTTAAAAATTGACTTTAAAAAAGGTTTTATTAAAAAATTAAAAACTAGATTTACTCCTTTTTATTTTATGTGTGAATGTTTTGCTTACAATGTGCATACTGGGTGCCCAAGAAGTTCAAAAGAGGGCACTGGATTCTCTGGACCTGGAGTTACAGGTGGTAGTGAGCCATCATGTGAATGCTGGGAATTGAACCTAGTTTTCTGTAGGAGCGACAAATGCTCTTAACTACTGATCAGTTCTGCTCCTGTCAGACTCTTTACAATTATAACTTTGAAAAATAAAGTCAAAAGGGCAATTCAACACATGTGAAAGTAGAATGAAATTAGAACTTCATCTATAAATACTGTGTCACTGGAATGCAATCTCCCCATCCCTTTGTGAACTCTACTGTGCTCTGCAGGATGAGAAACTGCAACACCACTTCTAAGGCTATGGAAGCCTAACTCATTAGCTACCTTACTGCTTACCTGCTCCTTTACAGAACAGTTGCCAACCTCACCTTTAATGTAGGGTTTATATTTTTGGTATTATGTCTGTTTACTGAATATTTGCAAGATGCTCTGCTGGTTTTCAAAATGAAGTTATCTAGCTACATTTACAATTTAAGAGATGTGTGATTTCCATGAAGTTATAAACTACTTTTACATTCATTATAGAGAAATTTTTGTTATTTTAGATACTCTATAGAGCCCCGCCCCTTGTTTTTATATTGTTTGATTTAATTACTAAAATTAAGTGATGGCAGGGCTTAAGCATCGGCTCAGGTGAGGACACTGACTGACTGCTCTTGCAGAGGCCTAGCAAGGTTCCAGCACATAACCATCCTTCACTCCAGCTACACATGGTACATCCAGAATCCTCTTCTGACTTCTGTAGGCACTAGGCACTCACAATGGTGCACATACAGACATGTGCACAAAACACTCTTACACATGAAATAAAAATAAATCTTTATAGTAAGATAAATGAACTCAGTAATAGTTGGAATTCTACACCTCTAAATATGTGCATAATTCATAAACTGTGCCATCTGAAAGTAAAAAGTATAAACTCTTACATACAAAGCAGAGGTCTTCCTATTTCAAGGGCAGATTAACCAAAGTGCTAGAGCAGAGAGGAAGTAATATATGGTAGCCCATACAGAGCCCTACAGTTGTGAAGGTGCTGCTCTATCTGGCTGGGCTAAAACAAACAGGGCTTTCCTTATCTCTGAGCTCTATACACTTGCTCATATTCTGGGAGGATGCCATATACTTACATTTCTAGGATCTAGATTCAACTCTGCATGATATGAAATACCTCTCTGAAGACCAACTCCTTGATGGTTACTGTGGTCAGCCAACATATCTGGGGCTGAGCTCAAATTATTTACAAGTCCTTAGTGGCGGCATCTGATTCTGTGCAGCTGAATATGCTCAACGATCCCCCAGAAAACAGTCCCACTCTTCCTTTGCAATTCTTTTTGCAATCCCTAGGCAAGGAATTGTTGTGGAATGTCCAACATTTTAAGTGATTCTGCCTCCTAGCATGTGTTAGAAAGTATAAGGAGAGTTTATGGCTTCTCAATTCTAAAAGGATTCTGAGCTTCAGATTTCTGGAATTGGTTGTGTCCCTGTTATTTCTTATCCTACTGGGACTCAATGTTGTTAGCAACCTTCTGTGTGGTTCTAAGATACCCTGACCTTCTGAAACCTTTCCAGGTGTTGCTGCCACTTTCTTGATCTCTGCAATATAAGGTGCATTGTTTAGTGGAGTTAAGTTCCATGAACTTTAGAAATCCTTCCCGAGACTATGAATTGACTAATGCCCAAGGTTGCATAAACATGCATACACAAATGTTCCTAAAACCAAACATGCTGGGCAGTTCAGGATATGACTCGGGATCTGGAAAAAGGAACATTTTGCTCACTGTGACGAGTTCCAGGTGCAGCCTGAAGTTAAGTGGTTGGTTTTTCTGATCCTCAGATGTAAGCTCTCATTAGAGCATAGCAGTGTGTGCTGTTGGGGGTGTTGGGAATTCCATGAGGAACCTCTGGGCCTGTTAAGGCCTCTGGCTTTGAAGGTCTTAAAATGCATTTCGGCATGCACAAAAACAAAAAAGTCAACATTTTCTTCTAAGGGAGTCTGATTTATTAAATGTAAAGTTTCCTTTTTCTTTTTTCTTTTGGTAGGGATGGGGCTGAGACGGGGCTTCACATTAGCTCAGCTTGGCCTTGAACTCACTATGTGATAGAGGACAGTTTGAATTCTTTGATCCCCCTTCCTCAACTTTCTGAGTGCTGGGATTACAGGTGCACCATCATACCGAGTTAAAGACAATGTTTTATACAAACAATTTATATACATTAAAAATTACAGAAGTCTGGTAATAGTGAAAACTCTGCAAGGGTTTTATACTTGGACCAACATGTATATTGGTCCTCTATTACTTTGGCTTTAGGTCAACTGTATCAGAGATTTCTGAGCTCTTCTCTTAAAACCTCACAGATTGGCTAGTTTATCAGATGAATCATGCTGCTAAAATAAAGGGAAAGAAGATAGGATTGTGGATATAAAAGTGCATATATAAACTAATAAACCAATAAAAGGTAAGAGCCTGACCAATACAGAAGTGGATGCTCTCAGCTAAACATTGAACTGAGAATGGAGACCCCAACTGAGGAGTTAAGACGAAGACTGAAGGAGCTGGAGGGGTTTACACCTCTGGGAAGAACAACAAGATCAACCAACCAGACCCCCCAGAGCTCCCAGGGACTAAACCACCAGCCAAAGAGTACACTTGGAGGGACCCATGGATCCAGCTGCATATGTAGCAGAGGACAGCATTGTCTGGCATTAATGGGAGGGGAGCCCCTTGGTCCTGTGGAGGCTTGATGTCCCACTATAGGGGAATGTCAGGGCAGGGAGGTGGGAGGGAGTGGGCAGGTAGGTGAGGGAACACCCTTTTAGGGGCAGGCTTTTGGAGGGGAAACTGGGAAGGGGGATAACATTTGAAATGTAAACAAAATAACCAATACAAAATAAAAATAATATGGCAACAAACTACATAGAGATGTTGTGAAAATAAAGTAGTAGTTTTTTAAAAGCATTAAAACAATAGGAACAGGGGTTGGAGATTTAGCTCAGTGGTAGAGTGCTTGCCTAGCAAGCACAAGGCCCTGGGTTTGGTCCTCAGCCCGGGGGTGGGGGAGTGGGGGGGATGAACAATAGGTACATGTAGGTTTAATGGGGTCTGGCCTCTGCTCTGCCACAGGGCTCGGCAGCTGGGGAGGCAGGACACAGGAAGTTTGACAGTGCTTACCCCATGCTGCTGCCTAGCAGATGCCATTCCCCTTCTGGGTGGGAAAGTGCAGGCTGAGAGCAGCAAATAGCATGAACTGTTCAGGGATCCCTGCAGGAAGCTGGGGCTTCTCAGGCTCTTGGGCATTCAGGCTCTGCTGGATGATGCAGAAGGGCTGAGAATGGAGTGGGGGCTGTCGGGCTAGATATAGCCAGGGGCTGAGGGGGGAAGCTCCAGATGGTCCCACAGGGGGTGGGGGTGGGGGTGGGGGTGGGGTGGGGTTTGGTTTGGTGGCTGCTGCTAGCACAGAGAAGCCTTCTAGGAGAGATTAGACGACAGCTCTGTAGGCAAAGGACTTCTCTATGGCACCCCTGATGAAAAGAGACAGTCCATGTTTTTAAGACGTTTATTGTCATGGCAGAAAGTGGATGAGTAAAACCGTACTCCACTTCTCAGGGTGGTCTTGAGATTAAATACCTTTTGCAGGGAGGAGTGTCTGGGAAGGAAAGTTCATTGGCTAAGCCTCCAGGCCTTTAGGTACCTCATTATAATGGGGATCTGTCTTTTTTTTTTTTTTTTTTTTTATTAACTTGAGTATTTCTTATATACACTTCGAGTGTTATTCCCTTTCCCGGTTTCCGGGCAAACATCCCCCTCCCCCCTCCCCTTCCTTATGGGTATTCCCCTCCCAGCCCTCCCCCCATTGCCGCCCTCCCCTCAACAGTCTAGTTCACTGGGGGTTCAGTCTTAGCAGGACCCAGGGCTTCCCCTTCCACTGGTGCTCTTACTAGGATATTCATTGCTACCTATGAGGTCAGAGTCCAGGGTCAGTCCATGTATAGTCTTTAGGTGGTGGCTTAGTCCCTGGAAGCTCTGGTTGCTTGGCATTTTTGTACATATGGGGTCTCGAGCCCCTTCAAGCTCTTCCAGTTCTTTCTCTGATTCCTTCAACGGGGGTTCTATTCTCAGTTCATTGGTTTGCTGCTGGCATTCGCCTCTGTATTTGCTGTATTCTGGCTGTGTCTCTCAGGAGCGATCTACATCCGGCTCCTGTCAGTCTGCACTTCTTTGCTTCATCCATCTTGTCTAATTGGGTGGCTGTATATGTATGGGCCACATGTGGGGCAGGCTCTGAATGGGTGTTCCTTCAGTCTCTGTTTTAATCTTTGCCTCTCTCTTCCCTGCCAAGAGTGTTCTTGTTCCCCTTTTAAAGAAGGAGTGAAGCATTCACATTTTGATCATCCGTCTTGAGTTTCATTTGTTCTAGGCATCTAGGGTAATTCAAGCATTTGGGCTAATAGCCACTTATCAATGAGTGCATACCATGTATGTCTTTCTGTGATTGGGTTAGCTCACTCAGGATGATGTTTTCCAGTTCCAACCATTTGCCTACGAATTTCATAAAGTCGTTGTTTTTGATAGCTGAGTAATATTCCATTGTGTAGATGTACCACATTTTCTGTATCCATTCCTCTGTTGAAGGGCATCTGGGTTCTTTCCAGCTTCTGGCTATTATGAATAAGGCTGCGATGAACATAGTGGAGCACGTGTCTTTTTTATATGTTGGGGCATCTTTTGGGTATATGCCCAAGAGAGGTATAGCTGGATCCTCAGGCAGTTCAATGTCCAATTTTCTGAGGAACCTAATGGGGATCTGTCTTGAGCCTACTGTGGTCAAGTCCTGTACCTGTGGAGGGACTTGGGGTGTGGCTAGTGAAGGCTCTGGTTTCCTGGGAGTCGGGCGAAACACCTACCATCCCATTTAGGGTTACCAGGGTTTCAAGCCTTTGCTCATGGTCCCACAGGTGCAGGGGTGACAGTGGCCATCCATTCTTGTTTCTCACTGACCTCTCCTCTACTGAGGAACTGCATGTCCTCACAGTCCTGAGCCATGTCTTAGGATCAGTCTTCCCAGAAGAGCTCCAGTGTTCAGCTCCTGGTGGTGACTCTGCAGAGGGTTGGCTGAGCCCTGTGGCTGGCTGTGTGTGGCTATTAGAGTACACAGCCACACATTATTGTATTTACTGAGGTGTAACTCTTGTCACTGGTAGTGCATTGCTGGGATGTAGTGACCATGGAAGCCTCTAAAAGGTTTAAAAGGTAACACAGTGCTACTGTGGTTGGGTTTGCCTGCATACAGGGCGAGCGTGTGCGCATGCGTGTGCCTGTGTGTATGTACACGCTTCTACTTTTGTGACTATTAAAAAAATAACAGAAGAAGCAAACACAAAGCCTCATGTCACACACGGAAATGAAAACGAACACGGGAAAGTTTCCTGAGGATAATTAAAAAATATGTGATTTAGAGTAAAATTATGAGTGCAAGATCATGTTGTGTGGGAAGCTTTTGAAGAAATTGTATTAAAAGAGGCAGTTCAGTGGTTAAGAGCATGCACTGCACTTCTGTGATTGGTTCCCAGCATCTTTGTTGGGGGCTCAGGCCCAGGGATCCTGCAGTTTAGCAGCTGTGGGCACCTGTACACCCTGACCCTAGTCACTCCCACACACTGTAAAAACAAATATGTACAATGAGAACTTGTATTACAAAAGCTTAGAGTTCTAATGACCTGTTAAATTAATTTGATTTAAAATTAAGATATTTAAATAAAGAATATTTCATTGTATCTACACTTCCAAATTTTCTGACAACAATGGGGTGATTTCATATGAAAAAAAATCTCAACATAACTAAAAGACAGGAATCTAGCTCTTGGGGTACAGATGAGAAAAGAGAGGAGGTGGAGTCTGAGGTGGAACAGAGTCTGAAGCTGGTCCATGAACACATGGGAAAACTTGCTCTCTAATTGAATGACCCGCTTTTAATCACAAGCAGATAATAGCTTATTACCCAGAGTTTTAGAAATACATTTCTTTTTCTTATTTAAGACCACATCTTTGCATTTAATTCATCTGTAGACTATCCCTGTAGGGCACATCTTTCTAATTATCCCCATCTAAAGTGACAGGAAAATGGAATTATACCGCTTGGAAAACAGACATCCTTTGCTATGTCTTTTCTCAGTGCTCCCCAGGGCGAAGTTTGTCATTGTGGTCACTGCATGATCTCTACTGTGACTTCTGCCTTCGCTATTGACAAAGCATGAGCAGAGGAACTCTGAGTAAGTGGTCTGCACCTATACCAAGCACCAGGCTAGTGCCTTACACAGAGCAGGAGCTGTGTCATCCCCATTCTGGAGATGGGAAAGCAAAGCACAGAAAGAAGTACAGCATGCTGGCCCAGCAAAGGACAAGATCTCTGCTCTCAAGGCCTGTTGCTTTCCCCAGCAGCACCCACACTTCCCAGGGAGCACGGCCAGTGAGCACTCCTGGGTCTCCATCAGGTGCCACACACACAGACATAACTGCAGAGAAAACAAACCCCAGTCTGAACAATGGCTCTTGTAAGCTGACTCTCAAATACCTGTGGGGATTTGTGAGAACGCCAGCTGTACTGGTGACTATGGAGGCTCGCCAGGAGAATGTTTTCATCAGTATCCACCTGGCCAAACCGCAGTGTCTCCTGTGTGTCATTACAGATCACAAAGTGGCTGAAGACCAACTCTTCTACCTCAGGGCATTTGTTCTGGAAGAAAAAGAATATGAAAGCCAATGTGTGTATCAGATTAATTGCAAGATGTTTGGCAGCTGTCTGCCCAGTGGCCATTGTTTTAACACACAAATGCTAAAGCATCTGTTGTCATTAGCTCTGGTATACAGAATATTCTATACTTTTAGGATAAGCACAACAAAAATATCTTAAAGACAGCATAAGTTCCAGGAATGTGTTTTGATTTATATTCCTACAAAATAAATCATACACACAGAGGAAGAAAAGAACGAGATCCCACAAACGTTTAACATTTCTTAAAACGAACTAACATGCTATAAAGAGTGCTGTGCTGGGCTGTGCACATTTCTGAACAGTACCAGAGGCTAGAATTACCATGTTCCTAGCCCTCTAAACTCTACAATCAAGGCCAATTATCAAAGCCACAGTTTGTACCCTACAGAAAGTAAGGATCATTTAGGTTACAATCCTGGGGCCCTTAAGAGGAACAGAAGGAGTGTGAGTGTGTATAGTGTGTGTGTTGTGTGTGTGTGTGTGTGTGTGTGTGTGTGTGTATGTATGTATGTGAGAGAGAGAGTGTGTGTGTGTGTATGTGAGAGAGAGAGAGAGAGAGAGAGAGAGAGAGAGAGAGAGAGTGTGTGTGTGTGTGTGTGTGTGTGTGTGTGTGTGTGTATCTGTGCAGGGAGAAATATAAATAAAACCATCACTTCCCCTCTATTGTTAAGAGGCTGAACATACAAAACAGATCAACCCCAGAACCTATGTAAAGGGCAAGTTGAAGTTTTTAAGAGGAATGATGTTAGTTAAAAATGTTTCCAGTATCTGTTTTATTCAGCAATGGGTCAGTAGCTAATATGCCCCATTAAACAGTAAAGGATCATCTAATTAGCACTAGGCTTCTATGCTGATACCCCTTTCTCACCCTAAAGGGTCCCTACTAGTTATGACATCAAAACACTGGCTGCACTGTCTTTATCACCCAGGTTGTGGCCTAAAACCAGTCAATATGGCTTCAGGGGAACTAAAAGCACAGCTAAGAAAGGGATCAACTAAATTTCCAAGTAGCTCATCAATTTGTGGGTAACAGAACAGATACCTCTCTTAAGGGGACCTCTGTTTTCTTGCTCAGGATCTAAAGAATGCCTCACTCTAGAGTTTTCCCCTTTATTGAGGAGAGGGGAAGTAAAGGGTGAGCTAATTCAGAAGCAAGATGATGCAGGGGGTTAGGATGATGCAGGGGGTTAGGGTGATGCAGGGGCTTAGAAACATGAAGCCCAAGGAATCTGTAGTAGTGCTAAGTGGTACTCTGCCAAGACAGAGACCAAAGCTAGAACTCCATCAGCAAAAAATTGGTGGAAAGAGAATCCAACCTTGGACATGCAGAATACTCTCCATGTGGGTGTTCTACGGCTGTAAGCTATGAGGAGGCAGGAGCAACACCCACCCCCATTCAATCATCTATCCATTCTTGCTTAACCTCTCAATTGTCATGGTGCAAAACCTTGCTTGACAGGCATACTAGTCCGCAAAGATAATTAGGCTGAGACCCAAGTATTTATGACCATTAGTGCTCTCTTACATGAGTTTTAACTGCTACTCATGAGTTTAAAACATGCCTGCTGTTTGGTTTCAGACATCAGCTTTCTCCGGACTGACTCCTGTTCTGCCCCGCTCTTCCCAAGGTACTCCCACACTACTCTCATTAGTCAGTCAAGCATCAAGCTGTTTCCTGCCCTCACTTCCCTCTGCTGGGACCTCTATCCCTCTAATCTCTTGTTGGATTAGCCTGCCTGGATCCGGCCTCCTGGTTCTTCTATGTAAAGTCAGTGCCTCAAAGTAGCTCTCTGGAATCCTCCCCAGGCCTGACTAGGTTCCCATTTGATGCTGACATGACACTATTCATCAGCTTAGAGGACCTGCTTATTTCTTTCATTACCTCCATCTTTTACAACTTTACCTCTAATACTCATAGTAATTCCTGATGCTTGAGTATTCAATAAACACTTAGGAATCAAACAGACAAGAAAGACAAATCTTTGTTTGCTTTCTAACTATGCTGGGAAGTGAGCTCAGGGTTAGGAGCACACAGGCACTCAACCAGCGACACACACCCTAGCCTAACTCTAATAATAACATTGGCAAAGCATGTTGACTTTGTAATAACTAAAAAATATTTTAAAAGTAAACTTAAATATCTAATTCTATGCTCAGATATAACTGCCAGCCGCACTTGGATTGTATTTTTCAGGCAGTCTTTTTTTTCCTGAATGTCCTGGCTGTTACTTTGTGCCTACTTTATCCAATTCTACTTAATCTATTTATTTAAAACCTTTAATCAACTAGAATCACAGTGTGTAATTAGTTTTGATGAGATTTTTCCACTTAGTATTATGTAATCAAAATATAATCAAAATAAACTGCTCTCCTTGTAAACATGTCTCTCTCCTTTCCATGAGAGAATAAAGCCTTGAAGGAGAGGGTACGGCTCCAGTTCCCACTCAGTTACACATCCTGAGGTTAAAATTCACTTTTCATAATGAATTGGGATCAATCTTAACACAGAGGTTAAGTTACCAGCTAGAGGTTGAAAAAAAAATCATATCCCTTTCCTCATCCCTAAAATCGGATGAGGGTTTAATAAATGATGAGGGTTTTAGGAAAAAATGTAAATTGAGGAACACAAGGGGGTTGTTTATATTTTTCTAAAGAACACTTGAGGTCTTCAGGGAACTGTTTCTCAAACGCTCCTTCATCTATGGAATTTATTATAATTGTAATAAACTTCCACATTTCTTGGAATGTTTTAGATTCTGTTATATTATATTAAAAACTTATATTCATTTATATGTCATAATCTACACTAAATCCCAGAATGCTTGCAAGAATTTGTAGCTAAAAGATGGCTTACTCATATTTTAAGTTCATGTCATGTTGAACAAGCAACTTCATGGCAACCTGTACATTTGGTATATAAGAGACACGAGTGTAACCTCCTTTTAAATGTTATTTTGTTCAAACCAGGAAACTTGACACAGAAATCAAAAAGAAAGTGGTGTTTTGAGCTCATAATTTAGTTTCATGAATGCAGCTGTCAGCATTTTATAGACACACATACACACACACACAAATGGATGAGCACACGAAGAGAAGAGAAGAGAAGAGAGGGGGAGGGAGGGAGGGAGAGAGAGAGAAAGAGAGAGAACACAGAGAGGAGAGAGAGAACAGAGAGGAGAGAGGAGAGAGAGAGAGAGAGAGAGAGAGAGAGAGAGAGAGAGAGAGAGAGAGCGCTCTATAACCATAAAAATTAAGAATCAATGAAAGGTGATGTTAAATTTGAACTTATGACCGGACAGTAAAGAACCAAACTTTTCATGCTTGATAATATGATTTTAAATAGTAGATGGAGAACTCAAATGTTTTATTCTACTCATTAAATTCATCTTCATTGTCAATAACTACACTATATGTCAGCATTATAAACATACAATAAAATTCAGAATAAACTTCCTTTTAAAGAAAATAAACTACATTCAGGACAGAAAAAAAAATGAGCATAAGAGGCCTTTATCAGCCTGTTACAATGGCAAATGTCCTCTGATTTCAAAGTTGTGTACTTTCATATTTTCTTTAGAATACACAGGGTCCGATGCCTACCACATTAAAACTTGGTGGCAAGTACCCTTGACATGGGAGGAAACAAGAAAATTATAGCAACAATTACAGAAGCATATCCTCTTGTGGCTCATGTTAACACTGCCAAATCCCTGTATGAATCAGAACCAACTATTCACAGAATGTACCTGTCAGCAATCTGCTGTGGGACACATGGCTCTACTTAATGGAATATTCCTTCAAGGCACTGTGTTAGCCAGTCAGTCATTCACAGTCTGATGTGGTTTCAGACATTTAAATATTTATGTACCATATTTTATTTATGTGTATAGCTGTGTCTAGGAGAATATTTTTCTCTGTAAGAAACTCATGTTTGAAGGCCATTTTGCAGTAGTTGCTACATATGAGTTCGCTTATAAAGCTCTGATACTAAGGCACAAATGTCCTGGATTTAAACGCTCTATCAAGAAATCTTCTCTATTTTCTACGTTTGTTTTTTATTAAATGCATTGTTCAAATATGAAAAAAACCCTAGAAATTGGAGCTATGGAAGTTTTTTTCACATTGCTATTTGAACCAGCTGCAAAGATTTCGATCACACTAGCTCTTATTTTACGCATGTCCTTTGCAACACGAAAACCATGGAATGCCCTTAAAAAAGACTTCAAATACAAACCAGATGTGTTATCTTCTTTTCCTTTGCTATTGCAGTACCACGTCAAGCAATTAATTTTTAAGTCTTGTATAGGTCTTCATGCATGTAAAGCAAACATTCAATTTTATTTCTATAAAACCTAATTCTCATAAGCATTTTTGGTTAGAAAACTTGAAAAATTTAGAACTACTTATTTCATAAAATTTTTTTCCATAAAGATCCTTAAGATATTCTCATAAAAATCCCCCCTAAGTTCTCTTCCTTGTCCCTAGGAAGCTTCTTTACAGGAGCAGATGTCCTCCCACGCCTTCTAGTGCCTGCCACTGACAGAGCTCAACACAGAAGGACTCGTCCTGGGAAGCCATCTCCACACAACTCTGTGGAATATGAACAAAATGGCGACACATGTCTTAGCTTAAATGGTAACTAAATTTGAGGGCAACAATAAAAATCAGCACAGCAGAGGGGTTTGTTTGCTGTGCTATTCTCCAAGTGTTCTGTGGGAATGTTGCATTCAGAGATAGCACAAGCAGGTCGCTTTCCCATTCTAAGTCTGCCATTTACAACTGCCTTATATTCTGTCTGTTTTCTGATGTGAGGAATTTCTTATAAAAGATACAAGAGAAAATTATCAAAGTTATTATAATTCTCTATGAATATAAGAATCCATTCTGTAGTGCTTTCTAGTGAATTTAAAAGGCAGGATGTCTGCAAAGGAAAACAAGGCTGCTTTCTTTCCATGTTCTAGCCTAGGGTTCATTCATGCTTTTGTTTGAGAATCTGGAAGGCTTAATTTAAGTCCTTTATTTCTACAGTGGACATTCAGACAGTCTGGTCCATAGCAAAGTAGAAGCAGAACCACAATACTTCATAGCTAAACAGAACCATAGTACTTCAAAAAAGAAATCTTGGGAATAAGTTACTCCCCACCTACATGTGGTGAACGGGCCCTAGGAAGATGGCACGACCCTGACACAAGTGTCAACCCATGACCTCCAGAGTCTGTAAAGAGAACAGTGCCTTACTTTATGTAAGTAGATGCCATGACTCTGGCGAGTGTGTCAACCCACGATCTTTAGAGCTTTGTAAAGAGACCACCCGTGTCACATTTGTAAACACAGTGGTCTCAGACCCTTCATCCCTCACATTCGGGTTTGGGTCTCACTTGTACTTCAGTGGTAACATGGAGTATGCAGTAAGGTGGACATGCGGCACGGCGCTTCTGCAGTGAGCATACCTGCTGCCATGCTTGAATTGCAGTGCTCAGGGAATGAACTACGTGCTGCCCAAAGTTGACAAGCACGGAGTCCAGGATCACAGTACAATCCAGCAGCTTCTGCCCTCCACTGCTGGAAAGTGCCATCTGCCCACAGATGCCAAAGGGTTTCACCACACTTTGCATCGTGACGTTTCTGCATTCCAGAAGTTTACAATCCACCTGCGATGAGAACCGGATCTCCCGGCAGACAGGAGCACTGTTCCACTGCTGAAGATACAGGTTCGGTTCTCTGAAGGAAATGATCATGTATTCCAGTTCAGATGGGACATTTTTATCAGAAACGAACGGCTGTAGGTGCTGTGGTGAAGCTTTTAAGAAAATAAGAAAAATAGCAATTAAGATGTGTCAATCCCTCATGGAAACAAGTGAGGTGATGTGTAAATGATTCACTTTGTTCTTTTTTTTTTTTTTTTTTTTTGGTTCTTTTTTTCGGAGCTGGGGACCGAACCCAGGGCCTTGCGCTTCCTAGGTAAGCGCTCTACCACTGAGCTAAATCCCCAGCCCCGATTCACTTTGTTCTTAACTTTAGTATTTGATAGTAATAGATTTAAATAACTGCTGTGAAAAATGTTAAAAACCTTTGAAGTAGCATTTGACATCTGAAAATACACTGTTTTGTTCAGTCAGGTCTCTTAATGAACATTGCTCAAAGGTTACTTTCTCTTCCATAGATAAAAATGTTTGATCACAGTAACAACTACGAGGAGATGACCATCTAAATCTCTCTCTCTACCAACAAAATCTCTAAAACAAAAAAAACACGACTCTAGGAAAAGCAGGGAAACTCCATTCTTGCTGAGAAAGCAAGATGCTTAACAGCAGCTGGTCCAGGTTTAATCTCCCCTTTCTCCAATTCATGTACACTGAATTAACCAGAGAAATAATTGCAAGTAACACTGGGGATTTATAGGAGCGTACTTTTGCTACGTGGGGAATTTATATTCCTTTTAAATGTGTAAAAATATGAGTCTTGTAATTTAATGAGAATGTGCCCATCTTTTATAGAGCAGGTACCTTGAATACAGGTGATAAATTACAAGTTCTTTTGGGATCTATTTTCCACTAATGTAGGATACAGACTAAAATATGCATTTTTTTCAAAAAGATCTTAATTGGTACAACAGCAAAACCTGCAGCTAAAACAAAACACTTCTTGAAAATTCTCTTAGAAAACAGGTCTAACAAAGCATGTCACTACAGTGCCACTCACTGAGGAGTAGGGCCACACCTGCTGCACTCATCAGCCTTAGTAACTCTGGGGTGTCCAGTGCCCGTGCTGGCAGCTGAGGTGCCGTGTGGGAAACATGCAGGACTATGACAAATGACACTAAGTAGGTGTTCCCTTGATGCAGAAATGACGCCTACCTGTGCCGAGTTGGTCCAGGTGATGGCAAAGACGGAACTCCAGGTGAGCGAGCTGGAAGGACACGCAGAGGGATGGGACAAACCACGGGGTGAAGCACGAGTCGACTCTGGTGCAAGCAGCCAGGGCTGTTGGAGTTACAAGCGGCTCACAGGTGCTTTGAGAACCAGATTCACTTGCAGAGCTGTGGAAAACAAAAGACGCTAAGCAACCTCCATTTCCCAATATCACAGAAGGACATTGTCTTTATAAAAGGCCTTTAAAGCCAGTACTGAAACTCCTACAATCAATATACTAATCATTAACTCTCATGTACTACTGTCACACAAGAGCGTTTTACTTATAAATTCAGTTTATGTTGAATATGCTACAGATATTTGCAGAAAACTTTCAAATTACTCTTCAGCCTCCATACATGTTGACTTAGATCAAATCCCGTTTTTGCCTATAACTCTTTTCACAAAACTTATGGACGGTTTGGTGAACTATTGTAAAGGGGACACAATTCTGAGCATGCCTTGGCTGCTGGAAATCCTAACCTTTCCTGTGTCATGGCAAACGTCTCAAGGTTGTTTCATGTCTCTATATTGTCCATACTTACATTCTGTGAGGTCATCTAGACTCGTTATTGAAGACCTACTGATATTGTATTAAGTGGCATAAAATTATAGCCATGTACAAAGAATGTAATCTTTGGATGGGCAATCACGCTATGAGAATTCTCACTTCACTTGCCTATCCTCTCGAAGTTACATCCTGTGGTCATCTGGCCAACATGAAGAGTTGAAGGCATCCGTCTCGGAAGAAGTAAGCCCTTGGCTTTCAAAAATCCACAACCCAATTGGTGACACACTGCCATTTAAACACCATGCAACAGAATCATCTCCTGGAGACGGAGAGTTGATGTGCTATCGGGGTGGACACAGGAGAGGAACTCCGGGCCTTCCAAACAAACTATAGCTCACATCACTTTTTTGGGCTGACGGGTATGGCTTAAGTTCTTAGGGGATGCAACACTATTTAAATGGATTAGTTTGGGAAGTGAGATGCTTGCACTGAGCAACTATGATACACTTCTGCATTATTTTGGACAATGACCCCTCAATTATCCTTGGCTTCACCCAGCAAAATATATAGGGTACAATCAAGAAGAGTGCCAGCCAGTTAAAGGTTCAATAAGTGACTTATTCTTTTGCTCTAAAAACTTGGATGGGGAAAAAAACAAAACAATGCAGCAAAGAAAGTGACTTGAAGTTTATGGGCTTCTGGGTTGTAAAACCCGAAGAGCAGAACAAAAGCAGCCACCTGTAGTTTGCTCAGACATGACACTCAGCTGTTCTGTAACCTGAGTTAAGAATGCTAAAGTGTGAGGTAGAAAACATCTACTGTCCCTTTCGAGAATCTAACAGAGAGTAGCAGACATGGGTTAGCAAAAAAACGATTGGCAGCAGTTTCCCATCCATAATCCCCTATTCCATCTCCCCTCACCCTTCTTCTATGAGGGTGTTCCCCCATCCACCCAACCCCCCTTCCCGCCTCCCCACCCTGACATTCCCCTACACTGGGGGGGTCTAGCTTTGGCAGGACCAAGGGCTTCTTCTTCCATTGGTGCCCAACAAGGCCATCCTCTGCTACATATGGGTCTGTCCATGTGTACTTTTGGATGGTGGTTTAGTCCCTGGAAGCTCTGGTTGGTTGGTATTGTTGTTCTTATGAGGTTGCAAACTCCTTCAGTTCCTTCAATCCTCTAACTCCTCCAATGGGGACCCCATTCTCAGTTCAATGGTTGGCCAGCATCTGTTGTCATCAGAGTTTTTGATCTTTGCCATCCTGATTGTTATGAGGTGGAATCTCAGGGTTGTTTTGATTTGCATTTCCCTGATGACTAAGGATGTTGAACATTTCTTTAGGTATTTCTCAGCCATTTGAGATTCCTCAGCTGAGAATTCTTTGTTTAGCTCTGTACCCCATTTTTAATAGGGTTATTTGATTCTCTGGAGTCTAACTTCTTGAGTTCTTTGAATATATTGGATATTAGCCTTCTGTCTGATGTAGGATTAGTAAAGATCTTTTCCCAATCTGTTGGTTGCCGTTTTGTCCTATTGATGGTGTCTTTTGCCTTACTGAAGCTTTTCAATTTTATGAGGTCCCATTTGTTGATTCGTGATCTTAGAGCAGAAGCCAATGTTCAGGAAACTTGAAGTTCTTGTCATACAGATCTTTCACTTGCTTGGTTAGAGTCAACCTGAGGTATTTTATGTTATTTGTGACTATTGTGAAGGGTGTTGTTTCCCTAATTTCTTTCTCAGCCTGTTTATTCTTTGAGTAGAGGAAGGGTACTAATTTGTTTGAGTTAATTTTATTTAAAGCCACTTGCTAAAGTTATTTATCAGGCTTAGTAGTTCTTTGGTGGAACTTTTGGGGTCAGTTAAGTATACTATCATATCATTTGCAAATAGTGATATTTTGACTTCTTCCTTTCCAATTTGTATCTCTTTGACCTCCTTTTGTTGTCTGATTGCTCTGGCTAGGACTTTTGGAATACTATATTGAATAAATAGGGAGAGAGTGGGCAGCCTTGTCTAGTCCCTGATTTTAGTAGGAGTGCTTCAAGTTTCTCTTCATTTAGTTTGATGTTGGCTACTGATTTGCTGTATATTGCTTTTACTATGTTTAGATATGGGCCTTGAATTCCTGATCTTTTTAAGACTTTTAATATGAAGGGGTGTTGAATTTTGTCAAATGTGTTCTCAGCATCTAATGAGATGATCATGTGTTTTCTTTTTTCTTTGAGTTTGTTTATGTGGTGGATTACATTGATGGATTTTCATATAGTGAACCATCCCTGCATCCCTGGGATGAAGCCTACCTGATCATGATAGATGATCATTTCGATGTGTTCTTGGATTTTGTTTGTGAGAATCTTATTGAGTATTTTTGAGTCGATATTCATAAGGGAAATTGGTCTGAAGTTCTCTTTGTTTGATCTTTGTGTGGTTTACATATCAGCATGCTCTCTTAAACATCCCTCTGTGGTTCCAAAACTCAGAGCAGAGTTCCTCAACTGCTCTGCTTCCTTTGTCTCATGGCCCTCCATTTTGAGATTAGACTTGCTTTTTCCAACTTAATTCAATATTAATTATGATTTCTTATGTTAAATTCTAAACCAATTATAATTAAATTTCTTTAATATCAATTTCTATTTGAAAAGTTATTTATCCCAAACAATTTAAAATAAGAGGAATTTCAAAATATTAGGTAATGTGAATCCCCTACGCCCCACTCTGCACACACCCCCTGCCCAAAGGTGTGTGACCGCAATGTCAACAGCTCAATGAAAAAGTGCTTTCATGTGATGAGCTGCATATATTTCTGTCTTCTAAGGGCTTCACACTTCAACAGTGCCAAAGTTACAATAGAAATGTTTGAGTGCTTCAGTGTCAGAGGAGCTGGCCTTGTGTAGAGAACGACTTCCCCTGGTGAGAATACACTCTTCCACAATTCAAATCAAGAAATAATTTCTAACTGGATACTCCTAATAAAACAGTTTTAAAAAATTAGCTTAACTGCCTCCAGCTTATTCTCTGAAATCTCCTGGATTTTGATGAGGTAACCTCTCCTTTGAGGAAACAATCTTCCTCTACATTTGCTAATTCCCTGGAGAGTTGGTGCTCTTTGACTTGTAGTAAAATCAAGACCCTGCTTCTTACACATGCTTTCACTGACAATATGGTATATTGGAAGGTAATTATTTTTAAAGAGCCTAGATGACCTGGAAATAGAATGTTTAAGGTTAAAAACATTACTATTATGAAACATACAATGTAGTCTATGAAAGACACTACAGACCAAAATGCTAACTAGAGTTACTTCAGTGTAAGAGCTCCAACAAGTACACATTATTAACACAAACAAAGAAAATCATTTGTCACTATTTAAAACATAAAGTAGACATCAAAACAACACAATGTGTTATGATTATTACATATGGACAGAATTAAAGTTACATAAACAAAACAAAACAATGGAGTGGTGTATTAGTGTGATCCAGTGAGAAAAGGGAGTGGACCAGGAACTAAGGCAGCAGGCACTAAGGCTGATCATGAAGAGGACTGGGAGGTGAGACAGTGAAAGGAAAGAACAGCAGGGCCTCATGGCACGCTCACAGCACAGGTGGGCTTACAGCACACACAGGCCATGGAAAGGGCCCTGATTGAGGTTTACATTCTTTAACTGTCACAAAAGTATAAGCAGAGAGGCTTATCAGGGAAATAAAGCAGAAGACATGCTGGATATTTGCTGAAGTTATTTTTCTTTAAGTTTAAAAATACACCAAGCAGGCAAATACCAGAAATGGACATAATGTAGAAGTATAATATGGACTAAGAAGTTCTGGAGGCATGATTCAGAATACCTGAAGCCTACAGCTTCTGAAACTGTGACCAATGTGACCTCATGGGGCAAACGTCAGCTCTTTGAACTTGGTTGGCCATGCTTGCCTACTGTCTGCAGGTTTACCTCTTAGAGTTAAAAAAATCTTTCATGATGAGCATATTTGAAAACCTTGATTTTAGATGTAGACAGTTACATCTATGTAATCTTCCTTTTCCTGCCTAGTTTATCTCTATAACATTAATTACTCTGTCAAGATACTGAGCTATTTCCTCTGATTTTTGGGTTCAGGATAATGGATTTTTTTTTGTTTGGTTTCATTCATTATTTTTACTTTACAATTAGGGAAGAGGAAGAGGTTCTTTTGCAAGGGTTCTTAGGCTATATTATGAGTGAAAGGGCAGTGAGCTTTACTTCCTTTTATCTACAATTCAGGCACAGGCTAGTATTAGATAACCACACTTAGCCTAGTGAAGAGGCACAGGAGAAGAGAAATGTCTGCTGAACCATTCGCTGCTCCTCTCATCTGGCTCTCTGTTACCTTTGGTCATCTGTTGTATTTTGATTGTTGTTTAGGACGATTCTCCACAGATCTGAGGACACCAGTTTCTTCTGGTCATGTACAAGATTGATATCTGGCAACTGCAATTCACAAACTTTGCTTTCAGACAGACTGAATTCTTGAAACGCAACAAAAACCTTCTGGAGTTCATCCCAATATTCCAAACTACAAGGGACCTATAGGAAAATAAAGAAACCATTAAAAGTTGTAAGTCGGAAACTGTGGAGCTAAAGAGGTGGTTCAGAGCTCTTGCGGGATTAACATGTCCAGACTCCAGCACCAAGATGGCAGCAGCTCACAACTCTCTGTAGCTCTAACTCCAGGAGATGACCCTGACTTCTCACCCTCAAGGGTACCGCGCATGTACACTATGCACAGTCACACACGCAGGCAAAACACCATACACATAAAATAAATAAGTAAAAATTAATTTATTAATTTTTACTATACAGTGTACTTGTTGAAATGTAAATTAAACTGTCAAGGAAGACTTGATAGGAAGACAAAAAGGTATAAAAGACGGTGCTTTAGGAGCACCAGTTTCATTAACCCGGTTTACTCTAGAAGAATCATTAAAAAAAAGACTCAATAGTAAAAACACCCACGGTGAGAGCAGGCAAGGCTGGAGTTAACATGCTAATACATTAAAGGAATGGTGAGAGGCAAGTACTGATTAAAGTTCCTCTGTAGTAAAAGAGCACTTTCAGTCAAGCAGCGGAAAGATGGAAATGCCAAAGAGATCACCATTGCTCCTACAAAAGTAAACTTAGGATAAATTGGAGAAGCTACAAAGTGAGAACATGAAAGAAAGTTGTTAATGTTGATTTTGAAAGAACAAAATATCACTATGTATGTAACAAAACTTAAGAGTTAGAAAAAAAGCTTCATTGATAAAAATTAAATATAAAAAGAATGCACGCTAAGACAGGCAAGACTTAAAGACAGACTGGGACTATTGGTTCAGGAGAGCTCTTCCAAAGCATGGGAAGCACATGAAGAGTGGGCACATGTGCTTTACAGAGCACACCAGTCAAGCTCCACAGCGCAGCTGTGCTTGAGGTCCCCAGGTCAGCATCCTCAAGTCTTTCTGCATGGCCCTTGGTGGAAGACAAGGGGAGCCCAAGGCAAACGTGGTGCTCACGCTGGTTGCCGGACTGTCGGTAATGTTGTCTTTTATTTGTGATCGTGGAGTCTTACACTTTCCACAGCACTCATAAAACACTTACCAGCTTTCATAGGGCTAAAGAACAGATCCTAACAGCAACCATTTCATAGAACAAATAAAACTGTCCCATAGACATGAAAAGTCACCATTATTGATACTTAACAAATATGAATTAAGCAAATATGTAACAATGAAATTAATTAATATTAATCTATGTATTTATTAATTAATATATGCATTAACCTGGCAGTTTAAGAAGATTGATACTCTGCTTTTTGCACAGGTGAGTGAAAACCCCCACATTCCTAGGTACTGTGAATTAAGTGCTTATTTCTGATATTTAGATTTCACTGTTACTGATGGTATGTACATGTGTGTCTCTCTTATATATTTTATTATGTTTGTACATGTACTTCAAGAGGATTAATAGGAAAAGTTGAAACAACTCAAACATCTATTAGTGGGAACTGCTATAGATTTATAGAGTGGATTAACACAGAATGATTAAAATAAATAACAAATACAAGATACACAAAAGATGCACAGGATATGTTGTTAAACTTAACATTTTAGTTTTAAGATGACATGTGGCTAATCCTATTTGTCTTAAAAAAGTACCCTCGTGAAATGCGTTTGCTGTTTGGGAAGCACTCCCTTCTCAGAGCTGATACTACCTTTTCCTGTCGTCTCTACTAGTCTGTGCCTCCTGAACCCTTAACTTCTTACATATTAGACGACACTAGACTCTTGAGACCCTCAGGAGAAGGAAGGGCATATTACTTTAAAATTTGTTTTAGCATTTAAATCAGTTTTGAGGCCATAATAAGATCTGAAAAAAAAAAAAAGCTTCCGAAGTAAACTTTTCCTTCCTTCCTTCCTGTTTTCCTTCCTATCTTCTTTCCTTCTGCCTGTTTTCCTTCCTGTTTCCTCCTTCCTTCCTGTCTTCCTTCCTGTCTTCTTTCCTTCCTATCTTCCTGCCTTCTCCTTCCTGCCTTCTTCCTTCCTGTCTTCTTTCCTTCCTATCTTCCTGCCTTCTCCTTCCTGCCTTCTTCCTTCCTGTCTTCTTTCCTTCCTATCTTCCTGCCTTCTCCTTCCTGCCTTCTTCCTTCCTGTCTTCTTTCCTTCCTGTCTTCCTGCCTTCTCCTTCCTGCCTTCTTCCTTCCTGTCTTCTTTCCTTCCTATCTTCCTGCCTTCTCCTTCCTGCCTTCTTCCTTCCTTCTTGTTTTCCTTCCTGTCTTCTTTACTTCCATCCTTCCTGTCTCCCTTCCTTCCTTTCTTCCTGCCTTCTCCTTCCTTCTTCCCTTCTCCTTCCTTCCTTGCTATTTTCCTTCCTTCCTTCCTTCCTTCCTTCCTTCCTTCCTTCCTTCCTTCCTTCCTTCCTAAGTGATTTCTAATGTATTTTACTCTTACCTAAAATGTGAAGGACAGAGATCAGTATCAACTGCTGTCCTTAATCACTTTTCACAGTCACTGAATCTGATTGGTTAGATTGGCTGGCCAGCAAGACACAGAGATTCTCCTGTCTTTACTTGTAGCGTGGGTATTACAGGAGTAGCTACAACAGCCTTTCATTAGTGCTGGGGATCTGAACTCAGGTCCTCAGGCATGGTCAGTGTCTTAACATTACTTCTGCTATAATAATACACCATGACCAAAAGCAAGACTGCGGGGAAAGGGTTTATTTGGCTTATAGATCCATATTGTAGCCCATCATTGAAGGAAGCCTTGGCAGGGACTTACACAAGGCAGGGACCTGGAGGCAGGAGCTGATGCAGAGACCATAGAGGAGTACTTACTGCTAACTGGCTTGGTCCTCATGGCTTGCTCATGCTTAGAGAACCCAGGCCCAGTAGTCCAGGGATAGCACTACCCACAATGGGTTGGGTTCTCCCCCATCAATTAAGAAAATTAAGAAAGTGCCTTATAGATTCATCTTATGGGGGTATTTTCTCAAGTGAGGGCTCCTTCTTTCAGATAAGCTTGTGTCAAGTTGACAGAAAGCTAGCCACTGCAGACAGCAAATAGCTCACTGATTCACCTCTCATGCCCCATAAGTGCAGGATTTTGACTGTGCATGTGTGAGGGGGTGACGCTGGATGAGGAAGAAGAGAAATGAAGATTCATGAGTACGCTGAAGCAGACGCATATGTTTGGGGAACTTAAAGGTAGCATATTCATGGAATTCAGTGTTAGTTAGGCATGGTGGTATGCACATGTAACCTCAGCACTTGTAAGGTAGAGGAAAGATAACCAAAGTCCAAGGTCAGTCTTAGCTATCAGGAACATAGGGAGTTTAGGGCTAACCTGTGCTAAAAGAACAAAACAGTAAGAAAATCAAGAAACAAAATGAGACAGTAATTCTCATTTCTTGCTACTCATGTAAGCTTGTCCACAGCCTCTCCTCTTTGGGTCATTGTTTCTGTATCCTCTCCAATCGGAAATACTGATTTTATTATTCTCTTGTGTCGAAATCCTCCCTGTCTTTTAAAGCCCAAATCAAATGCTTTCTTTGAGTTTTTTCAGAAAGCAGCGAGCCTGCTCTTTAGATTAAGGGACCCACAACTAGGGGCAGAAAGAATGTGGGAATGGGTGCATAGGAATCTTAGAAAGGTGTGTAAGAATCTTGGTGGAAACTTTTGCAAAAGTACATTAACATATTTCAGATAGCAGAATGTAAAGTTCTACATTCTTGGTAGAGAGGTTTACATCTTCAATATAGTTGAAAATATGTTTCTGGCCCAGAACCAGAAGTTCTACATCAAAGTTAACACATAATAACCAATGAAAACTGGCTGTCATACTGAGAATCAGAAGGAAAGAACAGCAGTCAGTTCTAATGGAATCAGAGGCGATTTGAGATTGTCCAATCTGGAAGCAGTGTGGGAATGAAAAACGGCTGCCCAACACTAGGGACGGAGGGAAAACAACTGTGAAGTTTAGAAAATGAGGAGTGCTAAAGAAAAGTGTGGAACTCACAACTGGTCAGGGGCTGGCTCAACAGTTAACACCCCTCAACTGGAATATCCAAAGACTCAGAAAATTCTGGAAATAACAGAAAACTACTATAGAAATAGGCTCTACTACATGACAACCATGTGCTTGTCAAAATTTTCAGTTATATGTCCTATTTTTATTGTTCAATGGAGAGAATTAATAATTCACATGAAATCTTGTTGAAAACATTTAAATTATATGCTTATTCATATATTTACAAAAGTTAAGAATATATTTGACTTCAGCACAAACCCTTTGGCTATAGACATAAAGAAATCAAGATGCAGCTAACTGGAGAGCTTTCTTTCTATTGGTTGGTTCTCAAAAGGTCAGAAGGTGCTATTCAGGGAGCTGGGAGAGAAAAGGTTATCCACAGTCTCACTTATTTATGACAGCTGCACTAAGTCCTCTGGGCAATAGTGGCACTAAGTGTCAGGGGTGACCCACTGTTTTCTGATTGGATCTGAGGGTTCCTCATGGGGTACCACTGCCTTCTGATTGATTTGAGGATTTCGCCACAAGAGCAAACTCATGCCTGGTTTTGTAAACCTGGTCAAGGGCTTGTGGCTGGGGAGGTGCTGAGGGGCAGGCTTACTATTATTAATATTGTCTTGAAGATGCATGGACTGAAGGGTATACTGATGGAAACACTGACACACTATAGCTTCCACAATGATGTACACACACACACACACACACACACACACACACACACACACACACACTTTTTACTTTTTAAAATTTTCTTTAGGGGAGGTAGGTTACAAGCGCAGATGATGATATGAAGGGACAGGGAGATGAGTGGGATTGGGGAACATGATGTGAAACCAACCGAAGAATAAAAAGTTTTTAAAAAGGAAGCTAAAAAATAGTGTCTTGTTAAATAGTCATTGTATCAACCTATGTCTTCTACCCACTGTTTAAATGTACATGTTGTATTCGGCCTTCATCAGAGAAGCTTTTTAGTACAGTAACAGTGATTAATAAAAAAGAGAATCTCATAACTGGCCGAAGTGCTGAGAATAGGCAGTACTGGACTGCTCAGTTCTAGAAGGGGCATCTACAGAAGTGGGAGGAGCCGCAAGATGGGGAGATGTGCATAGCACAACTGCAGTGCTCATCACCTCAATGTGGCTATGGTTCCCTGTCCACCACTGTACAAGACAGGCTCTGTCAGCAGTGGCCTGTGGGACTACTGGTAGTTACTGGCTGCTAGTGCAAGAAGTGTCATTTTTTCAGGGGTGTAGACACTGCTAAGTTACTCACAGTCCAGTAAATAACCTCTCAGCTATGTTCATATAAGCAACTATAATTAAACTCAGTGGGTTTTACACAAAATGAAGACACAAATGTAGGAGATACTCTTGGAAGAAGAAAGGTTTCAGCAGGAAATGGATGTGAAAGGGGAGGGTGACACCAAGTTTACACATAGATGAAGCTGCAAAGCATTCGTTAATGAAAAAGAGGAGTAGGTATATTTACCCTCAGCACACTAAAACACAAGCTAATACACATTCTTAGTGTTTTAAAGGTGGTTTTATTTAGTGTTCAGATGGTCTTTATATTATCACTTCATTCTAACATTCAAAACAAAAACCTCGCCAGTGTTCCTTGTGGGACAGATCCTGGACCTTGGCACCTTTGGAGGATCCTTGTCTTATAATGTCACGTCAGGGTTTCTTTCTTTTAACTTTATCTTATTTTTATTGATAATTTTTCTCTCTTTCACCCTACAGGTCTGTTGGGTGTATATTACAGCTCCCAGTTTAGTGTTTTTATGAGATTCTCGAGTACCCTGTGAGTGGGTCTCTGCATCTGTATCTGTATTCTGTGCCTTTTCTTGGGCACTTTTTCTTCTGTTTCCCTGGCCCTATTTTGATGTGTTAGTTTTTGTTTTATCTTAGTATATTATATTTTATTATTTATCTTTTAGAAGCCTGTTTTCTTTCTCAAATGAGAGACCAAAATGGGGTTGGATGCAGAAGGAGAGAGGTAAAGAAGAAGTGGGAGGGGCGGGGGGGGCATGAAACCATATCAGTATATATTATGGGGGAAAAATCTATAAGAGAGGAAAAAAATCCTGGTCCTGGAAAATAAACCACAGCTTTTGGGCAACTTAATGAGTATAAACTATACATCCCTAATTTGTAAAATAAGTCTAATAGAACTAAATTGTTTTAAAGCCAAAGCAATTAATTTTATCTTAATGCCATTTGGGGGATATAGAAAAGATGCAGCAAAATTTACACTTCTAAAAGATTCTAGAGGGTTGGGGATTTAGCTCAGTGGTAGAGCACTTGCCTAGGAAGCGCAAGGCCCTGGGTTCGGTCCCCAGCTCCGAAAAAAAAAAAAAAAACCAAAAAAAAAAAAAAGATTCTAGATAATATAGAAAGTGAATTTAAGCAGCAAGTGTGGAGGGAAGACAATCCACTAGGAGATTTAAGGTCGAGATGTTAAAAGCTGGGGTAGCAGGGGAGACTCCTGGGACCTAACCGTCAGTCCAGACTGCTCAGATAAGAGGGTGACACCATGTCAGGTAGTATGTGTAGGGTAGAGGAAGGGTAATCCTGAGTTCTGGACAAACTGAAGTGGAAACACCAATAAGCCACTCTAGTAGGAGCAGTGAGGATCCAGACACTGCAGAGACTGCAAGGTGTTGACTGTGTTGATGCTCAACTCACTCCAGGTCATCCCGCCCTACCCCTCCAGCAGGGGCTATGGAAGCACAGTGACTATTGAGGTCTGGTTTATTTATGTGCTTTTAGTGACGAAGTCAGGAATCTGAAATAGGGAGCTGACTGGGGGACAGAGAAGAATAGAGACAAACCAGTCTTTAGACAGGAAGGGATAAACCTCAGTGAGATGGTGAAGGGGAGGAGGGAAAGCAAGGGCTGTGTTGCAACTGAGTCTTGACGTACAAGAGATAGGGTCAATGGCTGAGGTTTTAAAATGAACCCATAGCTCCTTCTTTCAGACTTTTTTGCATGCTATGTTCTTGGCATGAAACTGTAGCAGCTTAGGGGCTTGCATGTAGCATATTCTGAGCAACGTTTTCAAATGATTTAATACAGCTGCGGTTCACCCTCCTGTACTACTCACACTCCCAATTAATGAACAGAGTTAGCTGGTGAAGAGATACCAGTGTCGGCTTTAGTGCTGTGTTAGTCTACATCACCCCAGTGCAGCAGTTCTCTCATTTAGAAAGGTTTGCCATGGGCCCATCTGTGAAGAACCCCACTTTCTGCGCACTCGCTTCCTTTGTCTCCCAGTTAAAGCTGACACCTTTAGCTAGTTTCTAGATAAGTAGTGACATAAGAAAACTAACAATTGAACATGGTCACATTGTTCTTACAGCTTCATATGGTAGCAATTAATTATTCCCAAGAAAGAGTTGGCTCTGTTTTGTGTGATCTATTTAAAATAATTTTAGTATGAGCTTTTAGGTTTGAAAGAGACCATGTGAGTGATTTTTAGTTATATATCTTTAACAAAGGATTTATTACTAATGCCTGTGCTGAATAACTTGAAAGAAAGATGACTATTCCAAGAAAGGTTGGTTGCCAAAAAATAGTTTAGAGAGCCTGACTATCTAGTACTGAGTCATGGGAAGTGGGAACAAGTAAATTGGTTTCCCTGGAAGACATTCCACATGGAGCACATGGTACATTTCAAGTGACTGTCAAGATTATATTTTTTTATTACATTTTGTTTTCCTATTCACTATTTGACAGGACCTAAAAAATTAGCCAGCCATACATAATAAACTGCACTCTAAGCATATGTGGCCTTTGCATATGAGTATGTTTTATGCTGTATATCTGCCAGTTGGTAAAAGCACATCTATTTATGCATTTAAAATGTTATTTCACAATTTGTTTCCACTTGATGGCTAATTTGGGAAGATTTGCATGTGTGTTGGCCATTTAAAAATATTTTTGGTACAAAGAATATTCTGGCACTTAATTTGTTTTTATTACTTACTAGTGCTGCCAAGTCTATTAGCAGCTACAACTCCCTGTCTGTCCTCGTGCTGAACAGCTCCCACTTCTTTGTGCAGTGCTGCTGAAGTGAGGCAATGACTGCCTTGTGGGCTCAGTCCCACTGCAGCACCTAGGTGAAGGGGGCAGACGGTCTTGTCTTTCCTGTACACCTGTGCTGCCAGGTGCACCCACGCCTCCTCCACTCCCGACTCAGGGACTGACGCTTGCTCACAATATTGTTACTTCCCTTGTTCCTCCCAGCATACCAGTCTCTGAGGATGTCCAGATAACTGATGAGCAGAAGGAAAATACAGCAAAGAAGATGCTCCCTCAACTCACATGCTCCTTCCTTCAGTGTACGTGTTAGTGTGGAGAACAGAGTACCACACTCACGAGGCAGCTCTCTCCTAATTTGTGGAATCTGGGAAAGGAACTCAGGTTGTCAGGACTGTGCTAAGTCTCCTTTACTCACTAAGCAACCTTGCAGTTCCAACATTTGTTATTATTAGCTTATTTCTTATTATTAGCTTAATAAGGAAAATATTTCCATTTTAAAGGTAAGCTAATTGTGACTGGTGTAAGGGAACTTGCTCAGAGATGCATAATTAGTGGCTATAAAAACTATGCTCTTTCATTTAAAGAAGAAAAATATTATATGTCATTTGCCATTTACAGTTCCTTTTTATTCTCGAGACTTTCACAATACATATTGATTTCGATCCAATCCACCCTGTCTCTCCACTGCCACCCCGTCCCCAACATCATGTGTGTTCTCTCTCTTGAATCCACCAAGCACACTAGGCACCTGGTGCTGTCCGTGCGTGACTGTACTCCATTGTGTGACTGTACTCCACAGGCTGTATCCCTAAAGAACACTGACTCTTCCTCCCCGAGTGGCCATCAATTAATTATGAACAGCTTTTCAGCTAAGGATGAGATTTTATGGGTCTGCCCCTGCCCATGCTGCATGTTTGGCTGGTTTACCCTTGTGCAGGTCTTGTGCATGCAGCCCCAGCTATTATGTGTCCTTATGTCTTCATTATGTGTCCTTACGTCTTCATTATGTGTCCTTATGTCTTCATTATGTGTTCTTATGTACTTTCGGGTTTTTAAAAAGTTGATTCTTTGGAAGCAAAAACAATGTAGAGTATATATATGATTTTGTTATTTCTCTTAGGCATTTAAACTTTATTCAGGCAGTTCAAAATCCTCTTTCAACACTTTGAATGTACTCTCCTGCTTCTTAGCTCCATGGTATTTGATAAGAAATCAGATGTTAATCCTAACAAATGTCTATATGGCTATGTGTAAGTGTATTCACAGGGAGTTCAAGGAGCCTCTTAGATACACAAAGGCTTGTGTAAATCAGTCTTCATTTAATCAGATCTTTTCTTCCCTTTTCTCTCTTGCTCAGGACTCCCATTCTGCATGTGTTAGTACACATGATGGTCTGTCTCAGGTGTCTGATTTGTTCCTTCTCTTCACCTCATGTTATGCAGACTTGATAATCTTGGCCAACACATCTTCAGGCATCAAGTCTTTCTAAGCTAGCTGAAGTCTGCCATGGAGCCCCTTCTACTGAATGTATTTAGTGATTATATTTTCCAATTCAAGAATTTCCATTTGTTATAATTTTTTCACAAGATAAACATATCCAATATGAAATCCTAAAATACTCTGCAATTAAGAACTGTTTTAGGGCTGAAGTGCTGGCAGAGCAGAAAACCCGACAAGTAATTCTGTGATAGGTGCAGTCATAGCACAGGGCACACAGAGCACATAATTAGTAAATGTATTGTGGGAAGTTACTACAGGCCACAGGTATGAAGCATATATCAGATACACATGAGTTTCATATTTTAAGTTTTGGTCACATTTCCAATACACTTCATTTATATTCAAATAATATACAGCCTCAAAATCTGAAATACTTCTTATCCTAAACATTTCAGATAGAAAGTGTTCTATCTATATTTCCCTTTCTGAGTATTATCTATTTGGTGAGCCATCATCCTTACTCCTCCTTTTATTTCCTTAGACACACTATTTCCTGTACACATTTAAAGGGGATGGTGTGTCTGACTAGTTGGATGGGGAGAGCTCAGTGTGAGCATGAGAATCTCAGCTCCGGTCCCAGTGCTGTGTAAAAGCAGGAAAGGTGCTGCTGTTTATCAGCTCAGTCCAGGAAGGCACAGTCTTGTGTCCTCTCTCCTTGCCTTCCTCTCCTGCCTCAAGTGTTCATCGAGGGTTCTTCAAAGACATTTCTACTGACTGCCTTCACCTCCAGGCTGTGGCCTTACTTTCTCATCTCTGCATTTCTAATGAGTTTTTGGTGAAAGCTTGATATTTTAATATTTTAAATAGTAATAAACAATACCAACCGTGAGAATCAGATCTGGTCCTTCTACGTGGCCTTCTGTCATTCCCACTGCATCAGTGCTTGCTGCTAGTTACGAACTAGACGGTGAGGTTTGCAGTCTCTGCTAGGATTTGGATGTTCTTTGTCCCTGTAACATGGGGTGACCTTGGTCCCCAGTGTGATACAAAGCTGCTGAATTTTCAATGTGGAGCATGGCCCTTAGGTCACTGGTCACCTTCAGAAGGATAAGGTCCTGGCCTTCACTCTCTCGAGTTTCTGTACTCAAATGTGATGACCTGAACCTTCGCTATACCGGAATAAATGCTACTACTATGCCCCTGACCCTCCAAATCTCTGGTCTGAGTAAAAACTGGTATTTCTATAAATGATCTGCCTCTGTTATTTTGTTTCAATAATGAAAATCTTACTAATACAGTTCTGTAGCCATTAGAGTCTCTGCTTGGTTAGCTCAGTGGTTACTTCACAATTAAGCAGACATTTCCTGAAAGACTGGGTACCAATAAGCTTCTAGTTGTTTGCTAAAGGCTCTTGAACCTGCTTGGGCATACGTCAATTCTACCTTAGCCTTGACCTCCTTATACAGAACCTCATGGACGCAGGTTAAAGTGCTGGTCCTGATTATAAACAATGTCCTGAGCATAGAGCTCATCGGAAATATAGCTTTGAAAATTCCCAGGAGCTCTTACCTTTACTTTGAAAGTTTCTGCTGCCTTTCACTGATGAGGCATGAATATAATCATGATGAGCACACAGCAGCAGAGATGTTGAAAACAAGCTCCTATACAATGATAGGCATCTGTAGTCATACATGCTCCTATACAATGATAGGCATCTGTAGTCATACATGCTCCTATACAATGATAGGCATCTGTAGTCATACATATATTTGGGCTTACTTGTCTTTTTAATGTAGAGAAGGAGACATATTAATCACATAGAATAATGAAAAATGAGCATAGTTTTTAAAAGGTAATAAAAATGTATTTTGACCACGAAATCTGCTTATTTTGTGTTTCCACTTCATTGTAAACATCTACCATTTAATGAGGTAAAATGTAAATGTTTTAAATGTCTAATGCTTCTGCTTTTTTAAAAACATGTATCTGCCATTTATTTCTTTTTTTATTTTAAGAAGGAAAAGCTTTTATACATCATCAGCTAATGGAAGTCACATGGGCATGGATATGGAAACACACACACACACACACACACACACACACACACACCCTTATAATATTGGAACCAGTTGAGAAACCACAAGTATTCAAATGCAGGAAATCATGATTTTATAACATTTTAATATGATCTACTCTTGGGAAACAAAGTTAAGCAAACTCCATTTCTGCCCAGGAAGCATTCCGGCATGCAGCTGCACTGCACTGTGGAGAGGGCACAGCTGCAGTCTTCACCTGTAATGCCCCACTGGTATTGTGGCTTACTGCACTGCATCAACACTCCCTTCCTGTCCGGAAAACCTCCAAGTACAAACAAAACTCTAAGTCCAGATTTTATTTTCCCTTGGTATCAGAATATGGTAATTTAAGAGCCCTGAGAAATTCTTTTTAGTGTTTAAAAGGAAATGTGTAACATTCTTTTATTAGGTTCTCTGTTTGGGTTGGTTTTTCAGAAAACTTAACATATGACCCAGTTATCTTATCAATTTATCAAGCTACCAGGTTTCAAGCAAATGCAGGTGTATAGTATGACATCTTTCAAGATCACATTCTTCCCAAAAGAAGAGTGATACTGATATATTAAAAACTTCTGGGGAAAACCTAACCTAAATACAGACAACTTTACTAAAATAGTGAAAAAAATAAAACTAATCTAAACCCTAAATTCATATTTTAATTTTATCTCTAAATATTCAAGAACTTCATTCTAAACAGTCTACTATTCACAGCATATGTTAAAGCTCAACAATTAGGTCATTAACTTTCAGTAGGGTAAATACACTTGTTGATAAAGTAGCTATTAACATATATGCCTCTTCACACACAAATAAGTGTGTATAAAATAATAAATGTATTATTACGTCATTTTGTTATCCTATAGATTATGCTTTATCAGTATTAATGAATTGCTTTCATGAAAAGAGAAAGTTGGGGATCATGATCAGAAAATCCCACACAGTTCTTGACTTCAGGAAACTCAGAATTGTAACAAAAAATTAGTTAATACCTTGGGTTGCCACCAAAGATTTGAAATGTGTTTTAAAAAATGTATTTTTCTCATGATGAACAAATTCCATAGCTTTCAGAAAACCCTGAGTTTGTCTTCACACTCAATTAACTCAGCATAAAGCACCAGTGTCAGACGTGATGCCAAGACCACACTAGTGTTCTACAGAGATGCTGAGAGACAGGGAGACAGCCTGGAGATTGCTAATTCTGACGGGAAGGAGAACGAAGAGCTATAAAACTACATATGCAGGACACACACATGGCTGCACAGTCCCCTCCTGAGAACGGGCAGACTGTATGACACACTCTAACAGTAAGCTTGACTAACCTCAGGCACTTTTGGGTAAATGTCCTAAGAGGGTAGCTTGGACTCATCAAAATGAACTTGTCTGCAAATTTCTAAGGAATTAGCCCCAATTCTGGCCTCTGGCTCTTTCTGCAGAGCAGTTTCTTGCCTTTACACTGCAGAGGCCTTTATATGCTATCAGTTTATCTCCTCAAAGTTTCCCAGATCTCCCTTCATCAGAACCCACTCATTACACTTCCTAGAAAAGCAAGAGCCCAAAACCTGTCTTAGCCACTCAAGCTGAAAGGCACTCCTTTTTTGAACTTCAAAATCAGATACACAGATTTCCTCCTGCACTTAGTAAAAGCATCTCAGGTTGTGCACATGGAAGGAACTTTTCTAGGCCTCTGGGACACACTGCATCTTTGAGGTTGCTGGAGCTGATAAGGACCAATTCAAGGTACTGTGTCTTAATTTCTTACCAGAAACATCACAGGTTCTCATTGGCTTTACCCTGCTCATCCACAAGTCTTTACAGATCCATAGAAATTGGCGTACAGTGAATATACAGACAAAGTTTTAGTCTGGCCATCATTTCCGGGAAACTGACTCAATAAATTAGATAAGTCTCTTTCTTTCAAAAACCATTTATGGATGGTTTTCATTCACTAGTACTACCTCGGGTATTGGAGAGCAAAAATATCATATGACCTCTCTCCTCAAGCAGGCAAAGTGAAGGACAGACTCCGTCATATGCATAGACCCAGGGTAGTATTAATCTTCTAAAGAAGGACAAATTTCCTAGTGTAGTTGGAGATACAGGATGTCATGCAAGACCTTCTGTTGAAGAGTCAAGCAATGAACATATGAAAAGAACATAAATTCAAAGGTACAGGATATGCCTGACTATCCATAGGGATCATCAGGCTTCTTTTACCTTAAAAGATTTCATTATGGATAAAAAATGCCACTTTAAATATGACTGATTACACTTCCCATATCCATAAAGCAAATTAGCAAGAATAATAATGTAATTGGCACATACCAATGTGAACTACTTTTGAAAAAACATGGATTAAATATACATAAGTTTAAACTCAAAAGACTAGTAAACGTAATTTTTGTTATTATACATAATAAATTTTGTTCATAAAATATATAAGTTCTTAGAATTTTAAAGTATTTCTTCAACTATAATGAAATAAAGACAATGACAGTATTTATTTTATCAAGAAAATCATATTCATAAGTGGCTATCTATCTAAACATTATAGCCTAGTGGAATGCAAAAGTACCCATGTATATAATATATAGGCACACGGGGTTGGGGATTTAGCTCAGTGGTAGAGCGCTTGCCTAGCAAGCGCAAGGCCCGGGTTCAGTCCCCAGCACAGGGAAAAATACACACACACACACACACACACACACACACACACACACACACACACACACACACAAAGAAAAAACTCATGAATATCTTTGACGGTGATCACTATTCTCTCCTTATATCTTGTCATATCAAATTTGCCTAAAATAATAACTTGCAGTAGTTAGGTACCAATCAGTCTTAACCGTATACTTCCTTGACTTATCACAAGAGCAGCCATAAAGTATGGAAGCATGATGCTGACCTCCCAGATGAACATATCAAAGCACAGCTCTGCTCACGGAGCTCATTTTTCAGGCTCTAGGTAGCTAAGAGAACAAAGAATGTTCTCACAGCTAGTTCTAGTTCTTAAGTCTTTAAAGCACTCTTCAGACATTTATAGGGAGGCACATTTTCTTAGTTAGAATGACCAACTGCCCTGCCCACTGTTATGTGGTGGTGACCAATGTCCTAGGGAGTAGATCGTCATGTAGAAAGAGTGTGATGTGGAAAAGATGAGTTTTGGAAATGTTATTATTTAGACGATTCAGTCAAATTCATAACATAAAAGCTACAAGTAGAGCTACATGTCCTAAATTCGTACTGGGGAACAAGTAGACTTCAGTGGGAGTGGTTTCTGTTTTTCTAGCAAGAGTCATTGAAAGTGGAAAAGAAAAAGTCTATACCATGGAGAGAGGTAAGGAGAATAAAACCCAAACCCTGCCCAGCAAAGGCGTCTGTTACACACCACTCTGAAGTTTGCACAGAGCAATCAGGAGCCTCCTTGCTTGTCGTCCACTCCACATCCCCAACCTGCTGCCTCTCAGGACAAGTCATTCTAAAAACTGACAGTGATGGGGTGCGGGAGAGGGGAACTTGATCTAGTATGGGGTGAAGGCACAGTACTGAAGCCCTGAGGGCCAGCAGAAAGAATGGAAACAGGCGACCTTGGGAGGAAGGAGGTTGGGAGGACCTTCCAGAATGTACCATAGACCTGGGAAGTGAGAGACTCTCAGGACTCAAGGGGGTGGGAGGATCTAGATGAAATGCCCTATAGTGGGGAGAGGAAACTTATTGAGCCCACCTTCAGGGCAGCAAGTGAGGATGGGGTTGCTATCCCACAGTCAAAGCTCTGACCCATAATTCTTCCTGTCTGAAAGTAATGCAGGAATAGAAATGGAGAAGAGCCTGAGGAAAAGAAGGTCCAGTGACAGGCCCCAAGTGGGATCCAGCTCAAGGGGAGGCTCTAAGACCTGACACCATTACTGAGGCTATAGGCATTCACAAAAAGGAACCTATCATGGCTGCCCTCCAAAAGACCCAACAAGCAGCTGAAAGAGTCAGATGCAGATATGTGCACCCAACCAATGGACAGAAGCTGTTGACCCCCCTGGTTGAATTAGGGAAAAGCTGGAGGAAGCTGAGGAGGAGGGCAACTCTGTAGGAGGACCAGCAGTCTCAATTAACCTGTACCCCTGAGATCTCTCAGACACCTGATCACCAACCAGGCAGCATGCACCAGCTGAGATGAGGCCTCCCACATAAATCAGAGGACTCCCGGGTCTGGGTTCAGTCAGAGAAGATGCATCTGACCCTGAAGAGACTGGAGGCCCAGGGAGTATAGAGGTCTGGTGGGGTGGGAGGGATGGAGACATCCTTGTGGAGACCGGGTTGGGGTGGGGGAGCTGGGGAGGAGGTATGGGATGTGGAACTGTCGGGGGAACGGAAAGGGAGGGGAATAAAATCTGAAGTGTTAAAAATAAACAAAAAATTAAAAAAAAAACTTGACGGGGAGACAAAACAAAGCAAAAACAACCAAACCTCACGAGGAGCAAGTTTTCCCTAATGTAATCGATTCATAAAAGTTTAGCATGCAATCAAAATAAACTATTGCTCTTAGAGAGTTAATAAAAAACAATAAAACAGGGGCCAGTGAGATGGTTAAGTAGGTTGGGGTGCTTGCTGCCAAGGCTGAATACTAGAGTTTGACCCCTGGAGCCCAGAACTGGAACGAAGTCCTGCAAATTCTTCACTAATGTCCACACACGCTGTGGCACTTACATGTGCCCATCCACATAAAGACAGAATAAACAAATAAATGTAACAGAATCCCACCAGCAATAGCAGAGCGGCTTACTTCTATTGTTCAGAAAAATAGACAGTTTTTACTTATATGTAATCATGTAATACTTTGGAAGCTTTGAGCGCTATTTTAAATTATTAATATATAGAAAACTAATGATTTCAGAGAACAAAGACAATTTTAATTCTGAATTAAAATACAGGATTACAAATTCTTTGACAGGTACAATCTGGCAAGGTTCTGAGGAGGTGAGAGTTGGTCTGCCCTCACTAGGACATAATGAGCTTTGACTTTTAAAGTATGTCTTTCTACTCTCACACTTTGTACTTCAATGATACATTAAGGTTTAATAGTTTTAGTATTTAAGAAAAAATTTTTTTCTGGCTAAAAGCCAAGTTCAATTTTTTTTTGGTAGATGTATCTATTTCTAACTTCTGGCATGCGTTTCTCTTTGGACTGGATCCCTGACAGACATCTGTATTTTGTAACTTTTCCTCTGTTCTGGCTCTGAAGGCAGACTCTGAGCTCTAGCCCAATAATCCCTCTGTATTTGAATTCATTAGTGTGAGAATCACAGGACTCAGAAGAGAGTGGGAGGTCAGACATACAGCAACTTGCTGCTCTGGACAAGATAAACTCCCAGGCTTGAAAACAAACCACTGTTAGAGACCTGTAGAAACTGTCCTGTGATACGGTTTCACTTCATGAAATGGTGCTTGCTGCAAATCGTGGCTTTGTACAAAGTGAACTGCCACAAATCTTACAGTTTTACCCCATCAAAGGGATGCTAACACAGGAATTGACCACTTGATTGGATCTAAGACCTGGGTTAGAAAAACTCTAAGTCTCTAGGACATTGGCATTGATTTATTTATAATAATTCAACAGTACTGTTATTGCCATTCTTGTTCAATTTGATCTTAGTTTGAAGCTGCTTTATCTGTTTCTCAGTACTTTACAACTCAGTTTTCATTAAACAACTCTCCACATTTACATGACTGTGTTTACCTGCTTGTTACAGGGTCTTAGCTAATTAATCTTAAGCAAATTCCTTGTCAGGGAGATATGGAGTCCATACCATGTGGGCAAAAGTAAAGCTAGAATGCAGGTCAACTTCTGGCAATACAGGGTTGATTGCCCATGAATACAGTAAAAATACATTACTGGATTTAAGGTCTGTGAGTTAGGGAAGTTGCACAATGAGTATGACTAGATGCTACAACAGCTGCTTAAAAGTTAATAGGGTCTTTATATGATGGGTCACATTGGTCAATCCTCACATCACTGAAAGTGAAGTTAGCAGGAACATTTCGCCTCTTACTGTGATGCTGTTACGAAGAATAGTATGCTGTCTGTGAAGGAATCTTTCCAAAATTCAACTTATATTTAATCAAGCTTCTATACCAACTGCAAGATTACACAAAGCATGAGTGATAAGGAAAGAATTTAATAGTGTTATAACTATAATCAGTGCTCCACGGTATAGAATATGGGGTGTTTCAGGTTAAAGTATCCCCCCAACAAATATATAGCACAGGAGGAGATTATTATAAATTAAAAGGGATATAAAAAATAAATCAATTAATGGAGCCTGGTGTAATGGCATACATCTATAATCACAGTATTTGGGAGAGTCAGGAGGACTGTCAGGGATTTGAGCTCAGCTTGGGTAACAACATAACAGGATGAGCAAGTAAGCAGAAGAGGAAGGAAAGAAAAAGACAGGCTAAGGAGATGGCCCAGGTAGGAAACTGTTTACTGTGCAAGTTGGAGGACCTCAAATCAGATCTAGACCCTACTTAAAAGAACCTGGTCATGACAGCATGTATATATAAACCTAGCAGTGGGGAGGCAGGGACAGGGTAATGAGAAGAGCATGCTGGCCAGTCATTCTAGCCAATCAGTGAACTCTGCATTCAATGTGTGAGCCTGTCACAAAATAGGCAGCAGAAAGCAACAGACGGAGTTACCTGACTTTGACCTCTGTCCCCAACAAGTAGACATACACAAACAGGCACCCCCTCCCTCCATAGACACATAAGCTGAACAACCATATCTCTCATCTCCCCACTGACAATGCCCTTTGATGGGTAGTTCCTAGGGCTAGCTAAGACTATATTCTTTGCACACACACAAAAACAACAAGAATAACACTCCCCCAGCCAAAATTCTCAGACCAATAGGTGACTCAAAACAAAATTTGTTAAGACATTAGAATGAGTTTTGACCACAGCTAGTACCAGCACACAATCCAGCTGTTTCTGAGTATCTCAATGCTACTAGGCAGCTGATAAGGTCATGAAGAAACCGTCTGTAATTACTGATTTATGCAGATTTGGATACTTCAAACACCATAACACCAATATTTAGAAAACTATGTGTCATATACTTTTGATTTAAATCAGTTTTATATGCAAGATGATCTGTTTATCAATAATATAGGTAATGAGGCAGAGATTAAAATATTATTTCTTAATTACAAAATGCATTATGGAGTAGAGAACAGAGTTTGAAGGGAAAATAAATGGTGATTTTAAAATGTGCTTGTCACAGAATCAACTAATCGGGCTCAACAGGGGCTCACAGAGACTGAACCAACAACCAGGGAGCCTGCATGGGTCTGACCTAGGCCCTTTGTGCATGTTACAGTTATGTAGCTTGGTCTTCTGGTGGGACTCCTAACAGTGGGAGCAGGGGTTGACTCTGACTCCTTTGCCTGCTTAAGAGGCCTTTTCCTTCTACTGGGTTGCCTTGTTCAGCCTTAATAGGAGGGGAGGTGCCTAGTTTTCCTGCAACTTGATAGATGTGCCATGTATGGTTGATGTCCATGAGAGGCCTGCCCTTTTCTGATGAGAAGCAGAGTAGGAAAGGATTGGGGTGTGGGAGTAGGGGTGAGGGGAGAACTGGGAGGGGAAGAGGGAAGGTAAATTATGGTTGTGATGTATGAGAGAAGAACAGATTAAAACATTTTAAATGTGTTTGTGGGAAGGAGGTGGCATAGCTCAACGGTGTCTATGGATTGGTAAGTTTCAGGCAGTGACCAAATGTGAAGGCGGATTTTGGGAAAGACATCTTCATGCTCATGTCAATTCAGTAAGCCAGCTGTCCATCAGCCTACAAAGTGCACATCCATCCTTGTGGTTAGAATGCACATTTATCATCAGAATGTCTAAGCTAGAATCCTGGCTTTGCCCTTTATCAATGGCATGGCCTGAACAGCCTTCTTCAATCTCTGTGAGCCTTAGCTTTCTGGTACAGAAGATGACAGTAACATCCATGATGAAACTAGAATGAGTTTTGTAGCATGAGCATCAAGATGGTCATTTGAAGTTGCCAGTACAAGGGTGACACCAAACTGGAAAACACTGAAGAAGATCCATGAATGAGGAATAAGTATGGAATGGCTTCTTCCAGGTCCTAGCCTAGGTTTGTTGACTATTATCTGTAAAAACTTATTAGCGATCTCAGAGCAGCACTTGGATACATCCCAAATTCTCAGATAGCCCATAGTCTGAGGTTCCAAGGAAAGGCATTTGTTTGGGCAGGACACTGTTAGGCCTGTAACAAGTCCTAACCCACTATTTGCTTGCTGGATTTTGTGTTTTTGTGGTTCTAACAACAGTTCCCTCATTTCTGAACCCTGTACATTCTTTGAGTGTGACTTATATTTTACATGGCTTCAGTTTTAATTCTATGAGCATAGTTCTCAAACCATTTCCTAATAACTATGGCTTTCTGCCGAGTCGCCAGATCTTCCTGAGCTTGTTGTAGACAGTTACCAGGACCATTCCTTTGCAACCTTACATTATAAGCATGCACTGAACATCTCATCTAGCCTACATTTCTGACTCCTTTTCAAGCTCACATTAATGATGGCATTCTACATTGGCAGTTATCTAGAACCAAGCCACAGTCATCTTTAATCTTCTTCCTCCATTACTGGCCAAGTCTAGGCAGTAAAACTCTAGGTGTCTCTCACATATATGACCTCTTTTCCATTCTAACCCCACCTTCCCCATATTATTTCTGAGAAACTGAAATGCACTTTGAGGGCTAGTCAGACATCTCAGTGAGTAAAGGTGCTGGGTATCAAGTGTGCTGATCTGAGCTTAATCTCCAAGAGACCTTGGTATATGGAAAGAACCAACCCCTGCAGACTGTTTGTGTGTGGAGAGGATGTGCCAGGCACATGGATGGAGGTTGGATGATACTTTTGGGGAGCTGGCTCTCTCCTTTCCTCTGGGTTCCAGGGGTTGTACTCGAGTTGTCAGGCTTGCAGCAAGTGCCTTTATGCACTAGGATACATTGCCAGACCTAATCCTGAAGTAGAAACTGAAGGGATTTTTTTGGGAAAAGTCAGTTGTGTTAGGTGGTGTTTTGCTGGGGCATAAATATGAAGGAACATTTTGCTGAAGCAGACACAGGTAAAAGAATGTTTTGCTAAAGCAAACACACGAAAGGACGTGATAAAGGATTCTTAATTCCTATACACTTCAGCAAAGTGTCGGGGTATAAAATTAACTCAAACAAATCAGTAGCCTTCCTCTACTCAAAGGATAAATAGGCTGAGAGAGAAATAAGGGAAACAACACCCTTCATAATAGTCACAAATAATATAAAATATCTGTGTGATTCTAACCAAGCAAGTGGAAGATCTGTAGGATAAGAACGTCAAGTCTCTGAAGAAAGAAATTGAGGAAGATCTCAGAAGATGGAAAGATCCCCCATGCTCATGGATTGACAGGATTAATATAGTAAAAATGGCCATCTTGCCAAAAGCAATCTATAGATTCAATGCAATCCCCATCAAAATTCCAACTCAGTTCTTCATAGGGATAGAACAATTTGCAAATTCATCTGGAATAACAAAAAACCCAGGGTAGCGAAAACTATCCTCAACAGCATTTTCACAAACGGTGCAGGTTCAAGTGCAGATCCGCAGGCAGAACACAAACTGACCCATTCTTTTTTTTTTTTTTTTTTTTTTTTTTTATTAACTTGAGTATTTCTTATATACATTTCAAGTGTTATTCCCTTTCCCGGTTTCCGGGCAAACATCCCCCTAATCCCCCCCCCTCCCCTTCTTTATGGGTGTTCCCCTCCCTATCCTCCCCTCATTGCCGCCCTCCCCCCAACAATCTAGTTCACTGGGGGTTCAGTCTTAGCAGGACCCAGGGCTTGCCCTTCCACTGGTGCTCTTACTAGGATATTCATTGCTACCTATGAGGTCAGAGTCCAGGGTCAGTCCATGTATAGTCTTTAGGTAGTGGCTTAGTCCCTGGAAGCTCTGGTTGCTTGGCATTGTTGTACATATGGGGTCTCGAGCCCCTTCAAAACTGACCCATTCTTACCACCTTGTACAACGCTCAAGTCCAAGAGGATCAAAGAGCTCCAAAAAAAAAAAAAAAAAAAGATACACTCAAACTAATAGAAGAGAAAGTGGGGAAGAGCTTCAAACGCATGAGTACAGGGTAAGATTTCCTGAACAGAACACCAGTGGCTTATGCTATAAGATAAAGAATCGACAAATGGGACCTCATAAAATTACAAAGCTTCAGTAAGGCAAAGGACACTGTCATTAGGACAAAACAGCAACCAACAGATTGGGAAAAGATCTTTACCAAGCCTACATCGGACATAGGGCTAATATCCAAAATATACAAAGAACTCAAGAAGTTAAGACTCCAGAGAATCATATAACTCTTATTAAAAATGGGGTATAGAGCTAAACAAAGAATTCTCAACTGAGGAATATCAAATGGCTAAGAAACATCTAAAGAAATGTTCAGCGTCCTTAGTCATCAGGGACATGCAAATCAAAACACCCCTGAGATTCCACATCACACCAGTCTGAATGGCTAAGATCAAAAACTCAGGTGACAACAGATGCTGGCGAGGATGTGGAGAAAGAGGAACACTCCTCCATAGATGGTAGAATTGCAAGTTGGTACAACTACTCTGGAAATCACTCTGTAGGTTCCTCAGAAAATTGATCATAGTACTACCTGAGGTCCCAGCTATACCTCTCCTGGGCATATACCCAAAAGATGCTCCAACATATAGCAAGGACACATGCTCCACTATGTTCATAGCAGCCTTATTTATAATAGCTAGAAGCTGGAAAGAACCCAGATGCCCTTCAACAGAGGCATGGATACAGAAAATGTAGTACATCTATACAATGGATTACTACTCAGTTATTAAAAACAATGACATGAAATTCTTAGGCAAATGGATGGAACTAGAAAATACTGATTGAGGTAACCCAGAAAAACACACATGGTATGCACTCACTGATAAGTGGGTACTAGCCCAAAAGCTTGGAATACCTAAGAAATAATTCATAGATCATAAGAAGCCCAAGAAGAAGACCAATATGTGGTGCTTCATTCCTTCTTAGAAGGGAGAACAAAATACTCACGGGAGGAAATACAGGACAAAGAGTGGAGCAGGGACTGAAGAAAAAGTCATCCAGAAACTGCCCTTCCCAGGGATCTATCCCATATACAGCCACCAAACCCGGTCACTGTTCCTGATGCCAAGAAGTGCTTGCTGACAGGAGACAGATATGGATGTCTCCTGAAAGGCTATGCCAGAGCCTTACTGATAGAGATGAGAATGGTTGCAGCTAACCATTGGACTGAACAAGGGAACCTCAATGTAGGAGTTAGAGAAAAGAAAGATTAAGGGAGCTGAAGGGGTTTGCAACCCTATAGGAAGATCTACATCAACCAACCAGACTGCATTAGAGCTCCCAGGGACTAAACTACTAGCCAATGAGTATAGATGGAGGGACCCAAGACTCCAGCCACACATGTAACAGAGGATGGCATTGTCCAGCATCAATAGGAGGAATACCCCTTGGTCCCGTGAAGGTTCATTTCCTCAATGTAGGGTAATGCCAGGACATTAAGGTTGTAATGGGTGGGTGGGTGGGAGTGGGAGCATCTTCATAGAAGCAGGGGGAGTGGTTATTAGAGAAGGGGAAAGGGGATAACATTTGAAATGTAAATACAGAAAATATCCAAGAAAATAAAATTAAAAACAAAACAACAACAAAAATACAACATATGTTATTGTTCTGCCTTACAGCGTGTAGTTAAACCACTTTTGTCAAGACTCTGCAGAGAGAAACGTTTCAAAACACTTCTGGTGGTGTGCTGTGGCTTCTTGCCATTTTTGCAGACTTGAGATGATTGGCAGAGTGATGGCAGCTGAGGCAGACTCGTGGAGGACATGTGATACTTGGAGAGAGTATAAATAGGACTCAATGGTCAGCGACTGAAGTTGGGCTGGGCTTGGTCTCACTTCTTGGCTGATCTTCATTTCTTTGAGAGAGGCACAGCTAAGAAGTTCTCCTGGCATTCCTAATCCGTCCTGCTACTCCTGTTAGTTAGGCTGAGGCCTGGCTGTTCCTGGTGAGTCATGCCCCCACTGCTGCTGTTCTGACACTACTGAACTGGACTGCTGGTGTATCCCTGAAGTGGATGGAGCTGCTGATTTCCTGACAGTGCAGATGGGAGTTGCTCCACAGAACCTTTCTAAACAGGTCCACTCTCTGTAACCTTTCTTTCCACTGCCTCTGGTGAGTGGTGGTTAGAAGGGAGGTTAAATTAAGAACTATCATTAAGAGTAGGTTTGGAAAAAAATTAAAGTTACATAATCTGCCTTTTAAAACTAGGTGGTGCATTAAGAAACTGGAGGGCACTGACTTCAAAATATATGACAAATTCTTCATATTAATGATGAATATTTTCATAAAGAGGATATGAAGAAAGGACAAAGTACTTGTAGTTTGCAGTTCGTTAGAACTCAATGTTTCTCAACATTCATAATCTAGGCAAGACCAGAGCCCAACTGACACTTGCCTATGGCAGGCCCTTAGCCAACATAGTAACTGTTTACACCCACATAGCTCCTCCCATGTGCTAGACCTGTGCTGAGTGTTGTCTACAGTACTACCCACAATTTATAGACCAGAAAGCTGAAGAACAGAAACATTATATAACTTGCCCATGGTCATCAGCTGAGCTAGTATGTGGAACCAAAACAAAACAAAAAACCAAAAAAAAACCAATAAACAAAGCCAACCAACCAACCAAACACCAAAACCAAGGTACACTACAGTTTGCCTTTCTGTACTTCCTCTAACATTTTGTTTGTTGCACTCTGAAATAATTATTACCAAATATGATTTTAGTACAGATCTAAGAGGGAGGAATATTCCTACTTAGTGGGAATTAATGCATGCAGTATTTATTGATATTTACTTTTACTTCAGCTGGTAGTTTTACACACCAACCGTTTTTGCATTTTGTGCCTTTGTTTTGGTGTATGTGGTGTGTGCATATGTACTTGTGCCCATGTGCATGGCAGCTAGCAGAGGATTCTGGGCTTCCTGTACTGTCCTCTCATTCACTCCACTGAGACTGTCTCTCACTGAGTCTTGAGTGAGGCTGGCTGCAGGCAGGCCTCAGTAGCCCTGCTTCCTCTGCCGACTGCTGTGCTCAGGCTGCAGGCACATCCATAGCCATATTCAGCTTTTTAGGTAGGCACTGGAGATTCAAACTGGAGTATTCATGTGCTCTTACCTGCTGAACCATCTTCCCTGCTCCTCACGAACATTTTTAATGCCGAATAGTAAACATCAAACACTCTGGTTATTAAGCATAGTCTTTTGTTTCCAGAAAGAAACAGTTCCCCTCCCCCTCTTTAAATGCAAGAGTCTTTAATAGGAAAAGAGAAATAGGCTAATAAAATTTCTACCACCAAATAAAGTGACAGGACAAGAATGACTTCAGTATTCTTCCAGTTTGCAAATGTTTTCCATTTACTCTAAAAGCACATCTTACTGACAGATTCCTTCCCCACCTCTTTTCTGAAGGGCAAAGAATGCTAGCATTTCAAACTATTTACTACTTTTTATTTCCAAAAATCTCATTTACGTTTTAAGTTTTTCTAATTCTACCTCAACAGACTTTTCTCGTAATGAACTACAAAGTGAGCTCTCTCACTACACCATCAGAAAGAATGAGTGAGGCACCCACAGCAAGGCACGAGGACTTTGGAGCATGTGAAAACAGAGAACTGGACACAAGTCCTTAGGAGTAACTCCTGGCTGCCAGCGAGGATTGCTCTAGTCTCCCACTATCTCCTCTTTCCTTCTTTTGCAAATTAACTCCCAATTTCCCCTTAACTAGGTGTGGCCAAGTGACCTAATTCTGGACTCTGGATCTTGGCAGCATAGCAGTACAGGATGTGGGCTTCGAGAAACATCCTTAAGGGAGGAGAATGGCTCTGTCTGTTCTTTCCTTTTCCTAGATCAGAGTAAGAACAAAGTACTTGAAACTTGTGCAGCCATCTTGGACTATGGCAAACATCAAGTGCTAGAGACAACATTAAGCTGATGATGCCTGGTCTGCAAGGCTGTGTGTAGGCAGTTCTAGATTGCCTACTTCAGTGTCTCTCACGTAGGAGAGGCGGTAAGCCTCAGTTTAAGATCTTGGTAATTCATATTTTCTGATACACAACAAAAAAGCCCCAGCAGCATTTCTCACACTAGGATTCTCATCTCATAGGGTCTCTAAGTTTCCTGTGATCAGTGCTCAATCTTTGTGACTCTGTACTCTTTTTTGAGAGAAGACACCCAAGGAGACTCACTTAACTCTGCAGATGACATGAGGACAGCAGTGATCACTCTGCAGGGCTGGTTTCAGGTTTCATATCCATGTAAGGCCTTGCAGAGAGAACCACACTGGCACAGCCACACCCCTTACCTCCACAATGTGGAATCTTCTCACGACATACTTCTCACTGGCCTGACTTCTGCCTATCACTTTTGACTTCTAAGAATTGCCAAAGAAGTGTCTGTCAGGTCCTGAGCATTTCTTGCAATCACTTTTTCTCGATCAAAACTGCTTTTTTTGTTTATAACTTTTGTCATCTCTGAGATCACTAGCAAGGATTCTCATTTCTAGTCCGTCTCTCTTTTTCTCCTTCTATCTTTTACCAGATCACTGGACCAATCTACTTTAAGGATTGAACTACCAATGGCATATTTACCAAGCTATACAATAAAAGTTAAACTTCATGTTCTCCATGTAGTCTAAGCAGTACAACCCATGACGTATGGCTCTGGAGAAATCTCAGTGTGAGTTTTATGTACTTTTATCTCCTCCTCGCTTTCTGCAATTACTAAACTTTTAGACCCTCATTTATCTTCCTAACATGAAGATCAGAGTACTTATTTCATGGGTTTTTAGAATCAATGGAAGAGACATGGCATATAAAATGGCAAGTTTGGTGCTTTGTGCAAATTCAGTGCTCAGTGAATGCACCACCTCTTTTCCCTTAACAGAATCCAGACTCAAATGCAATGGCCACAACTTACGATTGTCTACTAACTCGACCCTAGCTCAGCCTGCCGTTGTCAAATCAGACTGCATTTTACTCCCTAGAAATGGGAGGTTGAACTCAATTTCAGAACCTCAGAATGAACACTAATAAATGTTTGTGGGTGATGGATGGTGCTGGATCAGCTACTAAGAGTTTGTGACTTCCAGAAGCCATTGTCTCCATTTTAGATTAAAAGAGGAAATATAAAATACTGTATGCCCTGAATACACTCTAATCATTCTGTTTTCGTGGTGCTATAAAAGTCTGGAAAGACCTAGGAATAGATCCCACAGAACTTCTGATCACCTCAATAGACAAAGATGAGGGGATTCTCAATTTTAAGCATTTTTTAATTATTTTTTAATGGTACTGTGAATTGAACCCAGGACCTCACATATGGTAGACAAGTGCTACTCTATTACTAAGCTACAGCCCCAGTCCAAATGTTGATTTAAAAAATATCCTCAACCTCCCATCTTTATTTCTTGAAATTCTACTTGTTCATCACTGACCACCTAGATATCCACCTCTTCTGTGAAACCTTGTTCTGGTGGCTCCAGTGAGTTAGTTGTAGACTTGCTTCTGTTAAAAGGCACACTTTTTGTGTCTTAGCCAGTCTACAACAGGATATGCCTGGTGTGTGTGTGTGTGTGTGTGTGTGTGTGTGTGTGTGTGTGCGTGTGTGCGTGCATGTGCGTGTGTGTACTTGCTGTCCTTTCTAGGAAGTGACAGTGCCTTGAGGGTAGAGCTTGAGCCTTCTCATAGCCTAGCCTTGGCCTCCTCATCTCTGTTTTTATATTTCCTCTTTTCATCCAAAAAGGAGGCAGTGGCTTCTGGAAATCACAGCTTAGTAGCCGATCCAGCGCCGTCCATCACCCACAAACATTTATTAGTGTCCACTGGGTACACAGCTTTTCCCTTTCCCAACTTCCTATGGCTGGCTCAGATTCTCACTTCCTCTAGGCCAATCCAGATTTCTTCTCATTTCTGCATTTCAACAACAATGAACCTCATATCTGGCTTTGAGCATTCCTCCTAAAGATGATGGATAGGCACAAAGCCTTCTGGGACACATTAGTACAGCTGCCAGTGGGCAGGAGGTGCTTATAAAATAAAAAGCTCAGGATTCTGGGAACACATGTGCAGCTATAAGTGAACCGCCCAATGCTGCTGAAAAGAAACACCCAAGACTACTTCCTTTTATTCTTTTTAAGTTATGTGTGGAAGAGGCAAATCATATTACATTGTGAATAACCATGATCTCTGCCTGTTGGGTCCATGTGCTCTAGAATTATAGGGAACTTATAAAGTCAATTTTAGAGCAGTAAAAAGTCTTTTTACTTTATTTCATAATATCAAGTATGCATGCCTGATGTGGAATATTTTCCACATAATCATACAAAAGAAAAAATGCACACAACTGTAAATTTTAATGAAGTTTTAGTTTGGCATCTAGATAAACAATGGCCTAATGCTATTAGTGAACTAAAACCACAACAGTCCTTATCTGCAGACCTCAACACACCTTACTGTGAACTAAAGCTTTTAAAAACCAAACACGAGTTCAAGGCTCTTTTCCACTGTCTCTTCTATTAGATTCAGTGTATCTGGTTTTATGTTGTGTCCTTGATCCACTTGGACTTGAGCTTTGTGCATGGTGATAAATATGGGTCTATTTTCATTTTTCTACATACAGACATCCAGTTAGACCAGCACCATTTATTGAAGATGCCTTCCTTATTCCATTGTATATTTTTGGCTTCTCTGTCAAATATCAAGTATGTATAAGTATGCGGTTTTATTTTTGGGTCTTCAGTTCTATTCCATTGATCAGCCTGTCTGTCTCTGTACCAATACCATGCAGTTTTGATCACTCTGTAGTTGTAGTGCTTGAGGTCAGGGACGGTGATTGCCCCAGCTGTTCTTTTATTGTTAAGAATTGTTTTTGTGATTTTGGGTTTTTTGCCTTTTCAGATGAATTTGAGAATTGCTCTTTCCATGTCTTTGAAGAATTGTGTTGGGACTTAGATGGGGATTGCATTGAATCTGTAGATTAACCTTGAGTAGGATGGACATTTTTACTATGTTAATTCTGCCAATTCATGAGCATGGAAGATCTCTCCATTTTCTGAGGTCTTCAATTTATTTCTTGAGAGACTTGAAGTTCTTATCATACAGATCTTTCACTTGTTTGGTTAGAGTTACCTCAAGATATATTATACTAACTGTGGCTATTGTGAAGGGAGTTGATTGTCTAATTTCTTTCTCAGCCTGTTCATCATTTATATAAAGGAAGGTTACTGATTTATTTGAGTTAATTTTATATCTGGCCACTTAGTTGAAGTTGTTTATCAGCTGGAGAAGTTCTCTGGTAGAATTTTTGGGGTTGCTTATGTATATATCATATCATCTGCAAACAGTACCTTGAACTCATTGGCACAAGAGGGAAATTTCCTAAACAGAACTCCAATGGCTCATGCTCTAAGATCAAGAATTGATAAATGGTATCTCATGAAACTGGAAAGCTTCTGTAAGGCAAAGGACACAGTCAGTAAGACAAATCGGCAACCTATAGATTGTGAAAAAATCTTCACTAATCTCACATCTGACAGAGGGCTAATATCCAAAATATAAAGAACTCAAGAAGTTAATCACCAAAAAACAAAAAACAAACAAACAAACAAACAAAAAAACAAACCAAAAAAACCCAAACAAACAAAAAAAAACCTATCCAAAATGGGATATAGAACTAAACCAAGAATTCACAACAGAGGAATCTTGAATGGCTGAGAAGGACCTAAGGAAAGTCCTTAGTGATGAGAGAAATTCGAATCAAAACGACCCTGAGATTCCACCTGACACCAGTCAGAACGGCTAAGATCAAAACCTCAGGTGGCAACACATGTTGGCAAGGATGTGGAGAAAGAACAACACTCCTCCATTGCTGGCAGGACTGTAAACTGGTGCAAGCACTCTGGAAATCAATTTGGAGGTTCCTCAGAAAATTGGAGATAGACCTACCTAAAGACCCAGCAATACCATTCTTGAGAATATACCCCAAAGATGCCCCACCATGCCACAGGGGCACGTGTTCCACTATGTTCATAGCAGCCTATTTGTGACAGCCAGAAGCTGAAAACAACCCAGATGTCCCACAACAGAAGAATGGATATAGAAAATGTAGTTCATTTACACAATGGAATACTACTCAGCTATTAAGAACAAGGACATCCTGAGTTTTGCAGGCAAATGGATGGAACTAGAAAATATTATCCTGAGTGAGGTGACTCAGACCCAAAAGGACATGCACAGTACGTACTCACTAATAAGTGGACATTAAGCCCAAAAAAGTACAGAATACCCAAGACACAGTCCACAAAAGTCAGAAAGGTCAACAAGCTGAAGGGCCCAGGTGAGAATGCTTCAGTCTCACTTGTGAGGGAGGAGAAAGCAACCACAAGAGGTGGGGGGAGTGACAGGAAAGTGAAAGGGGATGGGGGTATGGGGAGAGAGGAACATGAGGGCCAACAGAAAGGGTGGAAGCAGGTGATGCTGGGAGGAAGGAGGTTGAGAGGACCCTCTAGAATGTACCAGAGACCTGGGAAGTGAGAGACCCTCAGGACTCAAAGGGGGGTGGGACCCTAGATCCCTAGATGAAATGCCCTACAGTGGGGAGAGGGAACTTATTGAACCCATCTCCAGCAGAAAGACAGGGCATCAAGTGAGGATGGGGTTGCTAACTCACAGTCAAAACTCTGACCCATAATTCTTCCTGTCTGAAAGAAATGCAGGGATAGAAATGGAGAAGAGCCTGAGGAAAAGAAGGTTCAGTGACAGGCCCCAAGTGGGATCCAGCTCAAGGGGAGGCTCTAAGACCTGAAACCATTACTGAGGCTATAGGCATTCACAAACAGGGACCTATCATGACTGCCCTCCAAAAGAACCAACAAGCAGCTGAAAGAGTCAGGTGCAGATATGTGCACCCAATCAATGAACGGAAGCTGCTGACCTCTCTGGTTGAATTAGGGAAACGCTGGAGGAAGCTGAGGAGGAGGGCAACCCTGTAGGAGGACCAGCAGTCTCCTGGACCCCCAAGATCTCTCAGACACTGGATCACCAACCAGGCAGCATATACCAGCTGAGATGAGTCCCCAACACATATGCAGCCTCCAGAGGAGTCCCAGGTCTGGGTTCAGTCAGAAAAGATGCACCTAACCCTCAAGAGACTGAAGGTCCCAAGAAGTTTAGAGGCCTGGTGGGGTGGGGACATCCTGTGGTGACTGGGGGTTGGGGATGTGCAACAGTCGGGGGGGGGGTGTGGACTGGGAGGGGAGTGTAAAATTAAATAAATAAAAATTAAAAAAGAGGCCAAACATGGCTCTGCTCCCAGACCCGGTGAGAGAGAGACCCAACCGCCTGGTCAGGTGGGCACTCCTGAGGCTGCAGAGCGGAAGAGACCACCAACACTGCTCACCCCTGCCCACATCCCTGGCCCAAGAGGAAACTGTATAAGGCCTCTGGGCTCCCGTGGGGGAGGGCCCAGGAGCGGCAGGACCCCTGCCACAGACACCGCCGGACCCTGAAGGAAACAGACCGGATAAACAGTTCTCTGCACCCAAATCCCGTGGGAGGGAGAGCTAAACCTTCAGAGAGGCAGACAGGCCTGGGAAACCAGAAGAGACTGCTCCCTGCACACACATCTCGGACGCCAGAGGAAAAAGCCAAAGACCATCTGGAACCCTGGTGCACTGAAGCTCCCGGAAGGGGCGGCACAGGTCTTCCTGGTTGCTGCCGCTGCAGAGAGCCCCTGGACAGCACCCCACTAGCAAACCTGAGCCTCGGGACCACAGGTAAGACCAAATTTTCTGCTGCAAGAAAGCTGCCTGGTGAACTCAAGACACAGGCCCACAGGAACAGCTGAAGACCTGTAGAGAGGAAAAACTACACGCCCGAAAGCAGAACACTCTGTCCCCATAACTGACTGAAAGAGAGGAAAACAGGTCTACAGCACTCCTGACACACAGGCTTATAGGACAGTCTAGCCACTGTCAGAAATAGCAGAACAAAGTAACACTAGAGATAATCTGATGGCGAGAGGCAAGCGCAGGAACCCAAGCAACAGAAACCAAGACTACATGCCATCATCGGAGCCCAATTCTCCCACCAAAACAAACATGGAATATCCAAACACACCAGAAAAGCAAGATCTAGTTTCAAAATCATATTTGATCATGATGCTGGAGGACTTCAGGAAAGACCTGAACACACTTAGGGAAGCACAGGAAAACATTAATAAACAAGTAAAAGCCTACAGAGAGGAATCGCAAAAATCCCTGAAAGAATTCCAGGAAAACACAATCAAACAGTTGAAGGAATTAAAAATGGAAATAGAAGCAATCAAGAAAGAACACATGGAAACAACCCTGGATATAGAAAACCAAAAGAAGAGACAAGGAGCTGTAGATACAAGCTTCACCAACAGAATACAAGAGATGGAAGAGAGAATCTCAGGAGCAGAAGATTCCATAGAAATCATTGACTCAACTGTTAAAGATAATGTAAAGCGGAAAAAGCTACTGGTCCAAAACATACAGGAAATCCAGGACTCAATGAGAAGATCAAACCTAAGGATAATAGGTATAGAAGAGAGTGAAGACTCCCAGCTCAAAGGACCAGTAAATATCTTCAACAAAATCATAGAAGAAAACTTCCCTAACCTAAAAAAAGAGATACCCATAGACATACAGGAAGCCTACAGAACTCCAAATAGATTGGACCAGAAAAGAAACACCTCCCGTCACATAATTGTCAAAACACCAAACGCACAAAATAAAGAAAGAATATTAAAAGCAGTAAGGGAAAAAGGTCAAGTAACATATAAAGGGAGACCTATCAGAATCACACCAGACTTCTCGCCAGAAACTATGAAGGCCAGAAGATCCTGGACTGATGTTATACAGACCCTAAGAGAACACAAATGCCAACCCAGATTACTGTATCCAGCAAAACTCTCAATTAACATGGATGGAGAAACCAAGATATTCCATGACAAAACCAAATTTACACAATATCTTTCTACAAATCCAGCACTACAAAGGATAATAAATGGTAAAGCCCAACATAAGGAGGCAAGCTATACCCTAGAAGAAGCAAGAAACTAATCGTCTTGGCAACAAAACAAAGAGAATGAAAGCACACAAACATAACCTCACATCAAATATGAATATAACAGGAAGCAATAATCACTATTCCTTAATATCTCTCAATATCAATGGCCTCAACTCCCCAATAAAAAGACATAGATTAACAAACTGGATACGCAACGAGGACCCTGCATTCTGCTGCCTACAGGAAACACACCTCAGAGACAAAGACAGACACTACCTCAGAGTGAAAGGCTGGAAAACAACTTTCCAAGCAAATGGTCAGAAGAAGCAAGCTGGAGTAGCCATTCTAATATCAAATAAAATCAATTTCCAACTAAAAGTCATCAAAAAAGATAAGGAAGGACACTTCATATTCATCAAAGGAAAAATCCACCAAGATGAACTCTCAATCCTAAATATCTATGCCCCAAATACAAGGGCACCTACATATGTAAAAGAAACCTTACTAAAGCTCAAAACACACATTGCACCTCACACAATAATAGTGGGAGATTTCAACACCCCACTCTCATCAATGGACAGATCATGGAAACAGAAATTAAACAGTGATGTAGACAGACTAAGAGAAGTCATGAGCCAAATGGACTTAACGGATATTTATAGAACATTCTATCCTAAAGCAAAAGGATATACCTTCTTCTCAGCTCCTCATGGTACTTTCTCCAAAATTGACCATATAATTGGTCAAAAAACGGGCCTCAACAGGTACAGAAAGATAGAAATAATCCCATGCGTGCTATCGGACCACCACGGCCTAAAACTGGTCTTCAATAACAATAAGGGAAGAATGCCCACATATACGTGGAAATTGAACAATGCTCTACTCAATGATAACCTGGTCAAGGAAGAAATAAAGAAAGAAATTAAAAACTTTTTAGAATTTAATGAAAATGAAGATACAACATACTCAAACTTATGGGACACAATGAAAGCTGTGCTAAGAGGAAAACTCATAGCGCTGAGTGCCTGCAGAAAGAAACAGGAAAGAGCATATGTCAGCAGCTTGACAGCACACCTAAAAGCTCTAGAACAAAAAGAAGCAAATACACCCAGGAGGAGTAGAAGGCAGGAAATAATCAAACTCAGAGCTGAAATCAACCAAGTAGAAACAAAAAGGAACATAGAAAGAATCAACAGAACCAAAAGTTGGTTCTTTGAGAAAATCAACAAGATAGATAAACCCTTAGCCAGACTAACGAGAGGACACAGAGAGTGTGTCCAAATTAACAAAATCAGAAATGAAAAGGGAGACATAACTACAGATTCGGAGGAAATTCAAAAAATCATCAGATCTTACTATAAAAACCTATATTCAACAAAATTTGAAAATCTTCAGGAAATGGACAATTTCCTAGACAGATACCAGGTATCGAAGTTAAATCAGGAACAGATAAACCAGTTAAACAACCCCATAACTCCTAAGGAAATAGAAGCAGTCATTAAAGGTCTCCCAACCAAAAAGAGCCCAGGTCCAGACGGGTTTAGTGCAGAATTCTATCAAACCTTCATAGAAGACCTCATACCAATATTATCCAAACTATTCCACAAAATTGAAACAGATGGAGCCCTACCGAATTCCTTCTATGAAGCCACAATTACTCTTATACCTAAACCACACAAAGACACAACAAAGAAAGAGAACTTCAGACCAATTTCCCTTATGAATATCGACGCAAAAATACTCAATAAAATTCTGGCAAACCGAATTCAAGAGCACATCAAAACAATCATCCACCATGATCAAGTAGGCTTCATCCCAGGCATGCAGGGATGGTTTAATATACGGAAAACCATCAACGTGATCCATTATATAAACAAACTGAAAGAACAGAACCACATGATCATTTCATTAGATGCTGAGAAAGCATTTGACAAAATTCAACACCCCTTCATGATAAAAGTCCTGGAAAGAATAGGAATTCAAGGCCCATACCTAAACATAGTAAAAGCCATATACAGCAAACCAGTTGCTAACATTAAACTAAATGGAGAGAAACTTGAAGCAATCCCACTAAAATCAGGGACTAGACAAGGCTGCCCACTCTCTCCCTACTTATTCAATATAGTTCTTGAAGTTCTAGCCAGAGCAATCAGACAACAAAAGGAGATCAAAGGGATACAGATCGGAAAAGAAGAGGTCAAAATATCACTATTTGCAGATGACATGATAGTATATTTAAGTGATCCCAAAAGTTCCACCAGAGAACTACTAAAGCTGATAAACAACTTCAGCAAAGTGGCTGGGTATAAAATTAACTCAAATAAATCAGTTGCCTTCCTCTATACAAAAGAGAAACAAGCCGAGAAAGAAATTAGGGAAACGACACCCTTCATAATAGACCCAAATAATATAAAGTACCTCGGTGTGACTTTAACCAAGCAAGTAAAAGATCTGTACAATAAGAACTTCAAGACACTGAGGAAAGAAATTGAAGAAGACCTCAGAAGATGGAAAGATCTCCCATGCTCATGGATTGGCAGGATTAATATGGTAAAAATGGCCATTTTACCAAAAGCAATCTACAGATTCAATGCAATCCCCATCAAAATACCAATCCAATTCTTCAAAGAGTTAGACAGAACAATTTGCAAATTCATCTGGAATAACAAAAAACCCAGGATAGCTAAAGCTATCCTCAACAATAAAAGGACTTCAGGGGGAATCACTATCCCTGAACTCAAGCAGTATTACAGAGCAATAGTGATAAAAACTGCATGGTATTGGTACAGAGACAGACAGATAGACCAATGGAATAGAATTGAAGACCCAGAAATGAACCCACACACCTATGGTCACTTGATTTTTGACAAAGGAGCCAAAACCATCCAATGGAAAAAAGATAGTATTTTCAGCAAATGGTGCTGGTTCAACTGGAGGGCAACATGTAGAAGAATGCAGATCGATCCATCCTTATCACCCTGTACAAAGCTTAAGTCCAAGTGGATCAAGGACCTCCACATCAAACCAGACACACTCAAACTAATAGAAGAAAAACTAGGGAAGCATCTGGAACACATGGGCACTGGAAAAAATTTCCTGAACAAAACACCAATGGCTTATGCTCTAAGATCAAGAATCGACAAATGGGATCTCATAAAACTGCAAAGCTTCTGTAAGGCAAAGGACACTGTGGTTAGGACAAAACGGCAACCAACAGATTGGGAAAAGATCTTTACCAATCCTACAACAGATAGAGGCCTTATTTCCAAAATATACAAAGAACTCAAGAAGTTAGACCGCAGGGAAACAAATAACCCTATTAAAAAATGGGGTTCAGAGCTAAACAAAGAATTCACAGCTGAGGAATGCCGAATGGCTGAGAAACACCTAAAGAAATGTTCAACATCTTTAGTCATAAGGGAAATGCAAATCAAAACAACCCTGAGATTTCACCTCACACCAGTGCGATTGGCTAAGATCAAAAACTCAGGTGACAGCAGATGCTGGCGAGGATGTGGAGAAAGAGGAACACTCCTCCATTGTTGGTGGGATTGCAGACTGGTAAAACCATTCTGGAAATCAGTCTGGAGGTTCCTCAGAAAATTGGACATTGAACTGCCTGATGATCCAGCTATACCTCTCTTGGGCATATACCCAAAAGATGTCTCAACATATAAAAAAGACACGTGCTCCACTATGTTCATCGCAGCCTTATTTATAATAGCCAGAAGCTGGAAAGAACCCAGATGCCCTTCAACAGAGGAATGGATACAGAAAATGTGGTACATCTACACAATGGAATATTACTCAGCTATCAAAAACAACGAGTTTATGAAATTCGTAGGCAAATGGTTGGAACTGGAAAATATCATCCTGAGTGAGCTAACCCAATCACAGAAAGACATACATGGTATGCACTCATTGATAAGTGGCTATTAGCCCAAATGCTTGAATTACCCTAGATCCCTAGAACAAACGAAACTCAAGACGGATGATCAAAATGTGAATGCTTCACTCCTTCTTTAAATGAGGAAAAAGAATACCCTTGGCAGGGAAGGGAGAGGCAAAGATTAAAACAGAGACTGAAGGAACACCCATTCAGAGCCTGCCCCACATGTGGCCCATACATATACAGCCACCCAATTAGACAAGATGGATGAAGCAAAGAAGTGCAGACTGACAGGAGCCGGATGTAGATCGCTCCTGAGAGACACAGACAGAATACAGCAAATATAGAGGCGAATGCCAGCAGCAAACCACTGAACTGAGAATAGGTCCCCTATTGAAGGAATCAGAGAAAGAACTGGAAGAGCTTGAAGGGGCTCCAGACCCCAAAAGTACAACAATGCCAAGCAACCAGAGCTTCCAGGGACTAAGCCACTACCTAAATACTATACATGGACTGACCCTGGACTCTGACCCCATAGGTAGCAATGAATATCCTAGTAAGAGCACCAGTGGAAGGGGAAGCCCTGGGTCCTGCTAAGACTGAACCCCCAGTGAACTAGTCTATGGGGGGAGGGCGGCAATGGGGGGAGGGTTGGGAGGGGAACACCCATAAGGAAGGGGAGGGGGGAGGGGGATGTTTGCCCGGAAACCGGGAAAGGGAATAACACTCGAAATGTATATAAGAAATACTCAAGTTAATAAAAAAAAAAAAAACAAGTAGAAAAACATGGAAATATGTCTTAGAGGCATAAGACAAAAAAGAAAGAGAACAAAAGTATAATGAACCACTGGTTTCTGCATTAGGACTCAGTAAATACCAAATATAAGAAATATACAAAAGGAAAAAAAAAAAAAGAAATACTCAAGTTAATAAAAAAAAAAGATATAAGCACACACACACAAAAAAAAGATATAAGCACAAAAAAAAAAAAAAAAAAAAAAAAAAAAGAGGCCAAACATGACATGCAAAGTGAGCTTATGTGGCACACACCGCTGTGCCACAGAGCTGTTGTACTGGCCAAGGGAAGTGCTAACTTTAAAGTAACTGTGATAAGGAATGACATCATATGTATCTTGGATGGCAGGGGAGAGAGAGAAGGGATTAAAGTGGCATGAATCATCATGGCAGGAGCAAGAGGAGAATCTAGAAAAAAACATAGCAAAAATATTCTATTGTTTCTGTTTTTTTTTTTTTTCCGTTCTTTGTTCCTTTTTAGGGAGGAGTCCTTCTAGAGCCCTCTTTGAGGATGGCCCTTCCTCAAAGGCACTCCCTGGGTTCCTATCCTCCATGCTAGCCATTCTCCCAAAGGAAGATGATGCCCAATCCTAAGTTATTTTGCTATCTATTCAAAGTGGCTTCACTTTGATTTTTACAGTTATATTCGTGTTACATTGAAAACTAATTTTTCTGGGATTACAGAGAAGGCTCAGCAGCTCAGAGTACTTACCTGCTCTTCAGAGTACTGCCTCAGTTCCTAGTACCTTTATTGGATGGCTGACTACTGGCTGTTACTCCAGGTCCAGGGGACCTGATACCGTCTTCTGGCCTCCTTAGATACCTGCACTCACATGTGCACGTTCCCACATGCAGATACACACATATACACATAATTAAAAATGGATCTTCCAAAAAGACAACAAAAAAAGAAAAAGAAAAACCAACTTCCTGAATTTTAAAGTTCATAAATGAAAAGAACTGAGCATAAGTGACTTCTTTGGCATAAGATTCTTTTTCTCCATCAGAATAAATGAACAACACCACTGACTTTGCCTTGTTTCTTATTCTTTTTTTTTAAGATTTATTTATTAAATGTATATGAGCATACTGTTGCTGACACAGGAGAAGAGGCGAGAAGAGGGCATCAGATGGTTATGAACCCAACATGTGGTTGCTGGGGATTGAACTCGTGACCTTTGGAAGAGCAGACAGTGAGTGGTCTTAACCACGGAGTCATCTCTCCAGCCCTGCCTTGTTTCTGCCTATCTCCTGTACAGATTCCTTTAAGAATTTTTAAACACGATTTCTGTTCTCAAAAGCATTACAAATTAACTGAAGATTTCACGAAGGAAGAAAAATCATTCAATTTGGGAATTCTTGACATCTGAAGGGCAAATTTCAGAGGGGGAAATAAATGTGTTACTAATAAACTGTCAAAGCACTTTCTTGGTTAAAGATAGTTTACTCAAGGGGGCTAGCCGGAGAGAGAGCTCACTAAGTTCAAGAGAGAGAGAGAGAGAGAGAGAGAGAGAGAGAGAGAGAGAGAGAGAGAGATAGAGAGAGAGAGAGAGAGAGCGCTAGCTAGCTCAGTGGTTAGCACCTGCTTTTCTTCCAGAGGTGATGAGCTCACTCACGATACCCACACCAGGCAGATTACAAGTGACTGACATCCAGCTCCAAGAGCTGTGATGTCTCTGGCCTCTGCTGGTACCAGCGTTCAAATATATACACCCACAGACATAATTAAAAAGACATTTTAAAGTTAGTTCTTGTTCTATCAATACTGTATTCTTGTTTTCTCATTAATATGCTGTGTATAACAATCAGCCAAACTAAATATTATCCCCTCACATAAAAATAACATAATAGACCTATATGAAAATTAAAATATCCATCCATGTGTGGTGGTATTCTTTAAGCCTAGGTTGTGTTTTATTACTTTTTCTTTGTTTGTTTTGTTTTTCAAGACAGGGTTTCTCTGTGTAGCTCTGGCTGTCCTCAAACTGGATCAAGAAATCCACCTCCTCTGCCTCCCAAGTGCTGGGATTAAAGGTAGGGACAGGTGGAGCTCACTGAGTTCAAGCCCACTGTGGTTTATACACAGAGCAAATACCAGGTTAACCAAGGCTGAACAGCAAGACCCTATCTCGAAAAAAAAAATACATTGGGAACTCTTGGAGGTAGACTTTGTAAAGCAGAATCCTTAACAGATTCAGTAGCGTGAGGGAGAGGAAAACCTGAGAACTGCCAGACACAACCACATTAACAGAAAGTTCTTATACTTGAGTCCGTTTACAACACAGCCCTCCACACTCATTCCAGGCTGTGGCAGGACCCAACCCCAGTTCTTACTGATTATACCATCTACGTTTTCATCTTAGTTCACTTGACAGATCCTACTTTTGATGACATGTCAGTATTATAACCTTAAAATTTACGTAATAAAATTATAAATGGACACAAAATAAGTTCATTATGGTTATTATGAGCTCAGGTTTTTAGTTAGAACCTATGGTTAGATGAATATTATCATTTTCTTATATCTTCCTTTAGGATTCCAAAATAAGATATGAAGAATTTCTTTATATATCTCATTAATAGTGATGGTATATCATGGTGGTATGCTAGCCTATAAATTGGAAGAGTCAGAAGCTTAAGTTTTAGTGAACTAATGGCCATGAAGGAAAAGTAATCAAAACTCAATTCTGTTTTTAGGAATAAGGCCAACAGATAGCCTTGTTCTGGTGTTCAGGAAATAGCCTCTGTTAGGGAAAATGGTCTTGGCCAAGTACTGAATGAGCTCACCAAGAGCCTGTGGTGTATAGTGAGTTCATGTCACATGCCACGGAAGCACAGCATGCTCCATGCTGACACAGCTTCCTTCAGACGTCAGTGTGTACACTTTACCACCACAGTGTCAATGCACGCAGCACCCCTGCACAGCAGGCAGCAGGAACTGCATCTATGGATCTACACTAACAATTTTTGAGCAACTCTGTTGCACTGGCTACTATGGGGAACAGAGTGGTAAGCTAGATACGGCCCACTCCTTGAGATACACAATCTGAGAAGGGACAGGATTAGAAGGCAATGAATGAATAAAATGAACAGCAGCAGCAGCAGCAGCAGCAGCAGCAGCAGCAGCAGCAGCAGCAGCAGCAGCAGCAGCAGCACAGTAGTGGCATGAACGCTCCAGGATTTCAGGAGGAGGACAGCACATTTAGACACACTGTTCTAAGAGTAGACAGGATTTCAGTTTCTAGGAGAGGAGAAATTCAAGGCATGCGGGCTTGTTTTATTTTATTATTTTATTTTTATTATCAACTTGACACAAATTATAGAGCCAGGAGGGTAGAGGGAACCAAGTGAGGAGTTACACAGATCAGGTTGGCCTGTAGGCATGTCTCAGGAGCATTTTAGTGATTGTTAATTGATCTAGGAAGGCTGGATTAAGAAGCAAGCAGATCACAAGCCAGGAGAGAAAGCTAGTAAACACTAGTCCTCTGTGGCTTCTGCTTGAGTTCCTATCCTGACTTCCTCCAGGGGTAGGCCGTGACCTAGAAGTGTAAACTGAAATAAACCCGTTCTGCCCCCAGTCTGCTTTGGTCATGGTGTTTGTCACAACAGAAATCAAACTAGACAAGGGAAAGTGGGTAGTTAAGGCTGGTTTGGGGAATACTGAGGAGGCTCGTTCACCGAGCAGGCATGCTCCCAGTCCAGGGCCTAACAGGCTTCATGCAGGCACAGCAGGTAACAGAGTCATGGAGGTTTCCCTCAGGGAACTGTACAATCCATCTGTTCCCAGAGGGTGTGAGAAGGCTAGGCTGGACGGGAGAAGAGGCTACAATGACACTGAGTAGTCTCTTAATACTCTCGAGGGATTTGTGTGAAATGAGGAGAGAGGGGGAATGAGTATTTAAGACCTCACTATGTGCAAAGACATTTACTTAAGAATATTAGCTATAATGTCCTATTTATTGTAAATAATTGGTATATATCATTACTTTTAGACAAGGAAATAGAAGCTACAGATCAGAAGTTTACCAAAGGAAACTGAGTTGGTAATTCAAACAGCCAGGAGAAGAGACTTCAAAGCGCACACTACTTGCACTGAACTGACCAAGAGCCCCTGTTTCATACATTCCTTCCATCTAGGACCAGCCATTTAACATCCCTGAGCGTCCAGCACAGACTTTGAGACCACTGCAATAAAACAACTGTGGGAACAGGAAGTAGGGAGACTCCTCTCCCTCAGTGCTAGAGTGAGGCTCTGACACATACGCGAGCCTGTCTCAGTTGCTCTCTGATCCCTAAGAGCAACTCTAGGTTTGGCATTTTATATACAAACGATGAAATCCAAGTTGATCTGAGCTATGGCCAATCTACAAATTTCCTGTTCTCAACTTCTCCAAGGAAATAAGACAGCTTATATGATTCTAAGATTGCAACTTACGAGTTGTTTCTATCAATGAGACCCACTCCCAGCCCCAAGTTAAACTCTGGTCCTCACAGACAGACCATGAGGACAGCTCCAGCACTTCAGGAGCTTGGCATAAGGGCTTCTCTCTGCTTCTCCAGCCTGGTTCCTTTAACCATAATGTGAATTCTAGAGCAAGCTCTCGTCAGCTTCCAGAATCTGAAGCACTGTCTTGTTCCCTAGCGCCTCTTTGACTTTGAACTTTGCTCATATCTTGGTTCCTTATATTTTTATTAAGTTAGAAACATTACATGACCTGATACTGACTCTGGCTGCTGACAATCACCAAGCTTCCTGCATGCTGCCTGGGCCCCTGGAAATGCTACAGTTCTCCTTCCTACACATGCATATATAAATACAGTACACAAGTAATGTACCTATCTTTGCTATGACTGATGTAAGAGGTATGCTCTAAGCATTTCCTCATAATGCTTTTACTTTGGAAAAGACAAACCCAGCCTCTACACACCTGCAGCACGTCGCCCAGGTCTGCTGTGCTAATATCTGGATCCTCTGTGGTGTTGAAAGGCACGGGAGTTATCCGTATGAGGGTGAGCACTCGAGGCTCTGGGTACCTCCACAGCATCATCCCGGGACTCTCTTCTGTTTCATTATAAAACAATACTTCATTCATACCAGGGAGTTTCAAAGGTTCTGCCAAATAAAAACAAATTGTTAAGTTTTTAAGAAGGAACATGTTGGTTTCTCAGAGAGAGAATAAAAGAAAACCACACAAAGAAACTAACTGGTCAGTTTAAATAGGATTTGCGATGGGGAAAGTACGTTTTAGGGAATGATTGGTATATATGTCTTCCCTACTGTAGTGGGGCGAAGGTGCTGTCAAGGGCTCCATGGCGCTATTTACTGCACTCATTTCAAAGTACAGCTGGGCACCAGCACTGTCGCTCCTGCAGCTGACACTTACCTGCATCCTGTATGTACTGAAAGATGCCTGTCCGCAGGTCATCTGAACTTTGTTCAGTCTTAAAAGCTTGAGCCTTTTCCATAGGAGATGGTGTTTGGGGTGCTGATTCAGGAACTGGCATTTCAGACTTGCCTTCCTCCTTAAGATAACCATCGAATAATTCATGGAGAAGAGCCAAGCAATTCAAATGTTCTTGACCCCAGAAAACCTTCAAAAGGGTGTGAAAAAGTTAACAGTGTTTAAATAAAAACATCCCTTGAGGATAATTATGTACCATGTTGTCATGTTTGAATTAATATGAGACTATAATCATGCTCAGTTTAATTACTGATAATAAACTATAGTTTCTAAGAATTAATAATTTATTGTTTGGAATTCTAATGCTTGAATAAATAAACAACAGTCAAAAATTACATATTGTATGGATAACAAATTTTAAGCTATAGATTAATGGTGATAGATATTATATTGCTGTATAGTACTATTTGTGAATTCATTTAGCAAGGCAAAAAGAAACATTCTTAAAGTCTTAAAGGGCAAAATTAGGAAACACAGCTTCTCTAGGTCAAATATTAATCAAATGATACTAACAGCCCCATGGAATAGCTTCTTCCCTTTGTCATGAAACTGAATAGTCCTGGCCATATGGCTGCTTTCTAGCAAGAGAAAAGGAAGCTGACCAACGGACTTGAATTTAGAAGGCTCCCAGAGTCTGTGTTTAGTGACACTGTCAACGTACAACTCCACCCTGACAATCCAGTGTTTAGCATCTGATGAGTCTGAGAGCCAAGGATAGAGCTGTAAAGCTATCTTGACCAGTGAGGCACAATAATTAGTGTCAAGTTGCTAGAATACAGAGGATAAACTTTGTTTTTCTCTTATAACTGTTCTTAATGTTTACTTTTTGCCTCAGAAAAATATAGTACAGTTAAAATTCAATATGAAGTTGCACAAAAGCCTTTTCAAAGCCACAAAATACTTTCTTGGGAATGTCCCCAAATTGTGAATCATGTCAGTAAAAGAAGTGAGTTGAAAAATTATAACTTTTTGATGAGTTTAAGACATTTCCGCTTAATACACTCCCTTTACTGATAAACTCCAGTTTTATAACAGTGTGAATCCTGGTACATGAAGGCGCGTGAAGATGAAGTTGACAGGTACCTACCCATGTGCTATTGAGAGACAGGACAGATGCTCACATACACCACGAATAAGCACACTGTAAGAGGCTGGAAATTCCTGTGACCATGATAGACTTTCTACAACACTGCTTGATGCATGCTGACTACTCTATAATGACAAGACCCCACCATTCAAAATGTCCAACTAGCATTTCCCCTGCCAGTATATAGCCAAAGGAAACAAAAACGGGTGTCCATGGAAAAACTTGTCTGCAGATGGTCACAGAAACATTACCTGTTCAGTTCAAAGTAGAATAGTTCAAAGTGGAAAGACTTCTTCAGCTGATGAATGAACGGTAAGAAACTGCTCTAAAATTGACCATGGTGATGAGGATCACAAGCCGTTAATATACAAACAACAATTATAACTAAACCTGACCCATTGAACATGCTGTCAAAACAGGTAAATTGAACTGTATAGGACTCACTCTTCAATAGCACTGTTAAAGTTAAAGAGGCACCATACTCAAAAATTAAATTTTAGTGAAGTACTTCAAAACAAAACAAAACACAGGGTAGTTAAAAGTGCACGGGAAAACACAGACCTGTAGCAGACCACCTCTTAAATCCATGGATATTTTTGGTATGGACTGTTGTGGCCCTGGATTACCACTGTGTTTACACCATTTAGCTTCCAGATTGACAGCAGCAGAAAATGGTCCTATGAGAATCCGACTTCTCTCCTTGAGGCTTGTTTTAAGGAGAGCATCACTAATGTTGAGGAGGAATGATGATCCAAGGCTTGCACCTGAAGGAGAGACGTGGAAACAGTGCACAGTGTAATTATTCCCTCACACACACAGGTCAGGGAAGGACTAGGTGGGACTTTAAACAATGCTGAGTCCTCCTTTCCAGGTCTTCCCAGTTGGCTTTCCGCCAGTTTCATGCCATTACTATAGAATTCTAGTTATGAAGCAGGTAGACATTCACATTCCTAAGAAAGTGCTATTTGTCAAAACATGACTTTTTCCATGTGTGAGCACTTTAGGTTTTATGAGCGAAGACATTTTCATTAAATTGTGCAAGTTTTTCCAACACGGACACTAAGGATAAGAGTGGCTGCTTCACTTGTCCATTATTAGCATGATGTGATTGGGCAATTTTCTATGATTTCTTACAGCAACAGAGTACAGTATATTACTTTGCTAGACACTTAAGGTTTGGGTTGGCCCATGTTAAAATTCAAAACAATCAAAATACCTAACATATGCTTCCTAAAAACTTTAATCCAAACTTCACACATCATAACCACTTGGGGTTTATAAAGTCTTAGAACAGATAGTGGCAGGTTAGATTTATGAGGAACAGTGTATGCTATAGTTCAAAGTAAACACACCCAGAAAAGGAATACACTTTAAAATGTAGGTTTCCTTTTGAACTTGGAGTGGGAGCGTTGATGAAAACCTTTCCACAAAGACTACAGCAGACTTCAAGAAACTCAAGAGCACAGAGCAAGGGGCCAGTTCATTTTGCTCCCAAGAAACTCATATTCTAAATTGTCATTATGAAAATTGAATTTCACCAGGCCAGAGGCATAATACATAGGGATTATTTTCCTAATGCTATTTGATCCTGCAAAAAGATGAAAGATTAGGAAACACCTTAGATCCAGGGTGTATGCCTTTTCTTTTTTTTTTTTGAGCTGGGGACCGAACCCAGGGCCTTGTGCTTGCTAGGCAAGCGCTCTACCACTGAGCTAAATCCCCAACCATGCCTTTTCAAAGTACAGCACCCATAATGACTTTACAGTTCTGTGGAGAATTGAAAATTTCATATGTTGTTCGTACTTTCTGTGGAAATAAGATACACATCTTTAGATCCTCCATGGAAGGCATGAGAGCCACATGTGTCTGGGCTATAGCATGGTAAAAAGTTACCATGTTGAGAAATCAATTAAATCTTTTTATCAAACATGTACTGCTGAAACTTAATTTTTACAATTACCGTGAGTTTTTTTTGTACTAATATGGAACCCTAAATACTCACTTTATGAATCAAAATTCAGTATTATTATTTGTGGCTTAAATTAAACGAACTATATTCACTGGAAATTATACCTTTAAGTTAGTGTTTTTGATCTACCTCTGTAGGGTTATTGGGGTCCTGCGTCTGCTCCACCACAGGCATGACCACTGGGGAGTAGAACACTGGAAGTTGACCACATGTGTCAGGCTGTAGGGAAGCCACAGGACACTTCACCGGGATGGGGAAGCACAGTCTGAGTGAGGTTCCTGGTACAGAAGGGGTTCCCAAGTCTGCAAGCAGGCCAGGGCCATTGGTTCTCAGGCTCTTGGGCATCCAGGCACCACTGGGAGCTGCTGAATTGCTGAGAACAAGGTGGAGGCTGGGGCTGGATGTAGCCTGGGGCCTAGGGGTAAAAGAGGGGGGCTCCAGGTGGTCCCGCAGGGGAGAGTCTTTGGCGGGCTTGAGCTTGAGCTTGGTTTGGCAGTCATGGCTGGGAGTGCAGGGGGGCCTTCTACTGGAGATTAGACGGTGGCTCTGTAGGCAAAGGCCTTCTCCATAACTACCCATAGCGAATCCCCATGAGAAGACAATTTTAAGACATTTATTGTCATGGAGGAAAGTGGATGAGTAAAATCATACCCCATTTCTTATGGTGGGTCTGAGATTAAATACTTTTGCAAGGAGGAGTGTCTGGGAAGGAAAGTTCATTGGCTAAGCCTCCAGGCCTTTAGGTACCTCATTATAACATAGATCTAGTGCTAGTATATGTGTGTTTGCTGGTGTGTGTGTGTGTGTGTGTGTGTGTGTGTGTGTGTGTGTGTGTGTGTGGTGCGTGTGTGTGCATACACATGTTGATGTGTGCATTTGCATGGGAAGGTCAGATGTCCTTCTACCTTTGTTTTTGGGACAGTGCCTCTTTCTGGGAATTGTAGCTCTCCAAACAGGCTAGTTTGGCTGGCTACTAAGCCCCAGGAATACTCTGGCCTCTATTTCCCCAGCACTGGAATTACAAATTACCACCACATCAACTTTTTAATGCAAGTGCTGGGCAATCAAATCTGGGTCCTCAGGTTCTCATAGAGCATTTTAAAGACAAATCTGTCTCCACAGCATCTGATACATGTCTTCTAGACAGCTGGATTTTGAAAGGTTGAGTGTCAATCTTCTTTTCATGCCAACTTTAGTGAACCTGACTTGGTTTCCAAGGCTATATGGTAACTTGGTTGTTTTGACAGTGTCCATATAGCCAAGTCTAACTCAGACAAGGGCCACTCTCCTGTTATCTATTCATTAGGACTTTGGACATTCATTATTGAACTATTTACTAGTTACCTACCATACATTTAGTACGACAAGAAAAAGAACTCATTTAGAATTTTTTTTACAGCAGATCACCGGGGCTCTGAGTTCTCTAAGTACTAGGAGGTTAGAGTCAACCAACAAGATAATGTAGTGCCAGGCAAATGAAGTGCTGGGGAACACAAACACTTCCTTGTTAGCTTATAAACGCTTTTGTTCTTGCATTATAAAAACCCACTTTATGTCCTATCAATTCTTATATTTTGATTTAGAATGTTGCTGTTCATCTGTCCTCTGTCTGGTCTCCTAAACTTCCCCCAGAGCCTTGTCCTCTTTTCTGCTCTGATTTTCCTAATCATTTACAGTTTGCGCTTGCTTGTGTCTTATTCGCCTTACTAACACTGACTTATTTAAGCAGAGAAATGGCACTGAGAATTAATACCATGGTTTCAAACACTCTACCATGTGAAAACTCACAAGCAAGTATCAGACTGTCTGCCCTTGAACAAACCTTTATTCCTGAGCCCACCTTTGCCAAGCAAGTGGGGAAGTCATTTCTTCTTACCCTCCATCACCAGACCCACAAGCCTAGTTCCCAGTTACCTTTGCTTGGAAAGTAGCTTCTTTCCTCTCTCATCTGCTCTCTATCCACCCCACTGCTGCATGCGGGCATCTTCACACTCATAGGCCTAGGTCCAGACCATCGATCAGCTCATCCCTAGCTGTACTCAGCCTAACTTGGCTTCTACAGCTCCTCAGTCTGAGGAAAGCCATATTATCACAACAGGTGCAGGACCACATGCCGGATAAAACAGCAGAAACCATGTGAACGGACAACCTCGCATGTCTCCCTTGAAACTCACTAATCCTACAGAAGTGCTGTGTGAGTAGAAGTACTTAGATGAACACCTGGACACAGAATTTAGAACAACAATGATAAACTCTATCCTCTATTCCAGAGAGTTAAAAAAAAACAAAGAAACACTTCAGTGAACGCCAAGATGATAACAATAAACACTTGAGTGACTTCCAAGAAAATACAAATACATAGATGAATAAAATGATGAAGAAATTACTAGGATCGTGTTACTAGAGCCTAGAAAGAGGCATGCCAAAACGCACCAGGAAAATGCACGCCCCACGAATACATGCATGCCTGGTCCTTTTTTCATCACCTTTCTTTTTTTTTTTTTTTCTGGTCATATACCTAAAAGGTTAGGTGTGGTTCACTTTTGAGACTTAGAGGACTAACTCAATCCATTGCCATGAGTCTTCCCTACCTGCCCTGCCGCACTAATAACACATCAACCCACCATGACTGCTCCCCAGTAAGGGACCTGGTTGTCTGTGACAGCACAGACAGGTTTACCCACAAGTATCTGCCAGTGAATTTATAACAGTGTATCTGTCACATGTTTTTAAAAGCTACCATGTGGTGACAGGACTCACGGCAGGGATATCTGTGCTCCTCCCCTTTCTTCTGTCCTAAGGAAGCAGTCTCTGCAGCAGCCTCCCTCCATTCTGGCTTTAGTCATTAGAGAACACACTGAAGGGCTTTCTCAGGCTAGAATGAAGCACACCCATGGACCCGCCACTTAAGAAAAGGTAAGTTAAGGTGGACTTCTGCACTGTTGGACACCATGTCCACAATGGAAATTATAATTTATTCCCTAAATTTTCAAATGTTAGAAGAAATTATTTTTTAAAATTAAAAATATTTCTCAACTGAAAGATATGAAATTATTATAACCTTTAAAATAATAAATGTTATTAAAATTACTTCTTTAACTAGAGACCTAGCCTTCTTATTTTGTTAGATTTGTGACAAAGTCTCACTAGGTAGATGTTAGCTGGCCAGAAACTAAGTGGACCAGGCTGGCCTTGAACTCATAGAAACCCACACACCTCTGCCTCCTAAGCACGGAAACTAAAGGCATAAACCACCTCATCCCACTGACCAAGCCATTTCTAAAACTTCACGTTCTGAAATTCAGACTTCCAGTAAAGTTATGTCCTTCACCTAATGTCTCTGAACCCAGGGTATAGTCGGAACAAGCACACTGATAGTGGTGTGGCAACAGACATTCTAAGAATCTCACTGGTTTCTCTAATAACTCTTTTCCTGTTCCAAGATCCAATGCTGCCTTCAGTAACCATGTGACTAGGTCACTCTGATCAAGTGTGTAACTTCTGTCTCCTCTCTCTTCAAGAGTGCTTGTCTGTGCATGTTTTCAACTGATCTACCTCTTTCAAAATTGTGTTTATATTTTTCATTTGTTTTAGAAAACTGTCTTAGTTAGGGTTTTACCGCTGCAAACAGACACCATGCCCAAGGCAACTCTTATAAAGGACAACATTTAACATTTAACCAGATGGCTTACAGGTTCAGAGGTTCAATCCATCATCATCAAGGTGGGGGCATGGCAGTGTCCAGGCAGGCATGGTGCAGGAGGAGCTGAGGCTGCTAGGAAAATACTGACTTCCAGGCAGCTACTCTAACAAGGCTACACTTCCTAATAGTGCCACTCCCTGGACCAAGCATATATAAACCATCACATTCTACTCTCTGGCCCCCATAGGCTTGTTCATGAGTCTAGGGGGCCATACCTAGCCATAGCATAATTTAAAAAATATATTTAGTCCAACTTCTAAAGCCCCATGGTCTATAGCAGTAGCAACAATGTTAAAAGTCCAAAGTTCAAAGTCTCCTGAGATTCATCCAATCAGGTAACTATAATCCCCAAAGCAAGACAGGAAACCAGCCGGACAAACTTCAAACTCTGCATTTTCAACTTATTTTTCATCTCTGTTGACTCCAACACACTTCTCTCTCCTGGGCTGGTTCCACTCCCTGTTAGCAGCTTTCCTCAGCAGACAGCCCATGGCTCTGGCATCTGAAACATCTTGGGGTCTCCAGGGCAACTTCAACTTCACAGCTTCTTGTTCCAGTAGTCTAGGATCCACTCATGGTCTTCTGGGCTCCTCCAAAGGGCTTGGGTCACATCTCCACCTCTGCCCTCTGCAGCACTCTAGGCTCTGGTTGACTCCACTCCACTGCTGCTGCTCTTGGTGATCACCCAACTATAGCCTCATGGGGTGTTCCCTATGATCAGCTGACTGAGGAAGACAAGACTAGGACCTAGTTTACTGGCAGCTATGCACGTTATGCAGGCACCACTCAGAAGTGGGCAGATGTATTACAACCCCTTTCCAGGACAACTCTGAAAGATACAGGTGAAAGAAAACCTTCACAGTGGGCAGAACTTTGGGCAGTACACATAACATTACAGTTTGTTTGAACAAATAAATGGCCAGATTTATAATTATTCACTGATTCATGGGCTGTAGTCAATGGATTGGCTGGATGGTCAAGGCCTTGGAAAGATCATGATTGGAAAATTGGTAAGAAAGACATCTGGGAAAGAAGTTTGTAGACAGATCTCTCCAAATGGGCAAAGGCCATGAAGATATTTGTGTCTCATATAAATGCTCGCCAAAAAGTTTCTTCAGCTGAGGAGGAGTTCAATAATCAAGTGGATAAGATGATCTATTCTATGGACAGCCAACCTCTTTCCCCAGCCATCCCTGTCAATGCTCAATAGGTACATGAACAAAGTGGCCCTGGTGGCCAAGATGGAGGTTATGCTTGCGCTCAACATCATGGACTTCCACTCACCAAGGCTGACCTGGCTACAGCTGCTGTGAACTAACACTGAGCCTCAGATATGGTACCATTCTTGGTGGCAGGTTGTCTACATTGGACCATTTTCTCCATGGAGAGGACGTTTTGTTCTTACTAGAATAAATACTTACCCTGTTTATGGATTTGCCTTTCCTGCACATAACGCTTCTGCCAAAACTACCATCCCTGGACTTACAGAATGCCTTATCCACCATCATGGTATTCCACATAGTATTGCTTCTGACCAAGAAACTCATTTCACAGCCAGGGAAGTGTGACAGCGGGCCCACGATCATGGAATCCACTGGTCTTACCATGTTCCCCACCACCCTGAAGCAGCTGGTCTGATAGAAATATGGAATGGCCTTTTGAAGACACAGTTAGAACACCAATTAGGTGGCAGCAGCATGGAGGGTTGGGGCAGAGTTCTTCAGAAGACAGTATATGCTTTGAATCAGCATCTGACATATGGTACAGTTTTTCCCATAGCCAGGACCCATGGGTCCAGGAATCAAGGGGTGGAACAGGGGATAGTTCCACTCACTATTACTCCTAATGACCCTCTAGGTAAGTTTCTGTTTCCTGTCCCCACAACCCTAGGTTCTGGTGGCCTAGAAATTTTGGATCCAGAGGGGCAAGTGTTCCTGTTTTGTTTGCAGATTGACATACTTTTTAGTGAGCATAAAAACTGCATTCAAGGAACAAGCAGTCTTATGACCTTTAAACTCCTCCTTTAGAGGACCAATAAATGCAAGCCATTTGTTTTGAAAAACATTTAGAAGCACAGCCAGCCTGTGGGCATCAGGATGACTAGCTCCCCCATGTAACAGCCCTCCTTTCCACACACCATCTACACAAAGGACAACTTAAACTGAGCTCCTGAACCCTATTGCCAGACTACTCAATGACCACAGGGGCGAGTGAGCAGAGCCAGGTTTTGTTTGTTTGTTTGTTTGTTTGTAATCCAGCTGGACGTAATCTTCAGCCACTAAAAATCAGCAAGCATATGTTAGAAACATCCAGAAGCAAATTAGCATAACAGGGAAACATCAGAATGTCTCAAAAAGGAAGAAAAAAATCTTTTAAATATAATCCACAAAAATATGACTAAGATCCCCTAAAACCAAAATCTTTCCATTTCATGTTCCTTCAAATTATTGTGAAGCACATAAAATATAGCACTTGGTTGTATAAAACCAAAACCACCTTGTTTTCCATCCTCAAACAGAATGTGCAAACTGATTGGATCCTACTTATACTCAATTTTGCAATAAGCTTATATAAACATTTTATGCCTATTAATATAAGAAAAATACACAATAAAGTAATGCAATACCACAAGGGACTATATCCACTGTTCAGTGAACAGAGGGTGACCATGCCCAGAACAAAGAGCAGAAAATGACACTTCACTTGGTGGCCCTTTTCCAAGATACCTTTTAATTTCTTGTAGGGAGAACTTCAGTCACCAAGACCTCTTACTCAGTCCAATTTAGAGAATAAGACTGGATCCTGGCTTTAATCCAAGCCTGGTCTTCTAAATATCAGAGACTAGGAAAATAGGTTTGAAGAAGTTTTTCTTTGCTCCCTTCTATGTAAAAGGAGAATTTAGAGATAGCCAAATGCCTGCCATCCCCTCCCCCCTGGGGATGATGGTGGAAGAGACACAAGCACCTGCCTGGTGCTACTATGATGAGCAGTATGTGGTAGAGAAGATGGGAGAGCGAGCTAAGCCAAGCAGTGTGCTGAAGAGAGATATGGAACTGGGGAAGCTACAGTTGTGAGGAACAGTTGGGATGTGAGGAGGGGTCATGGTGACGTCTGGGCCTGTGCTGATGGCTGTGGCCTGTGTTGCCACCGAAGGCCATTCAGATGTCAGTGGTCTGGGTTGCAGCCTGGTGATGTCTGAGCACCCTGTTGAGCTGGTCACATCCCTTGCCTGCATTGGGAGAGCACCTCACCTGGGCAGCATGGGAGAGGTGGCTCTGGTGCACTGGTCCAGGATAGCTAACTAGGCCTGACGGGTTGAGTGTGAGAGAGCTGTCCCTGCCCCTCCCTGCACAGCACAGTAGAGCTGGCCCTGGTGGCAGGTATAAACTGGCACCTCCATCCCCCACTCCCAACACCTGTAGCAGGTGGGTGAACTGGCTCTGCCGTGGCTTAGGTGCTGGAGAGTTGCTCAGTCCCTCATCACCTGCAGCAGAAGGGAGAGCTTGCCCAAACCCTCGCCTAGGCAGAGCTGGAGAGCTGGTCCTGGTGGCATGGGCTTAAGAAAGCTGGTGGGCTGACCAAGTCAGCTACCACTGAGGCTTAGATCCAGGGCTTTGGATCTAACTACCTCATTTGTGAACTGCAGGAGCACGTGAAGGGGCCAGTCCTTCAGATCTAAAGTTGCAGGATCTCCATGACATGAGGTAACAACAGGATTATCAGATAGGAGTCTCAGTGAGGATCTGGTATTGAATTGTAGCAGAAGCCAGAGGCCTTGAACCAGACCAATAACTCACTGCAAGTGAGGCTGCTTGGGCAAAGGGTGTACTGTGGGGCACACTGTAGCATCCTTGGTGAGGTGTTTGTGTATGTTTGTGTGGGGTGCTGTTTTGTTTTCTTTTGAGAGGAAGGTTGCAAAGGCACAGGTGGATATGGAGGAAGGGAAGATAAGGAGGACTGGGATACATGATGTGAAAAGAACCACAAAGAACCAAACAAAATGAAAAGATAAAAGGAGAATTTCTCATGAAAGAAGAAACATCTCTCTACTTTGGCTGCTCATACTCTGCCCTAGTCTAGGAAAGTTACAGTTTTGTGACGTGTTACAAAACTCTTGGTTCTTGGAAAATGAAAATGCAAGAAGATTAGAAAGTGATGGAAGCTCACTCCCCTCCTGCAGCCGGCTGCCATGCCTGCTGTCTTACACTGTAGGAGTGTATCGGGAAAGTGAGATCTGATTGGCTCCTATGGACATGTTGTAAGAAAGCAGACTGGCACATACGAGCACACACTGAAGAATAAATGACAGCCTTCCTAGAGAGGAAGGATGGTAAACGACACTTGTAAAATTTCTTCGATGGACACAGTAGCTAATTCTATGAGGAACGTTCTGCTGGGTCTGTGTTTTGGGAAGCCAAGGTCTCACTGTGTAGCCCCCACTGGCTGTGAGCTCCAGATCCTCCTGCCTTATCTTCCAAGTGCTGGGTTTACAGGCGTGTGCTGCCACGTCTGCTTAGGTGACTTCTGTAGCCAGTCATATGGATGAAGACTGCATATGAACGTCATGCGAAAGTCTACCTCTTCAGGCTTAACCCAACGAGGCATTAAGACTAGCTAGCTCACTGGGCTGAATCCCAGGACCCACTGACATTTACTGACACATAGTACTCATTGCCCATGAGATCATTTTAATGCTCCCAATAACCTACAAGTTAGGAATGTGAACCCAGGGCTGTAGAGGCACTCAAGTTTTTATTTGTGGCTGCTATTCTATCAGGCTGGTATCTTGCTATCTAGTAAATATTAAGTGCAATATATTTGGGCCAGAAGGTTTATGGGACGAATGGACAAAGAGGTTCTTGATTTAAAAAGTATGTTTTCAGCTCAAAGATTCAATGACTGATGGCTTCAGCATTTAAGTGGCATAGTGCAGTTGAAGAGGGAGAGGAGATTTAAAAAAGGCCCGTAAGTAGCAGGCACGTGGAGTCTGTCAATCTGCTTTACGCACTGCTTTACAGAAACTGTTCCTAGTTAGGGCACTGTTCCTTCATTCTGCAAGTAGCAACAGCACTGTGAATGAATGCTGTCCTGCTCCAGCTCGCACAGTCTCACCGTGCTACACTAACATAGCTGGTCTAGGGGCCCAGCCAGGGTATGAAAGAGTATCTCATATATTTCCATTCATCAAGTCCTGCCAGGCTTGCTGTGCCAGTAATCTCTCTAGCACATAGCCCGCTCACATCTGTGGACAGGAGGACAGTTTGCTGTGGCACAGGCAGAACTCAATACTTTCACAAAAGCACTGCATGGAGCAGGGTTGACTTGGCATTTAGTTTTGTAGCACTTTAGTTTCCCATAGTTTCAGGGCTGGGACACCTACAGCACACCCATTTCACAGACCACTAGACTAACAGATGTCATCATTAGGATGCAGGAAGGCTGCTAGGAAAATGTCTCTGGCACTTAATTACTAGGGCTGGAACCTTTCTTCCACAGTAACCTTTTGTGCAATGAATTTCGAGTCACCTGATAGCAATTTTGTTGTCTTAAAGGCCCCCTTTCTTCTCTCAAAACATACTGATCTGATGTGATCATGTGTGAAGTCTGTATCAGTTGTTTTTAATCCAGATACAACCAAATTTAGAGAAATTGAAACAGAAAGCAACTGCTTCACCACACCCTGGCATCATATAGGACAGGCAAGTGTCACTATTATGGACTATGATAAAATATATCACTTGAGGCCAAAATCATTCTGGCAAAGAAATTAGATTAACTTCAGAATCTGGTAACTAAATTTGATTGAAAGAACTAAGCTAATATTGGTAGAGAAAAGGTTTGAAGGTAGATTTACACGGGGCATTATAATGATGGTAAGAGTTTCTTACATAAAAGAAACAGTCTTATGAGGATTTCCCAAGAGAATCCTATTTATACAATTAACAATACTTTTGCTAAAACAAAAAGGCTTTCCATTATTATATATGGGTACACGTGGGCTGTGTAAAATACAAGAGCTGTGCAGCACACGGTAAACAGAAAGCAATGATGTTAAACAGGCCACATCCTTGAACTCATCGTTAATAAACGTCTCTCCCACATTCAGCTACCCCGGCTGCTGGAAGCCTGTTTTCTTCAAGCACTTCAAACACCGAAATCCAGGGACATTTATTATTTTAATCCATTACAGGCAGTGCTTGATTTAACTTTATTGGTTGTGGTGGTGGTAGTGGTTATAAGTGGGGGTGCAGCAATGTTCTTTTACACATCGTTTCAAAGGGGCTTAATTATATTTTATAGTTTAGACCAGGAATTTTGTTTGTTTTTTGTCTAACAAGGTTCAAATAGAGTTCAGGTCAGTGATGAATCAGAAGAAAAAGTCAGAGATGGTTATCTTCCTGCTGTGAGCTCATCCCCCTCTAGAAGGCTGGGCAGGTACATCATGTTCCCCACTGCACAGGACACTGCTCTGACAGCTCCATTCTGAGGCTCATTAGAAAGCTGTCATTTTGCATGCATCCTTGAATACACTGGAGATTCAATATAGCAGTTATCTTCTACTTATCTGAACTTACTATACTCTGAGTTTTAAAAGATCCCTGTTGGGCAGATTTGGAGACTACACCAGCACTAAGACACAAAATGTACTTGACAAATGATAAGCCTTTTATAGACATAGCCTTTTATCAGAGAACAAATGTATATCACAGAATCAAAGATGTGGACCTCATTGTTTCAACAAAATAAATGACTTCTATATAAGCATGTCCAAATAGCAAAAAAATCAACTAGTTTTTAAATATACTAAATGTTCATATTCATTCCCCCATTCCCCCCACCCCTTGTGTGTGTGTATGCGTGTGTGTGTGTGTGTGTGTGTGTGTGTGTGTGTGTGTGTAGACCGTTTTCTGGGCGGGTGAGATGAGGCAGTGTAATGGCACTGGCTGTGCATGCTGATGATTTGATTCTGATCCCCAGAATCTCTGTGCAGATAGAACATTAGAAGTAAGTCCACAGAATTGTCTTCTGGCCTACACAAGTGCTGTGGCATATGTGTAAACCTCCCCCCCACACACACATCATACACACCAACATAAAATTTACCTTTCTTGAGGATTGATACTGTTCATTATTGTCTAAAAATAGTTTGTCTACTCACACATTATAATGATCTCAGTAAAGAAATTTAAATGTTGGGTCTCATATAGTTAGGTTTTATTTTTCATCATATTAGAGAAATAATATGAAGTATTATAGGGAAAATTATAATAGTTTTTACTAGTTTTTATTTTATTTTAAAGTTTAGGACCTCCCACTTTCGGAGGAATGCTTCAATAGTTTCCCAGAATGTGCAGAGAACCAGCCTCATATATAAAAATAAGTAGTCATGAGTAATTTCAGGGTGAAGAGAGGCAATACTAGCTATCAGTAGCGACTTTGAACCTCATTATTGAGTAACAGGAGGGAATCTGCCTGGGATTAATAGTGGTGCCCAGTCCAGGGACGAGGAGCTATTGTGTTTCATGGACTCTAGGCCATCTGTTGTGCCTGCCTACATTTTACTTCTGCAAAATCATAAACGTACCTCTACCTCAGGGACTATAGAAAGGCATTAGAATTCTTCTGCTTTTCATTATCACTAGATTCAGTAACTCATTTCATTGTCAAGATAATCCCCTTTTATTCTTTTTTGTGCTTGCCAGGTACTCCAAAATGACAAATAAAACCCCAGATGTTACAGACCAGTGAGCATTCCACTTTTCCTTGAGTGTTGGGTTTAAGCTACTTGGGACAGAGTGTCAAAAACGTCAGGGCCTTGATGCCCATATCCAGTATTCATTAAGGATTATTGGTGGTTTGTATAACTGTCAACTAGCTTATATTTATGCTTCCATCCTCAGTGGACCCTTAAAAGCTAAATTTTTCCTGTCTTTAACTGTCAAGAAATTAATTTCTCATCGTGCTAACATGCATCTCTGAAGCATCCAAAGAAGGCAGACTTCCCTCAGGGATCTCGGCACAGCAGGAAGTGCAGCACCACTTTGCACCAATGACCTGGTTTCACTTGCAGAGCATGAAAGGAGAGCTAGCTTCTGTTATGTTAAATGTTTTGCTGGTCCTGAATGTGGTGAACATGAGGGAGGCATTCTAATTTCATGGAGAAAAATGGCTATACTGCCTTTCTCTTATTTTGTTTATATACAAAATTAAGTACAGCTCACTGCCTGGGAGAAAAGTCCTCAGTCTCCATGGCCAGAGTCTTGTCAATGGCTTCCCAATTCTAAGAGCCAACCAGCTGGTTCAGGTTCTTCCCCTGTGGTATCAAGGTACTTCAAGGTACATCCTCTTTTCTTTGTCGTTTCCTCTTGCTGAGAAAGAGCAAGGCAACCTCAGGACAATGATTTCACAGCTCTCAACTGTGTGCTCTCGTCTGCGGAAATCTAAGGAAATCTAAGGCGTGCCATCCTAATAGAGCCATAAATTACTCTGACAGGGGAGCTCAGTCCCCACCCTCCTGTGGAAAGAGACTGTCAGTTCAGAATTTATAACTACATACTTCGAGTGTCTTCAACATGACATGCTTCAAACAGCAAAAGGGAACCGCACTGTGTGCCCGCGTTAGGGGAAGTGGCAACTTTTAAAGAACATACTACACTAGGAGTTAGATTTAACAGGTATCAGCAAAATACTGTCGACTTTAAAATATTTCAGAACACAAGATACAATTTCTAACTTCGATTGCTGTTACAGGCAGAGCACTCGTAAGATTTCCTGTGAGATTACAGGCATCACCTCTACAATCAGACTGTAAGGGCAATTTCATCAAGCCACGTGGGAGAACGTGAGCATCTAGCAGAGGGGTTAGTTCTATGAGTCATGGCTGCACAAGCGTCTGCAGAGTGGAGTAACAGAGACTCAAGTCCCTTGAAACACTCAGAGTTTAGGAGTGTTTTATTTTATCCTGCAAAATGAAGTTGGGAATTCTTTTAACAAGCTCAGTTAATTTCTACTATATCATTTTTTAAATGAATAAAGTGAATATGAAAGCTCTCTAGGTTGCACAAATGTATCAGGGATTGGGGGAAACATTAGCTATTATTATTCTCCTTCCCCACATACTTTCCATAGGTTTCTAACAGCTTAGATGATAAAAAAAAAGTCATTAGGCAAATTCATTTTTTTGATCCCTTTGACAAGTAAGGGAACATGCCTACAGCACATTCCCAATTGTGTTTCTCTAGGAATTACTTAGCACATAGGATTCCTCTAGAATTACAAATCTATTTCAGCTCCTAAATTAAAATTCATCTGGAAAGGACTGCTTTTCCCTGTTTATATAACATTGTCACATAAAGAGTGTTAAAAAAATATTTCTCTAAAAATAGCCTACGTAAGTTAGGGATTAGCAGAGCTCTGTTGCTAGGCCATTCCTTTGTAGTTTTTTCCATGATGTTCTTGCACAGTGTTTTTGACTGTGTTTATTAAAGTCAGCACATCAAAAAGGATCAAAGAGAAAGTGAGGGAGAACCGAAGAAACCCCAAGTGTGTTGTCTCATTGGGGAGCTATGCAGATTTGGATAAACAAGTGCGAATTGTTGAGGGTTTAATGAAAAAATTTTGACAATTATTTTATCTTGCGTCCTTCTATAGGACGCCATGTGCACAGCAGATGCTATGCTGTGTGTAGAACCATTCCTCTCTGTTTAATAGCCCGTCTGAGATGACTACTTTGTCACTGTGCTCAATTTGGTCCAGCAAATAATTTGAGAAGTGCAGCTGCTGCAGATGCTCACAATAGTGACAGAAACTGTAAAATCAAAGACTAGGGGAAGTATTTCTGCATTAGAGTCAACATATAAAAACCTGACAGTCATTCCTTTGAGCTCAAAGATATACCATAAAAATTGGGTTGAATACAGAACACCACTGCTTGAAAACTACAAAAAGAAATATGGCTGCTGGGAAGGAGGGAGGGTGTGTGTGTGTGTGTGTGTGTGTGTGTGAGAGAGAGAGAGAGAGAGAGAGAGAGAGAGACAGAGAGAGAGAGAGAGAGAGAGAGAGAGAGAGAGAGAGAGAGAGAGAGAGAGAATTTTGTTACTTATCAAGACTACTAAACTGTCAGGTATGGTGGCACACCTTTAATCCTAGCACCAAGGAGGCAGAGGCAGGCAGATGTCTAAATCTGGGGCAAGCCTGGTCTACACAGTGAGTTCCAGGACAGTCAGAGCTACATGGTGAGATCCTATCTCAAAATAAGCAAAATTCAAACCAAACCAAACCAAACCAAACAAACCCAAAGTATGCATGTTTGTATGTATTTCAAATTAACTGAAAAACATGCAATTTGAAGACATTCAACTATATAGTGAACTCAGTATTAAATGATAAATTACTGTTTTCTTTTAAATACAGTTACAACTTTTTTTTTCAAAGTATGTCCTGATCCTGGTGTGAAGGCCAAGTTTAGAGCTAGCCTGGAATCCAGAAAAAGATCCTATCTCCCCCAACTAAAAACAAAACCAAGAAGAGCTATGCAGTAATCTCTCAATTACAGCTTCCCTAGATGCCAGCCTTTAGCCACAACTAGACTCTGCTCCAACCTTATCTCACTTACACACAATACATTTTGTTATAGTTTCATTGTATCTTTTTAAATTAAATTACTAACTTCAATTTTGATTTAATGTGACTCTAAAAAACTATTTTAAAATGTTTGCTGGATACTGCCCAACAGAGTTATATCAAGTATATTTTGGTCAAGAGGAATGTTTCTATTTTGGTGCTTAACAAGATAAAAGACCATAACTATAAAAGAAGAGGGTTATGTAGTTTTTCTAATATAAAAGGGAAAATTACAAAAAATAGACCATTTGTCTAGCTAAATAAAGTGTTCAGTTGTATCATAACAAAAACAATTATGAAGGGTAAATATCTTCAAAAATGAATTTAGAGGGAATGCCAATGAGATTGGAGCAGGCTTGCATGCAGTGGACTATAGCATGTTCTTCTATTTGGGGCATAACTTTTTCCTGCTCTCATGAAGGGACAGCATTTAGGAAGGTGTGAGGGTGGGCATGGAGGACCTGGTGCTGTATTATCTAGTGTTTGAGAATCTTTCATGTCCCTCAGACCCTTCATTTTTCATTCCTAACTTTAAAAACAAAAAAGGAAGAAAAAAAAAGTTTTTAGTTGGCTTGATTACATATTTCAGTCAGTGAGGAAGAAAGACACCATCTATACTTTGGCCTAATGTTATTACTGCACAACTATAAAAATTAAAATAAAACAAAAAAAAATCTCCTAAACTACTGTGCTCAAACTGGCTCTCTAGAACTAAATTACAATTAGTCTCTGGCTGCCACTTCGTTACTTTCTGGTATACAGCCTAGGGACTGACATATCTAGCCCAAAAGCAGTCCACAACCCTCCTCTACACAAGGCCATACAAAAGGACATGGCTCTCATGGGACTGTGGGAAAACATGTGGTTTCCTCTTGAGACTTCTGCTTCAGAGTGACACTTCTGCATTTGCCTCTCAGCTTTCCCAGTAGCAATCTCTGTGACTGAAACCGTCATTTCCTGCCTGTATTGACTTTTCTCCTCACATACCTTGTGCCCACCCTTTCTGATTCAGTGTGGAAAAGCACATAACTTAGTCATAGTAGCAGTGGAGAAAAATGGAGATGTCACTGCCAGTTAGCTCCATGCTCCTCTCCAGTTTTCAGCAGCTAGGCCCTTTGGGTGGGCTGTGCACAGAAGCACAGCCTTTCCCGGCCAGGTGTTCTTGCCTGACAACACATCTCAGTGATATTCTCCCAGACTTCAGCTTCGGCTTGGAACTTTGTAGAGCACCATGGCAATCTTTCTTTTGAAAATCAGTTCCCAGTGATGCAATGTATTAGAATCACCTGCAAGGCTTACCAAGTACAGATGACTGGACTCTGTACTGAGAGTCTGATTCATAAGCTGGTGGGGGTCTAGTACGTGCATTCCCAGTATGGTCTCAGGTGATCTGATGTGTTTGTTCCACAGATAGCACTGTGAAAAACACTGTTCTAATGCTTCAAAAGTTCAGTTCCTTGTGCTGCCACAGCCATTTCAGCTACAAGGAACCTAGTTCCACAACAGCTGCAGGAATGTGCCTGGAGATGCCACGGACAGAAGCAGTTTACAGCTAGGAAATACCTGGCTCACAGATTTGTTTACACAGACAAACAACCTTAAACAAAATGAAAATAGCCCCAAAACCAACCCAACCCAACCCACCCCAACCCACCCCAACCCAACCCAACCCAACCCAACCCAACTCAACCCAACCCAGCCAATCCAAGCCAAGCCAAGCCAAGCCAAGCCAAGCCAAGCCAAGCCAAGCCAAGCCAAGCCAAGCCAAACCAAATCCAAATTTCTGGAGTAAATTCACAAGCTAGAATTGTTCTCATCTCTAATGACTCTAAATCATTAAAACACTGCATTTCTCACATGCTAACAAATGGTGTTTTCCCCTCCTCCCTCCATTCCACCCCCAACACCCTTTTCATCACTTACCAAATACTTTTTGTGCTGCTTTGACACTAAGGCTTCCATTGAGGTTTGACAGTGATGCTAACACACATGGTTTATGAGGATGTGGGACAGTTTCCATGGAGACCACAATTTGGGTAGTATGGACAGAAACTTTTTGAAAGCAGGAGATGACTCTCCACATGTTTTCTTGAAATGATGTCTTCTGTGCTTCATCACAGTATACTTTGGGCTTTGACAACTTTCCATGGTAGCATTTGGAGACGGGAGGCTCATCCCTATTCAGCATAGAATCTGATGAGGCGGAGGTCTCTGTGCTATGTGCAGAGCTGTGAGCCTTTTTTATCTTCTTTAAAAAATGATTTATCTGATCGAGTTTGGTAAAACTTAAGTTTGCTTTCAAAGGTTTTGATACATCCAAGCTGATGTCGGCTACAAGAAAAAGGAAACATGTGTGACTGGAGCTCCTCGGTTAATCACTAATCAAAGTGCCAGAGCACTGCGTCCTTTTACTTGTCCCTCTTCTCACAGCTGACTGAAAGAACATTCCCAGTGAGCTGCCTACCCACCAGTTCTGCTGGCCACTCATGCAAGGCCCACGCCCCGAAAGGTCGTTTTTACTGTGCTCGGGCTCTGCAGCAAGCTGGAGGAGGTTTTCCAGGGTGGCACCTATCTAAAACTGCCATCTGGTCTCCCAAGGACACAGAGCTCCTCATAGGATCAGAGCAGTGTAAGACAAAATGCCCATCCCAAACATCACGGGTCTCCTCTCCACGTTGCCTCCCTGACCCTTTCTTGCCAAGTTTATGCAAAAGTGCTCATTTCTCCGTTATGAGCTGCTATAAGCGGAGAGATTCTGTGAGTTGCTGAACAGTCTGCACTGATAAACATTGAAGTATATTACTAAACTAAATGTAATGGAAATTTCTTAAAATCTATATCCCCATTCACATGTATCACATGTCAGATGCTGTCAAGCTGGCCTTATCATTTCTGTTTCCATCTGGTGTCACCTGTATGAGCTAGTAAGGACCTGACCCAGTGTCCTGAGGGTACAACCATGCACATCATCTTCTCCAGGAGTGCCAGCGCATCAGTCCGGGAATTACTTTTTAAACACCGTATTGATACATTCACATTCTAAGTTCAAAATATTACTATCACCACAGACAGACAGACACACACAGTCACTCTCAGTGTCACGGAGACACAGGACAGTGACACTTAGGGCTCTCAGCAGTCACTCATTACTTATCCTCCAGCCCTGGCCTCAGACAACATCAAGCTCTGTCTTTGTGTACTTGCTCATTAGGGACACTGCATACAAATAGAACCATGAAACGTTTGATGCTTTGTACTTTGATTCCTTTGTATATCAACATCCTCTTGAGGTGCATCCATGCTAATTTTGATTGTCCTTGATTGGATTTCCCTAATGATTGACTTGTTGAATGCTTTCTCATGTATTTCTTGTCTATTTGTATAAATGCTTAGAAAATGAGTATTTACACTCTGTCCAGTGTGTGAGTGTGAGAGGGGAGGCAGACACACACACACACACACACACACACACACACACACACACACACACAGAGACACACACATATGTGACTGTAGATGGGCAGGCATGCTATGGTTTATGTATGAGATGAGAGAACAGCTCAGTGTCTGCACACATTCTCCACCACATACCCCAGGCTAGCTCACAAAGCTCACAGGGAGTTTCCTGTACTGACTGGAGAACATCAGGATTGAAGATGTGTGCTACTTTGTATGGCTTCATGCAAGCCCTGGGGATCCGAATGCAGGCCCTCATGTTTGTGCAGGAAGCGGTTTACCCTCTGAGCTATCTCTGTACTCCCCAACTCTGCTCATTTTTTTAATTGCAATGTTTTTTTTTAATTGGAAGTTTTTAAAATTCTCTTATCACATGATACATGATTTGCAAATATTTTATTCCATTCAGTTGAACTTTTTTTTTACTTTATTTGACTACTTTTTAGCACAGTATTTTCAGCTTTTCAACACTGAATGTTTTAATTTCTGTGAGGCTTATACTGCTTAATCTAAGATCACAAAGTTTATATGTATGATTCTTTTAAGGGGTTTATAGTTTTCCACTTACATCTAGGTCCATGATCTTCTGTGAATTAATCTTTGTGCCTTGTGTGGGACAGAGTCCACTTCATTCTGCATGTGGATACTCAGTTAATCAGCAACATATGCTGATGAAAGACATTTTTCACTTGCAAAATTTGGAGTTCTACACAAAGTAGTAGGATAAATGTTGTGGGGAAACAGATGGTTCATTTACCTGTTCTGTCCTCACAGCAAGTAACACAGCAAGAATCTGAGAACGACCTTAGCAAATAAAATTAAAGTTGACGAAATTGTGTGCTGCCGCCCCCACCCACTGGCTGCAGCTTCATACCAAGAAATTTGAAGCTAAAGTACTTTTTCTGTACTGATAGTAACAACTTAGTCACGCATCCAGGAGGTTGCCCAGTAAGACCCTCTATGCCAACTGGGCAACATAAGGATCCATTCTTCTCTAACTGAAGAGAGGTCTAACACTCATGGAAGGAAGGCATGAAAGCTGGCAACCATTACCTTGAGATGGACCCCATCCCTCAGCTATCTTTGTGTTCTCAGAACACAGATACAAATTATTCCTAGGTCTAGTTACTTTGTCTAACTTGTCTTTTGAGACATAACTCTTAAGTTATTTCTAGGCCACCTTTTTAGGGGTGCTATTAGCATTTGCAGAGCCTCTCATGGCTGCTTCCAGTGCATTTCACGAGACACTGTGGAGTACTTGCCAGGTATATTGAAACAGAATGGAAATATCCACTGCCTTTGATCTTGTTCATCTATTATAAAGCCTTTCTAAATGATTTCTCTTTTAGGCATTCTTTTAATGCTGAGCCGTACAGTAATTTACCCAGTATTGGTTTTGAGGGTAATGCTGATGGGTATACCTGTAGGGAGCACGGGAAGACTTGAGTGAGTGGAGTCCTGAGGCAATCAATGTGCATTACGATATGGGCATGGTCCTGTGGAGGATTCAAAGCTTCAGACCTGCAGAACCATGCAGACTAGTGCAAAGCTGCTTCCACATAAGGGCCAGGTCAAAGAGGGCTGTGGCGAAGCTCGTCTCAGGAGTTCAAGCATGAGTGTTTGTGAGTAAGGTGTGCACAAACACTAGCAGCTGCAGCCTTTTCTGTCCACATGTGACTGCTTGTCTACAGAGATGACTGACTTTCCCTAATAAACACACTGAGGGTCTAGGTTGAAGTGATAGCAGAACCCCAGACAATCCCAGAGTTACTGCATGTGTCTATAAGTCCTTTTTTATTGATTAAATGTTTTCTTTCATAAAAATACTAGTAAATTAGTAACTGTGAACTTACTTACATTATATATATATATACACACACACACAAACTTTCACATAAAAGCTAAATCTGACAGCTGAATAATGTGTTCATTTTGGGAAAATGTTCTAAAGACATTAAAGTCAAGGGCAATATGATGTCATGCATCATGACTTTTTTTCTCATTTTGCATAAACTCACACTGAAGAACAATCAAAACTGATAATATAAATATTGTTGTATTATTTATAATACAAAATGATCAAAATTATCTATAAACAGACTTTGTTAATGTATAAGCTGCACACCCAGACTGGGCAGATCTACCTAGCTGTTCCCCAGCTAGGTGACTCCTTGCTATTTGTGGTTCCTCCAGGCCACCTGCTTTTACTCCATCTTCCTTCTATCTCCTCTTCCTCTTTCTCCCTCTCCTTCCTCCCTCTCTTTCCCTCTCTAAAACTTTCAGCTCCACCTTTCCCTTCCACTGCCCAATCACAGGCTCTATTTTACCAGTTAAGAAGGGGAGAAGGATCACCAGAAGTCACCAGAGTACTTGATCCACTCCTCATCTCCAAGGCTGCCCCTCTCAGGGAAGCAGAATTAGCATCACAATACAAACACCACCAGGGCAGTCCAGGACACTCACAGTCCTGCCCAAGGGTGTGGCTTATTGACACTCTTTTTCTTCTTTTCTTCTTTATTTAATGATTTTTTTCATTTTTATTGGATATTTTCTTTATCTACATTTCAAATGTTATCCCCCTTCCTGGTTTCCCTTCTGGAAACCCCCTATCCCATCCCCCACCCTTGCCTCCTTAAGGGTGCTCCCCTCCCACCTCCCCACTCCCTCCCACCTCCCTAATCAGGGTTCTAAGGCCCAAGCTGCACAAGCCATGACATTTACCTCTGGCTACAACTCTTTTCTAATGCTTATTCATTTATGATATAGAAAGTTAAGTTCCTTATGAAAGAAGCACAAAAATCTTGCCTTTAAGCTGTAGCTATTGCCAGTCTCACCTTTAAAGATTCAGTTTATAGTACCCGTTCTTCCCAATTGATACTATGTTACAACACTAGGCATTTGCTCAATGTGAATATTGTATTTCTGTTGTGTCTGTCTATTCGCTAATGTTCGAATAATTCTTGGAATTTTCTTTTAGAAGTTCTTTCACAAGGTGAAGCCTGTGTTCCTCTTCAGGGTTCTATAATGTCTGCAGGCTGTCTTTACATGAGTTCTCTGTCACGATAGTTATGAAGACCCCAACTGCACGCTGTCGTCCTTAGTACACTGAATCAGGCCTCCAATGTTATCTAGTGGGGCTGATCTAATTCTCTGTGCTAAGTGTGGCCTACAGTTGGACAACAGTTACCCAGGCACTAGGCTCTCCCCACAAACACAAGAACAACTGGAGTGTAGGTTCTCTTTACAAGTCTCCACATTACTGCTGATCTCAAACAGTATACATATTTTCACAGACAACCACAGGAACCTATCCTAGGCACAACTACAGTACTGTAAGAGACAAAATTCACATTTGTTGTAATTTGTTATGTATCAATAAAAGTATAAATTCCATGTGGCTGTTTACCTACATATGACAATCCATGTCCCAGTGTGTGAACATAAAGTTTCTTGGTCTAGGAAACGTGGTTTCAGCTTGTTTTATCCACTTTGCTCCCCAGAGCGAAGTTATTAAGCATGCCTTGAAGTACATAATGTGCCTTTTCCTTCTGTTGTTTCAAATATTATCTCAGAAACCCAGAGAAAATGGAACCCTGTCTCTTCACTGGAAAGGTTAAAACTATAAAATTTATAGAGACAGCCATTTTGAAGATTCTGAAAACCAAAGGTAAATAAAAGAATAAAAACAAATAAAGAATTCAAGCTGGACGCGGCTGCGCAGTTCTTTATTCCTGGCACTCAGGAGGCAGAGGCAGGCTCTGTGAGTTTGAGGTCAGCCTGGTCTACACAGTGAGTTCCAGGACAGTCATTGCGGTTATACAGAGAAAACCTGTATTGAATCCAAACATTACGAAAGTGGTGCTAAGTATGCTCGTGTACTCTCCCTCCACCTTTGGCTTGGAAAAGCAGGAGCCTCAAATCCAGACATGACTGTCATGGTGCAGACAGAGGGGCGTAATGGAAGGTCTTCTATGGGAAGCTCCTTTCTTTTCTGTGTTCCAGAAAACCAAAGAGAGTCCACTCCTGAAGTGATTTTATGGAATCATTCTTGATGTTAAAAAAGCTGTGACAGGATAAGAAACTCGATCAACATCTCTCAGCACCAGAGACACAAAAGACCACATTCAAGGGCCAGCAAGATGGCTTAGTGGGTAAAGACACCTTCTGTCAAATGTGACAAAGAGAGATGTGACTACTGCAAGTTGTTCTCTGACCTCCAGATGTACATGAGAATGCAACACACACACACACACACACACACACAATTATAAAACATTTTTAAAAATCTATAACCAAGTAAGGTTTATTCTGGAACTGCAAGGTTAGATTAACTAATATAAAATTATTAATATCTTAGAGAGAAAAAGATCAATTGATGAAGAAAAAAATGAAAAAAATCCAATATCTACTCAAAATAAGAACTCCTAAGCAAGACATCAAATGAGAGTAGTATTTTACTCTGATAAATGCCATATACAGTATGTCTTCAGCTAGCATTATAAGAAAGATGAAATTTTTCTCCATGAGATCAGGAATAGGTAAGGGTGTCCATTCTAATTACACATAGCATCATACTGGAATCTACAGCCATCAGGGGAGAAAAAGAAAAGGTATGCAGACTGGGACAGCAAAAAGTAAAACAGTGCTCATCTGCAGATGACATGGCTGCTCTATGCTGAAACCTAACATAAAAAGCTGGGCGTGAGTGTGTGTGCTGATCGATAACCTCCGTCCCGTTCTCAGAGCTCCACACATACATCACAAAGGCTAATAAAATGGGTTTAAATGAGCTTGTGGCTTTGGGAGTACTGCAAACTGAGTCAGATTCCTTCTTCTATACAGTGTCTCCCAACGATCTCAGTGTGGTTTTCAGATTAAGCTTCTACTCCTCCCAGAGTTCTCATGACAATACAGTCCAACACTGATCCTGAACCATAAGTGATGATGAGGTCATGGTGGCCCCTTTTCAGAATCTGAGAATGATGGCATATCATTTCTAAGTGTTAGCAGAATCATAGGGCCACTATTAAATTTATTAGGACCAAAGGATGAGGCAGATGGAAATGAGGAGCTTTAAACCTAAGTTGGCTTAGTAGAACTCAGAGCACAGGTCTCTTGGTGGCATCTTAAATGAGCACAGTCTTTCACACATTGTGATCATATTACAGAATACATTTTAAATGGAGGCTCTTGTTACCAGTACAATTCAAATTCTGATTAATTCAGAAAACAAAAGTTCATATACTAAAAATGTAGCCATTTTGGCACTATTTGACTACACGTGTATCTGAGCTATATTATTGACCTTATTTTACTGAATGACTCTTGAATCTCGGAAATTAAAATAGTTTCCTTAAGCAGATCAAAGGATGGACTATGGTACTGATTAAAAAAATAATAGTACAAAACTGAGAAGGCAAGTATAGCTTCCTTTCTTATGTCTTGTTGGAGACTCCAGGACAGTAGCACTGCATACATGGTCAGCTGGGTCTTGATACAGGGCATGCTTCCTTACACGGAGAATCTCTTAAAGCATCAGTGAAGTCAGAAGCAAGATTCCCCAGAATGTGAAATAGTCTCAGGGCTTGCTTCTGTTTCTTAGTCATCGGTTGTGTCTTCTGAGTAAGAAGTGTGGTTTAATGAGGATTCTGAGTAACTGGCCATCAGCAGTGTCTGACTACGAGAGCTCCTCGCTGTCCCTAAAGCACTGATCTTGTCTCTGTGGCATCCAAGCAGCTCTGTATATGTTAGCTCTTCAATCTCTAGATGATGACGAATTTGGTCTAACAAGTAAACTGCCCTAGTCACGGAGCACAACTGATCCAAGTTTTTAGGGAGCTGAAATCCTAGAGAACAACACATAGCATGAGATAATGGCAACATAGCTTTCCAGAGGAAATAGGGAGGCATTCAAAACACTACAGTTATTCATCTTGAAAATTTATCTTTATATGTAGTGCAACGGTGCTTTTCAGCCACCAGAGTCCCTTGTCCCGGCTCACCATGTAGAGCCACACTGCTTGAAAAATACATGTTACTGTACATGTAGACAATATTCCTGAGACAGCGCTCTTTGGGCACATTGGGCAGATCGGTGGAAAGAAGAAAAGCTGGGTGAAACAAGCATCCAAAGCCCTACTCCTTCCCAAGTATCAGGTCCATGAAGGAACCGGAACCTCACTGCAGAAGAGCAGCGCCATAAACCAACTAGCACACTTGCTGGGGTGTAAGGTCAGCAGTGCATGGGAATTCTTCCAGTGACATCACAGCTGTCATGCTTCTCATTCAACACATTTGTGCTGATAGCCATACTACCAAGCTAGCCAGTGTGTGTGTGTGTCTGTGTGAGTGTGAAAATTAGTGCCTTCATGATGAATATTTTCAGTTTTATAAGGACAAGGAGAATATTTTCAAAAATGGGAAATTATTTTTAAGTGTGCTATGTTCAAACGAAGAAAAATAAAAAGTGAACTATCTACTTTTGCTATTCAGTTGATAAAGTAACCTCATCACTAAAATAAAACCATGGAAGAAACAGACTCAGAAGTGTTTTGATGGAGACACAGCAGGAAATTATCCAGAACAATACTGTACAAGAACTGCAAACATAGCTAGAATCAGCCAGACTGCAAATGTGGCCTTTAGTCCAATTATCAGATTCTTGGACTTGGGAGTTTTGAATTTTTTCATAATCCTTACTGAACCGTAATAAACTGACTATTTTCAAAGTTTAGATTTAAGGAAAATGTAGCAACAGAATGTCCCAGCTGAGTCATCTTGTCTGCAGATCCAGTTTCTTACCAAGCCTGGAACATATTTTGTATCTTTAAGTTACTGAATAAACCTGAGGCTGTCAATTATTACATCCTAATTACCCTTCCAAACTTTCTGAAGTGCTACTAGGAAGCAGATTGATGGAGACTAGCCTGCCACAGAGACCCTGAAGTTATTTCATTGGCTATCATCCTACAACGTGACCTCACAGGGAAAGGGGAAGAATCATATTGCAGTAATGAGAACAGAGAGGGAATTCAAGTCCCAGAGGTGATTCTCCTCAGTTGATGGTAATGCACACCTTGTGGGGGACCAAACACCAACTGGAAAAGTTTCCTGAAAATGGTTCCAGCTATTTTCTCATTTAAAATGTTCAAACTTGACTTGAAGCATTAGTCATCATATTACTTACATTTATGATGTATTATGAAATCTCTTACCAAAACCCCAATGGGTTCAATATGGCTTGTTATACTCAAATCATAACATCCATAAAGGAGAGATTCTTTGCAAGTGTTTCTTCCTTTGGAATTTTATCTGTAAAGGACACTATTTTATTCTAGACAAGTAAAGCTCAGTTGGGAACCAGTGCACTTGGGTGGCTGTGCACACAAGGACAGTGCTGTTCCCAGTCCTACCACAGGGGTTAAGTGCAAAACACAGAACTAACAAATGCATCATCCAGATTAATGTCCTGGATAATGTCAACAAAATCTTTTCAGTAAAATCCACTTTCCTCTTATTACTGGGTCACATACATTCTCACTTAATAATTCAAATTCTGATTTTTGATACGCTATTCAAAAAAAAATATCCTGACAGTGGACAATGGAGCTGTGTAGTCAGAGTAATGAGACCTGATAACAGTGAAATCAGTGTGTTCTCACTGGAGGTAAGACACCAAGGTCTGTAGCAGGGGTAGACCTGAACGCTTCAATAAAAGGCTGGGTATGTTCTGTTCTACATGCTGCTGGCAATCTTCACTTGAATCATCGGTGGTGCTTTCATTGTAATCTGGCATCATCACTATTGTGATAGTTATTTAGTTGTATATTTTTATGACCAAGTGCTGTCTTTTTAGATGCTTCCTTGTCCTACTTCAGACCACGGCATAGAAATTACAATGAGAAGATGATCCCAATGGTTTGTTTTTCCCATGAGTGTAAACTCTAAACTCATGTAGTGAGCATCTCTCCTCAAGGAAGTACCTATATAAAGACATGATTGTTCATTTGGGTTGTCAATCTCATTGGAGGCCTACTGAAACACACTTTTGGGGAGCTTCCATGAGGGTGTTTTTTGGGGAGGTCTAACTGAGGAGTGAGAAGGTGTGTGGAGAACTGCTGTAGATGTGAGCAGCACTTCCCCATGGACAGGGTGGGGGATGGGGTTTGCAGGGAATAAGGAGGGGAAAGAGAAAGTCATAGCCTTCTATTGCTGCTCCTGCTGTCATGCCAGACCTGCCAAACAGACCACACAGCCTGACCACCAGTCAATGTAAACCTCTCCTTCCTGAACTTAGTCTGACAGTGTCAGGTGTTCTGTCCCTGTGGCAAGAAAAGAAACTAATCCAGGGCTAAACATATCACCTACTCTAGCAATGTGAAGTTTTTGTTATCAAGCTGCTTGTGAAAAAAGAACAATCACTGGGCTCAGAATGAGTGCACGGGCCAGGGACTGAGTCCCTAGGGTCAGAGTGAGTGCACAGGCCAGGGACTGAGTCACTGGGGTTAGAGTGAATGCACAGGCCAGGGCACAGAACCAGAGGAAACAAGTAGACTGCAATGGACAGGGCTCTTGGCTTGGGTGGATGGAATTAAGAGCACAAAGGGAGACAGGAAGCATGGATCCCTGAGAGAGTGAGCATAAGGATTCAAAATATCAAGAAAGTCTCCTACTGTCAAATGATGTGATGATCTGAACATCATTAAAAGATATAGGATTAAATTAATACCATGCAATGCCATCAAATTGGTCATCATTGGGATGAGAGAGGCACTTTTGAAATGGATAAGAAAGGAGAATGAATTATTCTGCTTTGTGAGGACAGATACTCCAGAGTAACCAAACAGTAGGCAAGGGACTGTTTCTCTTTACAACAATATGGCAGCTAATAAATATATCAAACAGAAATGTAAGAACTAGGAAACTGGATTTACAACCTCTCAAGAATTTAGACATTGAGGATCAGTGTCTGCAGACATCACACAAAAAGCTCTTTAGATAACATTTGCATCCTGATGGAATGTCACAAAAGCTCCTACAACACTCTTACTTAAACAAGCAAACAGGAATCAAATTAAATAATAAACACATAAACAAAAACCAATTTATATTAGGAACCGCAGAGGAAGGGGCAAAGAGGGCAGGGAGAAGAGAGGTTTGACTTGATAAACAGAGGGAAAGTGGAAGGAGGCCAAGATTCCTGAACCTAGCCGGAGTGGCTAATCTAGGACAAGGTCAGGAACTGTGAAGTGAATGGTAATTCAGAGGCAGGCTGCTCTGAAGCTGCCAAGGAGGGCACAGGGTGACCTGCACAGGGAAGCAGTGAGCACAGCTCAGTCCCCTTCAAAGGACTTGACTAAAAGAGGGATGCATGAGAGATAACAGCTCAGTGATGAGAGCACACAGGAAGCACACCCTCAGCATTAGGAGTTGTAAGGACACCTCAACACCACAGGGAGGGAAGGGAAGAACAAGAGGAAGGGAGAACTGAGGTACACTCATTAGGCAGATGTAGAGGCAGCCTTAGGATTGGACAAGTGAAAACTACAGTGGGACACTTATAAGTTTTCAAATAAAAGAGGTAGCTGGGGTTGCAGCACAAACAAGGCCTGGGGCTGTGCCCCTGGGAAGCTGCAGGATCAGGTAAGTCAGAGGGAGCTGTGTAAGCAGAGGTTAGAATCTGGTGCCTGTTTCTTTTCTTCCTCCTTAGCCTCCACCATGTGCCCAGCCCCTCTGGTTCTTTCTCATAGGGAAATTCTGACACAATGACTGCCCACACTGATGTCAGTGTTGCTGGGCATTATCTCACCATTCCCATAAGCAGTATCTGAACTTCTAAGGCCATTATTGAGCCACTTAGCAGAGAACCACTGTGAGCCCTTCAAGGAGGATTTATACTCCTCTCTCATGTGCATTGCTGATTCGATACAATAAAATTTGGTACTAAAAGCAATTTCTTGAAATAAAAAGGTATAAGGGTTATTCAAAAATCACTTTGCTTCTTCAAGTACATATGCACAATTTTGTTTAACCCTTCTCTTTCCCTGCCTTTCTCCCATCCCCATCCCCATCACAATTATCTGCTTGACACTTTCTGACCCCAGTATTTCCTTTCTCTTCTCTTCTCTTCTCTTCTCTTCTCTTCTCTTCTCTTCTCTTCTCTTCTCTTCTCTCACCTATAACTTACTAGCCCCCTTCTAAAATGCATTCTTTGTTAACCCAAGGAAGAATTATACTAAAAGGAGAGACAACAACAGGTGTGATGTAAGAGAACTGGGAAGAATCAACTAAAAAACTGTATCCCTGCAGGTTAGCCTTCATATAGCTCTAGAGTGCTCTCTTGGTTGCTGGATGAGAAAAGACACCAGTGATCTTACCCAGGCTGAACTGTAGACTATAACAATGACCCATCACATAAACAACGCATATCTACTGTACAGTAGTCAAAAACTGTTTATGGGAATAGTAAACTCTCTCTTGATTAGATTTGAGGTCTGCTTTAGAGGAGGGAATTCATGCCTCATACTACAAACATGGTAAAAACAAAACAAAACAAAACAAAACAAAACAAAACAAACCGAACCATGGCTAGAGAAGTCCGAGGCCCTAGGGTGAACCTATTTATGTGGTTTTGCTAAATGGCCATATTGTCAAACTCGCTTCTAAATATTTATGTTTACATTTATAGATTTGTGCTGCTCTCAACTTGGTTAGCAAAGCTTCTTACAGAGGGTAGTGGGTAAAGCAGAGGCATTATTGTTCAATGTGCTGTAAATAAGCCACTGTGTACGCTCAGCCACAGACTGCAGCGTCACTCAAGCCTCCCCCTTGCTCAGAGACACTAAGACAGGAGGGGTAGAAAGAGTGTAAGAGAAGGTGGGGAGGAGCGCTGTGACACACACGGCCTGACACATGATTATTACACAGAGGGACTCACTGCTCATCACCTAAACAAGATCTCTACATTATCCGAGCGAACATTCTAGCATGAGCCAGGGAAAGTCTCCTGATGCCCATTAAGGAGTGGATGGCAGTTGACAGTTTCTGAGGATAGATTCCCTTTTCCTTTGGTGGGAGCACTGGTAGGTGGCCTATACCCACTGGGCGACTCTAAGCCCCTGCACATACGGTTCCACTGACTGTACACAAAGCTGGGATGGAAGTAAACGGCTTTCAAAAATGAATCTCTCTTGTTAAAAGTCGGCCATAATGGCGATACGGAGGCAGAGGTAGTCAGAGCTCTGATTTCAAGGCTAACCTGGTCTGCACAGTGAGCTCCAGGTCAGCCAGTGATACACAGTGAGACCCTGCATCAAACAAACAAATGAAAAGATCTAGGCCTCATTCACTTTCTATATTTCTTTCAAAACTAGGAATTACAGTTGGAAACTAAGGGTAAAATAATAATAAACGTGCTCCTGCTTTGAAATTGTAGGTCTTTCCTTGACTGGCAGCTTAACATCAAGTTTACAGCTTTGCTCTGAGAAATCATGGAGAAAATAAGCCATGATAATATGCTGAAACTGAAGACTGGAACCCATAAAGCTCAGAAAATGGAAAGATTAAGGCTCTTAGGGTTTTATTAACTGGTTTATGCTTCTTAGATGTACATGTGAGCACTACAGCAGTAACGGAATCCAAGCAGAGCTGGGGCCCAGAGACTGAAGAAAGGGCCTGCTGAAGTAAGTGCCGGGGCACCAGGAAAATTACTCCTGCAGGGCTAAGAGTGGTCGCCACAGTGCGGGGGCACCAGGAGTTCTCGACAGATATCTTACTTAGACTCCACATCCAGAAAGTTTAAAATATCACCGAATGTATCCCACTGAGTAACGGGTTCAGCAACAGCAGAACTTAAGAATAGAGTTCCACTAAGAAAGCTAAAATATGACACACATATATCTATATGCATAGTTATATACATTCATATGCACATTTATACATACAAATATATTTATATACATACACATACACATATTTATACATATATACACACATTTATATTATATATCCACATATGTTCATATACATGCATATATTTATGCATATAAACATTCATATACATATACATTTATTACATATATATTTATATAAATGCATTATATTTATAACATATATACTTATATACACACATATTGTGGATTTAAGCCTTAGCATTTCTACTTTACGTCCATATAAAATCTATCTGAATGGTGCATTACTGTCCCTAAGTGCTATCTTACTACTTTAAAAAACTTAAGTACATATGTTAATTCAAGTCAAATGGGTCTGCAGAAGTGGAATAGTTTAGGATGTGTAAGAAGTTTTAAAAACCAGCAAACAAATTATTAAAGCCAGCAAAACCACAGTATAGAAGAATATAGTATGAGAAAGAGGATTGTGATTTTTGATAGTGAGCCTAAAAACGATCACCATGCTACAATCTGCAGACCCTATGAAGCTAAGTAACAAGGAAGGCTCAAGAGGGGAATGCACAGATCTCCCTGGGAAGGGGAATAGAACAGACTGAATTTGGACTGGGGCCGGTGGGGATGTGAGAACAGGAGGGATCAGGTAGGGCTGGGGGAGGCAGGATGGAAGGAGGCAGGAGAGTACTGGGAGAGACAACTTGAATTAGAGAGTATTGGGGGGTGGTGTGGAAACCTAGTGCACTGGAAACTCCTTGGAATCTATATGGGTGACCCGAGCTAGGATTCCTAGTAATGGGGGATATGGAGCCTAAATTGGCCATCTTCTATAAGTAGGCAAGGCTTCCTTCCAGTGGTGGGATTGGGAAACCAATCCAGCAACAAAAACTCCAAGCTACAATCTGTCCTGTCTAGAAGATGTGCTGGGTTAATTGTGTCATAGAACTTGTGGGAATGGGCAACCAAGATTGGTCATACTTGAACCCCAGGCCATGAGAAGGAACAGAACCTGATACCATCTCAAAAAAGTCAATGAAATGATTCTTGATTATATTCTGCTATACAAATAGATTAGTGCCTAGCCCAGTCACCATTAAAGTGGCTTTATTCAGTAACTTAAGGGAACAGATACAGAGACCTATATCAAACAGTAGGTGGTGCTCGGGGGCACTCAGTGAAGAAGGGGGAAGGGTTATAGGAGGCAGAGAGGCCAGGGACAGGAGGAGGACACCCCCACCCCCACCCCACTCTGTAAGGATAAGCACTCACAGAGACTGAGCAACAACCACAGAGCCTGCATGGGTCTGAGCTGGGTCCTCTGCATACATGTTAGGGTGTGGAGCTTGAAGCTACTGTGGAAGTCCTAACAGTGGGAATGAGGGTGTATCAGACTCATGAACCTGTTCTTGGGACCCTTTTCCTCCTACTGGGTTGCCCAGTCCAGTCTTGATATAAGGGTTTGTGCCTAGTCTTTTTGTAACTTGTTATGCTATGCTTTGCTTGACATCCCTGTGAGGACGTGGGGGGAACTTGGAGAAGTTGGAGGAAGGAGAGATTGTGGTCTGGATGTAACACATAAAAGTAGGAGGAGGAAGAAGGAAGGAGGAAGGAAGGAAAGAGGAAGAAGAAAGGAAGGAAGGCAGGAGAAGGGAGGGGAGGAGGAGGAGGAAGAGGAAGTGGAGGAAGAGGAAGAAGAAGAGGAGGATGAAGAAAAGAAGAAGGAGGAGGAAGAGGAGGAGGAGGAAGAGAAGGAGAAATAGGGTTAAAAACAAGTAAGGGCATGCACACACACACACACACACACACACACGAAGTAAGAAAAACTGAAAACCAGATGGGGAAATTAATGAACATGTTATACAGGGAAAAACTCAAAAAGAGACTCTTTTAGGAGAACAAAGCCTCAGTAGCTGTTTCTACTGTAACACAGTGCACACTAGGCAGGAAGAGAGACGAGAACTTCAGAGTCCGCGCTTGTTATAATCTCACTACTTCAAGGATATGATGAATGTGGTATGTTAATTATCAATGCACAATAAGCCGGAACTGTTCAGGGATGGTGTCCCACGTTGACACTCTGTTCTTTGTTGTTATTTAGATATCACTTCATGGCTAAAGTGACAATGGTTCAGAATTTTTTGTGCAAAATATTAGTGGGAAAAAAAAATCCCAGGGAGCCACATGTCTTTATAAATGACCTTGAGTTAATTAGAAAAGTCTGCATTCTTACCAGGTCTGCTCACCTGTCAGCTCTGGTTAAATTAAAAAAAAAATCATTTCAAAGTTACGAATGGCTATGCTTAACAAACTTTGAACTGGGCTCACATAAGCACATTCCTACAGTCGTGTGTGATGTCACAGTGAACACTCCACAGCTGAATTTGAGTTTGCAAGAAGAATGAGTGGCTTTTCAATATAAGAAATATCTGATCTAACACTATTTTTTTTTCTCTGTAGGCCAAATGTCCTGGGAACAGGTGGCCCTGCTTTCAATTACAGGGGCTAACATGCCAGCGTGAGGCCTGGATTAGTTCACCTTCTCACAGGGAATTTTCCTCGGTTGGGAATGGATTTATTATGGCTTCACACATGGAATAGAGCTCATGTCAGCTGAGGGCAGTGACACATCATACGATTCAAATTAGCTTGCTGTGGACTGTTCGGTAGGGCTCAGATTGTGTATTAAAATGACGACATTTTAAAAACAGGTTGAAAGAAAACAGGAGAGCTAAACTGCAATGGCTCCAATTTGTTCCAACTAATCTCTCACCTGCTGGAAATACCATTCCAGAGCTTGTGGTAGCTGCTGTTTCGTGGGTTTCTCCAAGCCACTGACTTTGCTAATGGGCACTGTTTGCCTCTGAGGAAGGAGATGAGGCTTGGGAAGGCCTTCAGGGAGCTTGTGATATGGAGGTTGGGGGTCTATCACTTGCCTAATATACTATTTAAAAACACAGAGAAATAAAGGAATATTCAACAACTCAGGATCATTTTTATAAATTTAAATGCTAAAGGACAGCCATCTTATTGAGAGACTAAATCCACGAGCAACTATGTTCATATCCTTTGAGGGAATTTATAGGGTAGGCACTTACAATCAGTTTTCCCTCTACATTTCAAGACCCTATTTTTTTTTTTTCTCGGAGCTGAGGACCGAACCCAGGACCTTGCGCTTGCTAGGCAAGCGCTCTACCACTGAGCTAAATCCTCAACCCCAAGACCCTAATTTTTATTGTTACCATAGCCCAGTCTAGAAAACAAGCAAAAGGAAAATAGAAACACACAGTTCAGAGATGTAGCAGGAAGGACTCTTTGGTAATGACTGATGTGCACACATATTTAAAACCCAACTGCAGAAAGATTTTAATGCTAACATTGGTATTGCCAATAAAATTAGAAGTATTATTTGCTTTACTTGGTCTTATTTGTGGTGCTATTTCTTTAAAAATGAAGAAATGGCAGTGGAGGACACTGTGAGCTGCAGCTGTTACCTAGTCCTAGCACGAATGACAGTCCTCTGAGCAGTCAGCTACCTAGCAACTACCTAATAGCCAATGACAGGCCTCTTAGCAGTCTACTACTGATAACAAATCCCAAACCTGTAATCTTATCGAGTTGCCGGTATGTAAACACAATATGTTCTTCATATGTACAAAGATTTTAAAGTGCCTTGTGATTTTCTTTCAATTAATCCTACTGTTTGCTATAGCTTTCGTGAATTCTTAATTGTAATGAGACAAATGGGCAAGACAGTGAAAGAAATGAAATACGTCAGTGGATTACTACCCATGTGTGAGCTGGAAGGAAGAATTTGTCTCAGTGAACTCTGAAGCATTCATTTTTAGGCTAGTGTTTTAGAAGGAACGTCACAGAGCGGACATACGATTCCAACTAAGCTTCCCTTAACACAAGACAAACAGATCAATCACCAATCAATCAATCAGAGTTTAAAGAAATTAACCCATGTTCAATGTTTTCCACAATAAAATAAATGACCTAAAGCTTGTTCCTCTTCCTCTGTAACTCTCTTCTCCTCTACCATAAATTTCTGGTGTGGCTTTGAAAACTTGATTTTTTTTTTTCTGGAAAACAATCACCTGTGATAGGAAGTAATATGTGTTTATATAGAAGCCTAAAAAGAATTTTAATCAGGCATATTAAAACCTCTCTGGGCCAGCAAGATAATTTAAAAGACAGTAAAGGCACTTACTACCAAGCCTGACAACTTGAATTCCATTTCTAAGACCAAAACCAACTCCTGCATGTTGTCTAGTGACCTGCACAAGCACACTGTAACACACATGTGCACACACAGACATACGCATAAATAAATGTAAAAACAAAAGAAAAAACACTTTGCTATAAAAGATACAATGTCTAGACTGGCAGCACCCATTGCACCTGTAGTGCAGTGAAAAAATAAACTTTCAGCTAGACCTCAGAGCAACCAAAATGCCATCTACAAAGGTGCTAACGGTACAGACCCAAAGTCAAGAAATATGGTTGGAATAATGACATTAATTCAATATCTTAAAAATTTGAATGTCCAAATACATTATCACTATCATTTTAAAGTATAAGATCAGAAACGATGTATATCCATTTCCAAATTTTGAAAGTACCTTAAGATAATGTAAGTATACTTTAAAGCCACTTAGTATGCGTATGCTTTTGCTATGTTGTCACACTAATGCTAAAGCTATGAACATGTAACAATTCACTCATACAATGGCATTTCTCTTCAAAATTAAATGTACCTGTTTGTCTTGCAAATATGGTGCTCAATCTACCATTGACTCAGATATGCCACTACTCTGACAAGCAAATCAGTAATCTCAATTGTAAGATAAACAAGGCAGTGGGCCTAAGTGAGGAGCAAGAAGTAACCCAAGTGACGGTTTCTGCTCTCGCTGCTGGTCTCATGCTGCCGTCCTGTGCTAGCACAGAGAACAGCTCTGTAATCAGGAAATCCCCAGCAACTGCTGACAAGAAGGGGAAACAGGCACCACAGGTTCAATGGCAGATGCTCTTTACTTTCTCCTTAGTCGGACATAAAATGTTATTTTTTTCCCTCACAACTGATTGTGTTTGGATTCAATAAAATTCAGTATTTCTCATTTACTAGGAAGTGTGGTACACACTCCTGTAGTCCATCATCCCAAAGACTTTCCTCAGCCATGAGCTTTCCCTTTTCTTGTCAGTTCCTAAGATCACATCTACATATTTACTATGAACACGATCTGTTCTTCACAGCCAACACTGGAGACGTGCTGCAAAACTGGGCCCGTGCAACCAGCAAGGCAGTTTCAGGGTTAACTCAGTTCAGGCATTAGGACTGGCTTTCTTCTTTAACTACCATTATGCAGAAATGACTGACAGGCTATAGCACATACATTCAGCATGGTCTGTATAGGGGTAGTGCATCTTATCAAAACGCTCCCCTTTTAACTGATACTGGAAATTGAAGGACAGTCGGATATCCTTGTTTTAAAATTCTTATGAAAAACCAATATTCCTTTGACAACAGATGTACTCTGAAGCCCTGTGAATATGACAAAAGTGAAAACAAAGTCAGTTCTAGTAAGCAAATGGCAAAGACCACACCAAGGAGGTCAGAAGAAGAGAGAGTAAGTAGATGAAGAGGTTAAGAGGGAGTCTGCAAGACGAGTAGGAGACAGAGAAGGAAACTTTTACCTAGCCGTGCTGATTAGTCTCGTCCAATGGAAGATCCACTCTTCAGAGTCACGAAGTCCTACTGTTTGAACAGCTCATCTACCCTGCAACTCCAGCTACTTTTCTTCATGTTTTGGTCTCAGTCTCCTTATTTATAGACAGGGAGAGTAACGGGAGCTAGCCTTGACTCTTTAGAAGTGTGTGAAGACTGGATACTAAGCTATCTATCTAAAACTTCGTGCTTACTATTTCTCAAAACCCATTTGAAGTGGGCTTCTCTATGTGTGCTCCTTTATGTAAGGAATCGTAAATCTCACCCATTATCCATATCATTTTCTTCATAAAAGTAAGAAAACTGAACAGAAAATTTCAACAGTTCCTTTAGGAGCACACAAATGATTAAGAGAAAAGGCAACAACAGTGTCCAGTGTCTTCAGTTTCCAGACAACTATTCCTTAATGGGAGGCACTTCTGTCAGAATGGACAGCTGCTCACTCAGACTCACATTTGCTTTCCCATCTTTAGGATGGGCAGTCAAAAGAGAGCACATTTCTGGAAAACAGGACAACTATTCATTGTGTGGCAAGAGAGTCAAGCTTACTGACAGATCTCAGAGGCATGTTTCTATGTTCACACAGGGAAGAGAGGTGCTCGATCGTGAGTCCATACCTGGTCCATTAAGAAAGTCTTTGATGTGTAGTGTGATGAGAGAAGGCGGGATCCCACTTTTACTGTCTGTCTCTCCAGGCACTGTCTGCAGCCACACAATGTTATAGTCAGAAGCTTCAGGTAGAGTCTTCCCAGGATCTAGTAATGAAATTCAAATGAAAAACACTGATCACACTACAAACATTTCAGTTTGGTATATGAATCTTTGTGGATAAACAAGATTAAAAGATGGTTCAACTGTTTTATGCAGACGTCATTACTTCCTTTAATTGCCCATGAGTGATGCATACATATGTATCTAACAGGGTAGGCTGAGTGTTCAAGGCGAGATGGTAAACGGGAACTAGACCAAAGAACCTTCAAATGCAGCCCCACTGTCTTATGTGAAGGTAAGGCCTGGGTGTGGAGCTGTTGGGCAGCTACTACCGGTTTAATGGTAGGGTCTTACTGTACACACAATGCTGGAAACAAGGGGAAGAAAGTGGCAAGCTTGTCAGCTTAAAAAGAGAGGCTCAAGGCACATATGTGTTCAAAAGATGGGGTGCATCAGAACTATTCAGAGGTTGATCTGACCTGTTTCAGAGTGTTTCTGGCACTATAATCATTTTTACTGCTAAGCGTTGAAGCTGCTGTCAGCAGTTTTCCACAACCTTCTTGAATGAGAAAGTTTGGTCAATCTTTCACTAATTCTAATTATGAATACAACTCCAGGCTTTTTTCTATTTTGACATTTTTTGTTTTATATTATGTATTTCATTTTTTCTGTGTGATATTACATATCCTTTAAGAATGATTTGGATCACTCTTGCTATTTCTCTCTTCTCTTGCTCCTGCTCCCTTACCCTCTTCCCCCTCTCTCCCCACCACGTGCTCATGGCCTGGCTCTACTCTTTCTCTCCCTCCCCCGTCTCTACTTCCTCAACTCCCCTCCCCATGCCCTAAATAAACACTATTCTATAGTATAAAAAAAGAATAATTGGGATTATATTAATGTCAAAGAATTTGCTTTTAAAGGTTTAGAAAACTATAATTTTTTATTTATATGACTTTAAAAAATGAATGCTGTATGTTGGCATATATGAAATAGGCTTTAAAAAATCTCAATATCTAGTTTTTCTTCAGTTTCATGATTGATTTATTCTCTGTGTTTTAATGTACTTTAAATGCTATTTTATTAGAGATGTTCTTGCCATAGAACACATCTATTCGATTTTCAGACTATCTGAAATGTGTTACTAAAGCATTATTTATTTTAGGCTTTATTGATTGGCTTACTTTCAAGAATAGCATTTACATACAGTATATTATATTCAACATATGGTTATATAGTATTACTGTCATATGTGAACGGGGCATATAAATTCTGCCTTGGAATTTCTGTTTCTTGACCTTATCATGTGATCCTTATAGAATTTGGCACATATGAACCTTTATGTTATTTCAAAGCAAAAACTGAAAGCGATTGGTTGTGACGTTCAGTGCATGCGGTAAAGATCAAACACTAAGCCGGGGGATGCTCCCATCATCTGACTGGCGACTTTTAGGCAGTAGGATAGCTGGAGTAGGCACCTCTACAGGAGCAATACTCTATTCTCTGTTTCAGATACAACAGTCAGCTCTTACGAAAACAGGATAACCTTCTGTTGCTGCAAGATTCAAGTTGGTTTGCAGGAGTCATGCAAGCTACCAGGACCTGAGTGTCCCTTCTCAGAGTATCACCTCTCTATACATCACCAAACGTGATCTTATCAAGTAAATACTGCCTGCTAGATCTAGATAAGTAGGCATTTTTCACTTTGAAGAAGAAAAAAGCCAAGCAATGACTATGAGGAGCTAACGGGTGAGTGGACATCTAAGGAACTGCTGCAAAGATGAATACGAGGTGCCGAACCCTGCGGAAGGAGACTACTCACAGGAGGCAGGGGTGCACTGCTCATCGGCAGGAAGCCGGACGTTCACTGTACTTACAGCATCGAAAAGCTGCAGTCCGTTGTCTATGCTTTCTAGAAGTCAGGACTCTGACTAGCAGGACAGCATGGACTGTGAGAGTGTAATTAACACCTAAATCACAATCAAGACTGACAGTGACAGGAGAGCTGGCATGCAGGTCTGGAAAGTAAGTAGACAATATGGATACTACTGGGCAGACCACGGAGACTCATAAACCCGATGGGTGCCAGGTCTCAGCAGTCATCAGGCAGAACTCCAAGTAGAAATAAATCTTTATGGAGTAAGCTGGACCAACATTAGGACAACTGAGTGGCTGCTCTCCTGGTCTGGGAGGAGGCATCCACTGTTCTCTAATACTGGAGGCCTTTCTGTAGGTTTTTAAATCATTTGAGACAGAAAACTAAATTTGGAAATGAATGCCCCCCAAACGGATTCATGTATGCACATTTAAACCTACTGAAAAACCAGTTATCATTTCTCAGCCGGGTTGTTTCCCAACTGACTCCTAGGCACCAGTGTTTGGTCTTAGTGCCAGCAGTCTTTCCTCTGCATCGTAATGCTTTGTGTAAGTACACATCCTTCAACAGATGTAGGAAAGAAAGATTAACTTTCAAATATGTATTTTTAGGCAATTATGAATCTCTTCCAATGTTTTTGGGAAACATTTTCCTTTTTAAATCTTCACTGTTCAATTCTTCTCAAGTGTACTTAACCTAAGTAGGCAGGACTACACACCTTTCCAGTTCACCAGGATGGATGAAATAAAACAAGGAATACAAACCTTCACTGACTGAAGAAGACCAAAGGTCACTATTTGTTAAGGGTGGGATGGAGGGGAAACAGCTACTCCCACATGTGGCAGGCCACTGTTACAAACAACAGAGTATATTTCCTACACCATCCAGACCCCCACCCAGATCCAGACATGATCCTCCTTCCCTCTCCTTCCACAGGGTCATAGAATGGACTAACCAACAAGGCACTAAGTAGAGCAGACTGGCCTGGTCAGCCTGCCTCTGCCTCCTGACTGCTAGGGTTAGAGGCACTCACAACACTGTACACTTGGCCATCTGTATTGTATTATATTATTATATACTATATTATATTACTAGAAGATGACTGTTTTGTGAGACAAGCTTATTTTTTTTAAAGATTTATTTATTTTTATTTAAGAGTCCACTGTTGCTGTCTTCAGACACACCAGAAGAGGGCATCAGATCTCCTTACAGATGGTTGTGAGCCACCATGTGGTTGCTGGGAATTGAACTAAGGTCCCCTGGAAGAGCAGTCAGTGCTCTTAATCCCTCCAGCCCCTTGTGAGACAAACTTAAGCACATGCTAATGCAAGGAACTATAAGTTATTCAGGACAGAGGACAAAATAGATTCTTCACCACGGGAGTTCAAAAGGAAACAGCGCTGGAAAAGGAAAGCTAGTTCTGAAAATGTGTCTGCATGTTTTTCAGGCTGGGAGGGTTTGCTGCAGTGACTCTAGGGTGGAAGGTGGACAGTGTGGCAAGCAGCCAGCTCTGGGCAATCCCAGGGTTTAAGTAGCAGAAGAGATGTAAGTCGATGAGGCAGAGGAAGCGCAGAGCAAGTATTGGAAATTACAGCAACTATAAAACATCTAGGAAACCTAGCCTAGGAAGCCAGCACAGAAGTAGCCAAAGCGGTTACTTCTCAACAAAATACTTATGTAACTGGGTTTAAAAGTATTGATGGACTTAGAAGGTTGGCAGAATAAGTGAACTGAGAAATACCCCAAGCAGGTAAGTTTAGAGCTGACGGCTACTGAATGCAGAATAGGACTCATGCCATGCCCTCTCTGAGCCTTAGCAAAAAGATACTGTGAATTCTGGAGCAATGTCGAAGTCTAAGTCAGATTGTGCTCTAATGGCTACACGAGAAAGATGATGTCTAGACTGCCTTCAATTTAGTTTCTCCTAAGTTCTGTCATCAGGACTAGACACTAAGATGTGTATTACACATTCTTCAAGGTTCATATACCTGGGAAAGCAGCTGATGAGCTAAGATTAAAGGAGCTTGTAAAGATCATATAAACACAGTGACAGTGAGAGACAGCTGTTTAACAGTGGAGGCTCCCCCAGGCTGTTGCATATGTAGTAAACAGTTACTCAAGTACTGGAAGCTCTCAAATGAATAAACTACTGGTGTTGATGACTGCATTTAACTCCTCTAGCTAAGCCTAAGAAAGCAGAGAAAGTTGTTCTTTATGAGAAACCCTGGGTGGGAAATGAGGAAGGTGACTAACTGCTCACAAGCACATGTCTATTTATAATGAGAATTCAGAGAGTGACGAACTTATAAATTTACTTTCCTTTTGCAAAAGAAAATTCTGTATTCTATTGTTCCAAAACATCCAAAGAGAGTAATTCAGACAGCCTCCTTTCAATACCTCTTCACAAAGGCCAGCTACAGTCAGTCCTCAGAAGGCTGGACATGAGGCTTGTCTGTGTTGGAAGATGGCTTTGTATTCCTTCAAAGAAACTCTTACTTCTTACCTTACTGGAAATGTTTCCACTAAACCTGAAGATAGCCATCTTGGAAAATGCTGGGATGTGATTTTTAATTGCAAATAGTCATGATAAATATATTTTTGGTTAATATTTGGATTGTATAAAATATGACCTAAGACAAAACAGAATTTTGAATCTATCTAAAAGTTCTTCGAAATCTCCTACTTATAAAAAGTGTGTTTGCCAAGCTCACATAAACCACTATATACCATTTTAAAAGCTGTATTAGCTATTGGGCTTTGTTCCGCCAGAGGATGGAAGGTACATTTCTGTCATGACAGAGCTGAATTTGATGGGACAGTGTTGACTGGTGTTTTGTTTGTGGTCCACCAAAGGGCAAGTGAAAGGGGGCCGAAGAATAAGCAGGAGTCCAGACTGGTGATGCCGGTGATGAGTCTTGTTGACCAGGTGGTCTGTCTCTATGAGTCCATTTGGTTATGCTGCCTTGGAGAAACAGGGCTAGGGTGGACCTTGTGTTTATATTTAATTTCTTACCCTATCTACTATTGTTTATAAGTTTAACAAAAAAGTAAATGTTGCATTTTGTTTTCTACATTTAAACTTATTTTACTGTTCTGGAAATTCTAAACAACTGCAGTGAGGCCTTCTGAGTGGTTGTGAAGATACTTCTGTGTGGTGTGGCCTTCTGAGTTTCTAGAAAGGCTCACAGAGACTGATTAGCATTTCTTTTTCTTAGAGCATGAGAGCCAGCAGGGGTCGTTAAGGAATGAATGTTACATATTCTTGTGAGCAGATGTTGTGTCAGTGTCTCTTTTGCTTCTCTGTCAGAACCTTGTGCAGCCCAGGGTGGCCTTGAACTCACTGTATTGCCACGAATGACTCTGACCTCCTGATCCTTGCCTCTATCTCCCAGGTGCTAAGATTGTACCCATGAGCCACCATACCCAGTTTAATGTGGTCCCTAGAATTAAAACATGGAGCTTTGAGATGCTCAGCCGCTCTCCTTTGAATAAGGTACTGAATTGTGAAGTTTGTTATTTCTTACAACATAAAAACCCAGCTTGAGTACTATGTAACGATATGCACACACCTTTCATTCCAGCACTTGGGAGGCAGGTGGATCTCTTGAGTTTAAGGCCACCCTGGTCTACATAAGAATTCCAGAATAACCAGGGCTACATAGAGTGACCCTGTCTCAAAAAATTTTTTTTTCATCATAATTTTTAGCTGAGATGATTTTTCTGGTATGTCTGTTGTAACTGTTATTTGTTTTGTTTTGTTGTCTCTGTGGGTTCCTATGTGGCCCACACTGGCCTTCTGTCTCCCAGTGCATAATGGCAAACACTAAACTTAACATTTTTTTCAGAAAACAAAACAAAAACCAAAAGTTGAATTTTTTCATTTTGCCACAGATCTTGGTGCTGTTACCTTCTTGAGAATGACACAGCATTGAACAGATGATGAGATCCAGGTATTGTACTGTAGGCACTTTTAAATGCTACCCATCAGAGACAAAAACTTAACACCTCCACCCACCCCCGGCCCCCCACCTCTTACTTCATTCTTTATATGCGTGTGTGCAAGCTGTGGATGCTGAAAGCAAGCAGTGGACCTCATTGAGCTGCAGTCACAGCTGTCTGATATGGGGCGGGAAACAGAGCCCAGGTCCTCTGAAAGAGCAGCAAGCACTCTATGGATCAGCTATTTCTTCCAGCCCCTTAATACACTTTATGAGTAATGAATTTTGAATTTTAAAAAGTCAAACAACATAACAATCTATTTCAAAGTTACTGTCTGTTATAGAAAGGTCTGTAGTGGAACACGAACCAGTATCATCTATGTCCTTACTCTCACCTCTGCTCTCTCAGTGGTGGTTGTCACCAGCACTACTGTGCTGCTGCTACAAAGGGGAGGGGACATTAGTCTAGTGGTTATTTTCTCTGGCAGTTCCAGGCGACAATTTTTGTTATGATCGAAACAAGGAACAAGAATTACAACACAAAAATGTCTTTACTGCATTGGTGCAATTGTCTTAGGACACCTGCATCAGTTATCTTCCTCCTTATGACACACGCCCCAAGAAAAGCAACTTGGGGAAGGGTCATTTTGAGCCCCAGTTCCAGGGTAGAATACATCAAGGTAAATGATTCATGGGGCAGGAGCTTGAGGCCGATGGTCTGGAAGCAGAGAGCAATGGTACTTGTGCTCAGGTGTCTCAGCCCTTCCTGTTCAGCCCAGGACCCCGGCTCATCGGATAGTACTATCCAGTTAGGGAATCACTTTCCATCTTCATTAATCTTACGGAGAGACTCCCTCATGGGCATGCCCCAAAATGAACTTACTTTGATAATCCCTTACAATCATGCCCAGAAGTTTGTTTTGTACATGATTCTAGATTCTGTCAAGTTGACAGTATGAATCACCATAAGACCCTAGTTTAATGTGAACATAAGTGGAAACTTAACTATGACTCACTATCAATGCATTACATTTCCCTAGGGTATGAAGAACTAGTAAAATTCAGAGGATGACTGAGTAGCAGCGTTTTGCTGCACCTCATCTGACTACCTTGCTCGTTTGTTTTGAAGCGGAGGCCTCTCTCCATCCCCTAGGTGGTAAATGAAGACAGCAGCACTTAGCACCAGCTCTACTGAATCCCAACCAATAAACTTGGGTATTCACAACAGCACCCAACATGGTACGTAGGCAATCAAGCACATGTGTTATTGCTACAAGCAAGTTAGATGAGGTAAGATATTTGCAGAAGAAATAGATCTGTCTGTGTGGGAATGTGAAGATGCTTATATGCTGTGTAAATCCTCATCAAGAGGTGATGGGGCAGAGAGTTCGATAATCATGTAGATAAGATGACTCATTCTCTGGACAGCCACTGTTTTTGCTGGCCATTCCCATCATTGACAACAGGCCCATTAATAAAGTGGCCATAGTGGAAGAAACGGAGCCTATGCCTGGCTCGACAACATGAACTTTCACTCCAGACCTGATCTGGTTATGGCTTCTAATGAACACCAAATCTTCCAAGAGCAGAGAGCAACGCTGGTCCCTGGCATAGTTCATCTTGCAGTGTAACCAGCCAATGTCTTCCGAGCTAACTTCATTGGACACTTCCATCAGGTAAACGGAGTGTTTTGTCAGCACCAGGACAGACACTTACAATGGTAATGGATTTCTTTTTCCTGAATATAATACTTCTGACAAAACCATTAGCCATGGACTTACAGAACCCTATTTAACATCACCATTTTTCACACAGTATTGTTTTTGACCAAGAAACTAACTTTGAAGACCGAGAAGTGTGACAGTGGGTGGGCCCGTGCCCATAGAATTAATTAGAGTAACCTTAAACCTACCATCTCAAAGAAGCTGCTTTAATAGATCATTGTCTTTTATAAACAGGTATTGCACCAGAGTGGGTGGTCAAGCTTGTAGGGCTGGGCCAGAGTTCTTCAGAAGTTGGCATATGAGTTAACCAGTATCTAGTATATGATACTTTTCCTATGACTAGGTTCAGTGGTTCAGGAATCAAATGACTGGAAATGGGAATGGTATTACTCCCAATCAACTCTACCAACTCACTAGAAAAAAACTAAAAAGCTGCATCGTGTTCTTATGATGTTCCACCTCACTGGCTTACAGAAGAGAAGGGTGCACTTCTATCAGGGGGTCACAACCAACATTCCATTGAACTGGGAGTTTAGATATGACCCCTCCTCCCCATGGCCAATTTGGACAACTGATGTTTTTCAATTAAGAGAGTGAGAAGATTATGTTTGAATGTAGGAGAACCTTTAGGGTGTCTCTTGGTATTATTAAGTTTGTCATTAAGGTAAATGAGAAGTTGCAATAATCAAATACAGGCAGGATGAGAAACAGCCTAAAAATGAGTTTATGGTTAGTCCCTCCAGGTCGAAGTACTTGCTGAGCATAGACGAAATATATAATGGGTAGTTGAAGAAGGTGGCTATAATATCAGCCAAGGTCATACACAGGACTGTAATTGCCAAAGGCATTTCTGTTCTGTTTTGTTAAGTGTGTGTGTGTGTGTGTGTGTGTGTGTGTGTGTGTGTGTGTTTGTGTGTATCACGTAGATATTTGTGTGTTTCTTCTGACATCAATTGGGATAAAAAGAGTTGCCTTAGTTATAATATCCCTTCACAGTAATAAAACAGTGACTAACATAGGAGTAGGCACCAGGGAACATGGTATTGCTGTGATAGGCCTGACCATGCTGTTTGTTATAGGCATATGGAAGACTTTGAGATAAGGTACAGAACACTAAAAGACTATTTTAGCCTTTTATTCTAAACTACTTTGCCACATATTCCAGGAGGTGGGGAGTACATTTGGGGTTGTATGTGGAAAGAAAATTAAGCATTAACATTGTTACTGCTCTTTTCCATGCTTCTACTAAGAGAGCCCAGTAAGCCCCACTTCAAGTATTCAACTGATTTCTAGTTCAAAGCCCCAAAGTCTTCTAAAGGAAAACATAACTGGGGTAGCTTACGGTTCTAGAGATTTAGTTCATTTTCACCATGGGGGAAGAGGGTGGTATAGAGGCAGGTGCTGGAGCAGTAGCTGATCCGCAGGCAGGCAGGCAGACAGACGCACGCACGCACGCACGCACGCACGCACGCACGCGCACACACACGCGCACACACACACACACACACACACACACACACACACACACACACACACACATTCTGGGCCTGGCTTGGGCTTTTGAAACTTCAAAGCCCACCTCACTCACATACTTCCTCTAAGAAGGCCACACTGCTTCGCCCTTTATAAACTGTGCTACCCCCGATAACTAAATGTTCAAATATATTAGACAATGGGGCATTCTTATTAAAACTACCACAATGTGTATGCTACTCTTTTCAGTTGTTTATCCCATGTTGTTTAATTTTCTTTATCTCCCATCTAAAATAAGTGGAATATAATAAAAATGGTAAAAATAATGAGGTTTGTTCACCAGTAGGAGTTACTCAGTTGTTATATATGAAAAAGCTACTTTACTTAAAAATAAAGCCAAAGCTTCAAATAATCAACACATTTTATATCCCTGTTAAACATTTCAGACCTAACAACTCCATTTTATTTCAATTCTGATGATTAACAAAATTATACTCTTATTTCATTCTCATCCCTTAAGTATATGGCCTACATAAGAATCAAGGAAGTAAATAATCTTCAAGCCAAACAGCCCAGCTTTCAAATTTCTGAACTAAAAACAATAGTGTTTGGGTAAATGCAAAGAAGAAACTAAAACAAGACCCCACCATGAATTACAAAGGAGTGAGTGGTTACAGCAAAATTTCAACTCCATCGATTTCTCTTTTAAAGGAAGATGAAGCAGGCTTCACTGCTAGTCAAAGAGCAGTACAGTAAAATACATTAGATGTGATATTAGTTGTGGTACACTTAAAAGATACCTTCTGAGCTCTTAAGAAAACACAATCTTTTTGCTTAGTATTTTTTTAGGCCCAGTCAAGAATGGATGCACCTATGACTGGAGAGATTGGTCAGTATTTAAGAGCACTGCTGCTCAGGGAAGCAGGGTGGTTTCCATAATCCACATGGTGGCTCACAACTGTTTGAAACTCAAGTTCTATCGCTTCTCGGCCTTTTGGCTAAGATCAAGTGTAGAAACTCAAGTTCTAAAGAACTGGTGCCCCTTTCTAGTGTCTATGAGCACCAGACAAGCATGAAGTACACATACATACACGAAGGCAAAACACTTGTACATATAAAAAATTCTTTAAAAAAGGAATGTTTATCAATAGAGCTTGCAGATAATTTAATGAGTAGCAATGTGGAGGGTCTATATGCTGGACCATGTATCTCTCTATGAAACTGAAGACGGTGAAGCTCCAAGGGAGGACGGTGTGAGGCCACAGCTGTATCTGGCCTTTACAGTGTAATGGAGTGCAAGTCCCTGCAACCGAAAGGCCAGGCATCTCCTGACCACTGGGCATGAGAAAGAGAAATATATAATATGTAAGCTTTTTATGCTCTTTTGTATTTGTTTTATGATTTATAGTTTAAATAATTGGTCTTTTGCTAATTTTAAAAAGCCACAGAATCAAATGTAGTCTATGAGGTGTCTATAATACCTCAAAATTAAATTGTGAAGGAGCCAAGGTCAAGCATATGTCAGAATAATTCAATGTCTAGACAGCAAATAACTAGGAACCTAACTCTGACCTGATCTGGAGCCCAGGTGAGCTGCAGCTCACTTTGCACTCTAGGCATCTGCACAGGCATGCATGCAAGCACTCTTTTGCTCATGCTTGGCTCTTCTGGATCCTATAAGAATGAGTGTTTGGAGAGACAGGATTAAGTGTCCCTGGTTGAAGTAGAAATTTCTGGATTCTTTGGAAAGTCAGTTATGTCAACTGTTTTGCTGGGGCACACAGGTGAAAGAATGTCTTGCTAAAGCAGACACATGAAAGAAGGTTTTCCTGAGACAGACACAGGTAAAAGGATATTTTCTAAAGCAAATGTGTGAAAAAATGTATGAGGTTAAGAAGAAAATGAATATAACCCAACAGACAGTGAAGGATGCTGGATGGTATTGGTGAGTTTTGCCATGCCTTGCTGGTTGTTGTTTGTCAACACTTTATAGAAACAAATGCACCAAAAATGTCTGGGCTGTGCTGCAGCGTCTCGCCACCTCTTTGGACTTGGGGGGATTGGCAAGTGAAGTGGAAGTTTCTGGATATGTCAGCCGATACAGACTCACATGGAGTTTTGCTGAGACAAGATCCATGGGAGGACATGTGATGTCTGGAGGGAGTACAAGTAGGACTCAATGGACAATGACAACGTGCTTACATGGCTAGCTATGCAACATTTCATTGGCCTCATGTCTTCATCTTCACTGATCTTCACATAGTTGAGAGAGGCATGGCAGAGAACTTCTTCTGATGTCCCTGCTGGTCCGGCCACTCCTGCTGACTTGTGCCAATTCAGCAGAAGCCTAGTTGTTTGTGCTGGGCTGTGCTACAGCTGCTGATTTGTGTTTGCTATCCTAACACTACCTTTAAACAGGATACTGCAGAGCCTTGTGGTTTCTTCTGGATCCACCTGCCATTGTTGATTTGTCAATAGTGTTTGTGAGTGGATCAAGCTGCTACTGCTGACTCCTGTGAACTGAACTGCTGATTTCCTGACAATGCAGACTGGATTTGCTCCAAAGAACTCTTTCTAAACATGCCCACTCCCCCCACATCCTAATAACTTTCTTTTCCACTACCTCTGGTAGAAGGGAGGTGAAAGCATTTAAGAACCCTTATTAAAAGTAGGTTTTGAAAAAAATCTAAGCCAACACTTGGTTCTTACATTTAGAACTGAATCTTCCACATCTTGCTGGAAGGAAGTTGGTTCTTTCTACTTAATGACACTCATCAGAGGATAATGTGTGTACATTTTTGATTTTTTCATTTTGCCTTGCTTTGTTCTTTCTAAATATTTTTCCTATTTGGCTGTTTTTATGTTAAATTATAGCATGAGTTATATTTTATACGATAGCATTTGAGTAAAATTCAGTGCAATTTAACACATGTGTTTACCCTCCTATTTAATAAAAGGTAATTATACATCCCAAGCAGATGAACTTTATTCTAACTGTAAATATCCCTTTTTAAGCAAAGAGGTCTGCAACATTAAGATGTACAAAAGTATACAGAGCAGATATTACTGTATCATTTTTATAAAGGAAATTAAATAATCAAAAACATAATTGCTGTGTGAAAGAACCTGAGCATCAGATAAAAAGTCAAGTTTTGTGATTTTTCTTTTCAATATTCTTCATATGTAACTAACTCTCTTCAATGGCTGGATCATGAGAAACATATACTTTTCACAATCTTTCTATCCAAAGGATGCATTTAAACGATCAATTTATTTGCCAAAGTGTGTGAACCAGTGTCACTGCATGTTACAGACCAGCAAGAAATGTTCCTAGAAGCTAAATTTTCAGATCAATGTTGAAGTTGTGATCCTTGTGACACTAAAGTCACAAGTTAATTTTAAGTCTTTCCAGGGACATTAACAACTTTATATTCTAAAGACATAAGTAATTCAATCCTTTTCATAAAGCCATAATGCCTCAATGAAATCATGATATGATTTATGAGGTGTAAGAAACTAGTTTATGATTTTCAATGAGTTGGTTTACTCAAATGTCCTTGGCACATTTTCCACAGTCCTATTGAAATGGTAATCCAGCCAACTGATGTAATTGAAACATTTCATGTTGCACAATAGTTTTAATGACACTGAGACATATAAGTATTTTTAAGCCAATTACAGTTACTATTTTAAATAGACTTAAAGGTAGTAACAAAAATAATAAAAGCAGCCACAATAGCATTAACATGTATTAAGCTCTGTACCACACAATGAACTAAGGACTACATACACACCTTGTCTGCTCCTCCTGACAGCCCCAAGAAGCAGCTACCAGTATCACTTCATGTCATAGATGAATCAAGCTTAGAGAGATTAAGACCAATTTGCTTACAGCCATTCATGACTATAAAGAGCAGAGTGGGGATTAGAATTAGTACTGATTACCTCTAATTCTAGTGCCCTACTGGGCTCTATTCAATGTCTGTCTCTTGGTGGACCTTATCCAATCCTTATACATTTTGTCTTTGACATTACCATTCACCAAAGTGATAACACACTTTGCTTTTTCTCAGTATGATACTTTCCAATAAACTTTAAATTTTCTATTTTAATCTATGTGATACTTGAAAAATTATTATTTGTATGGAAATTCTGAGTGGGCAAAGGAGCTGTTTTCATGTGGTTTGTTATGTTTGAGCACACATTACTGAGAAGTAAGATGCTGGACTGTGCACTATGGAAGTGCAGGGCTGTGTGATTCCCTTAGAATGGCTGAACTTATTCACAAGGGACCAGACGGCACAGTTGTCTCTTCAAAAGCAAGCAACAAAATCCCCAAACAAATACAGAGAATGATATTTTGAAGTTGCCTCAGGGTACATAGTCAAGTTATGAGGCAATTTAAAATCTGGACTTCATTATCTTAAACAAAACAAATATCATTTAAAATATTTATAAACACAACTAATATGATTATGTTGAAAACAACTACATACATCTTTATTTAAATGGAATTGCCAATACTACAGCTGCTACAAAGAGAGGCACTGGCAGAGACCTCACTTCTGTCAGAGGGGTTCCAGGCAGGAAGAGCATGCAAAAGGCTCGCAATACATAATTTTATTAATTAAAATCTTAAAACACAACTTACAAATATATTATTTACTTAGACTGTATTGAAAATTAATTGGAGTTTATTACTATTAATTATCAAAAATGAATTCAAGCTAATAAGTCAGTTTATAAATATAACATTTCAGTTTTTAGAAAAAGGAAATAAAAATATAGTATTACACTTATTTAATGATATAGCTAGTATGATTTGGGATCATTAAGTTGCTAATATAAGTGATTTAATTTATGTCTAACTTTAAGTTTGTAAGTTAGATGTGCTTAAGTAGTAGATTTTACTTGCCACATATTCTGGTTAGAATTTGACAAATTTTATTTTTTATGTATATATATATACATGTAAGTACACATGTACATTATAGATACATATACATATGTGTGTATGCAAACATGTGTGTGATATGTACTGTGGTAGGAAGGTTGACATGAAGAAAATTTCACAGTGCTTCCTTTACCACATGAATCTGCATGAAAGCAAGCTCTAAGGAACTAGAAAAACCACCATTGCTACCTCTGCATATATGGGCAGCAGCTGTATGCACTGAGAATCTAGGCTGAAGCTAGCAGTTCCCTGGGAGTACTAACTCATTAGCATCTACTCAAGTGGCCCATACTCACAGATGTAAAGACAGTATCCTGACTTCTGCAGGAAATCACGTAGTAAGGTTTTCAGAACACAAGGCCCTAGCTACTAGACTGCAAATTACTATTTTAAAACTGCAGAATTTCTAGTACAATTCATAAAGGAATGGATTCATTTCTTCCTAACTCACATCCTGTTCATAACTTTAAACATTCTCATTTTCTCTCCCAAAATGAATTATGGCCAACACAAATGAGGAAGGGTGCCAAGCTCACAGACAGGACTCACTCAGTAGTGAGTTCCCACATTTGTTTTGTCTTTGTTTTTGTTCTCTTTCTTATAACTTTGATTTGAGAGTGAGCCTTGAGCTGTCTGCACAGAGATAGGAAGGAGATAATCAAAACCGCAACAGAAACTCCTGGAAATCAAGGCCCTATGGTTCCAGGAACTGGGAAGGGAACCTTGTAGCCTCTTCTCTTTCTTTTCTTGGCTTTGTGCTGAGAGCCAGTGTATGTGTGTGCATGTGCATATTGGTGGCTGTACTATCACGACAATGACAAAGACATTTAAGAGTCTAAGTAACTGTTACAATTATATTTCATAAGGCCAAAGTATACACACTGAAAATGGGTAGAAATACACAAGTTTCAAACAGGGAAACAAAAACTGAAAAAGTCAATAAAGATTCTCTGATCATAAGGGTCAAGGTAGGTTGAGAAAGTCTTAAGAGCCCTATAGACAGAATTAAAAGTAACATTGGGACAGACAGAGCAGTGTAAACAGATTTGAACAAATGATGTTCCCACATCCTTGCATGTAATAAAAACAAAGCAAAAAACCCAATTTATAGCATTAAGGGGCTCATAGAACCTAAAACTAATCAAGTTCAGACACTTGATAATCATATAAAGAAGAAACAAGGCCTTGAAAACAGTCATAGAAAAACAATTTATTACATTATAGAAATCATGAGTGCAATAAATACAGAGTGCTTTCTTTTCTTCTCCTTCTCCTCCTTCTTCTCCTTCTCCTTCTTCTCCTTCTCCTTCTCCTCCTTCTCCTTCTCCTTCTCCTTCTCCTTCTCCTTCTCCTTCTCCTTCTCCTTCTCCTTCTCCTTCTCCTTCTCCTTCTCCTTCTCCTTCTCCTTCTTCTTCTTCTTCTTCTTCTTCTTCTTCTTCTTCTTCTTCTTCTTCTTCTTCTTCGTTCCTTTGTTCCTTTGTTCCTTTGTTCCTTTGGTTTCTCTGTTTAGCTCTGGCTGTTCTTTACCTCCACTCTGTAGACCAGGCTGGCTTTGAATTAAGCCACCTGCCTCTGCCTCCTAAGTGCTGGGATTAAAGGCATGTACCACCGCAGCCCGGCTAGACTTCTTATGAGAACCCCCAGGGGGCAGAAGGGAAGCTGAATCTATCACTAATAAAATCGAGCAGTTCTCTGTATTCGGGCCATTTGGTAGAGCTTTTCTAAATGGTCTCTTGAGGAGCACAAGTTCAGGTTTTACTGAGGTCATTTAAGTGCCTCCTAGCACACCTCACTGTGTGAAGACTTAGATTATCTAAACCTTTATCAGTACAGTTATTAAACAAAGCAAAATGCTTGAGGGCAGAAACTGGGTCTCCCTTATTATGGGTTCCCAAGCATCTGCATTTGATTGATAAATGGTGGAGTTCAAGTTGCATGAATGAGTGACTATCCTAAGATGGTCGAGTATAAAATAAAAGCACATAGGAAGGGGAAGAAGATCCAAGGCACTAAGGGGACTTGACTACGTAAATAGGAAGGTAAATGATTTTAAATATTATATTGATTCATTTAATAGAATTATTTCGAGATGCAAAAGCACATACTTATAAATGTTCATTAGATTACTAGTATCTGAGTTTAAAGTCTTCATGATGACTTTAATATGTGACCTGAGTGAAACCTTCATAACCTAACATTAGCTCTCCATTTCTAGACTTGCCAGAGCCAGGCTTTAACAAGGAGTGATGTGACCGACCGAGTGATTTACATCACTTAATGTGATAAGTTTGAACTCTTGAGACCTATTTGTCTATTGTCTATAGTTTAGTTCCTTAGCATGAATTTTTTTTGCAATACTAAATAGTGAATAAAATAATTAAACGTCACATCATGAGCTAAACAAGATCTTTGATAATGTAATTTTCCTACATTCCAGTTTGCATTTCTGTTGTTGTAGTAAACAACCATGCCCAATGGGAACCAGAGGAAGAGTTTATTCCAGCTTCTAGTGGATCTTGAAGGGAAGTCAGGACAGAAATTCATAGGCAGGAAGGAAGCAGAGGCCATGGAGGAGTGCTGTTTACTGGATTATTTCTTCTACAACTCAAGGCCAACCTGCAGAGGAACATATAACCCACAGTGGGATAGGGCCTCCCAGCTAATTAGCCATTAAGAAAACATCCCAGAGACATGCAGCAACCCTTCAACCAAGATTCACTCTTCCTAGGAATGTCTAGGTAAGCTCACAAGCCATCAACATACACATACATGTCAAATTTGCTGTTGCCTGGCCATTACATTAATAAAATATTAATATAAGTATTAAAAAATGAGCAATATAGAAAGACTCAACCTGTTTCTTCTTTCATTTTTAACTTCTGCTGCTCTTGAACTTTCCTTTTAAACTTTCTTAGAAGGTTAGCTTCTCTTTGACCACCCATTTTATTCTTCCAACACATAGTTAACAAGGAATGCTTGACTTAAGGACTCAACAGTAGAGCTAGCCAGTCCCATCTCACGCTTCCCTCTCCCTCCAGTCATATGGATTTTAACATAATAGCCATGCACATTTTTTTATATATAAAATTACTGTCTTAAGACTTCCACAGACTAGTGTAAATGAAACAGTTTTCTTTTTGGGATATGGGAAAGCACTATACAAACTATTTGGATAATTAAACTGGTAACAGGAGTTGATCATTTCATCCAAGTGGACCTTGAAAACAAACGTCCAAAGTCCAGTGTTGAAAGGCACTTTCATTATTAATATTTCATAAAAATATTTCAAACATGGAGAAAACTAATTAGTGCTTTTTACGATATTGAAGAAAATCCACATCTTCAAAAGATAACAATAGTTTTAAACTGGTATGACTCTTGTCTTCAGCTTTTAATATAATATCTTAGTGCCTTCCTGCACAGCGCGGTGTAGACTGATTATAAGTTATAGTTTTGAAAAGGTAATGTGGGGAGATGAATTCTAGACTCTAACATGACAAACTATAGGTGTGAAACTGTCCTTGTTGATATCTTTTGTAGTCGTCACATTTAGTAGATGAGGTAACAGAAACACAAGTGTGCATTAATGACAGGGTGGATAATGAAAGTCCAATTTTCTGCTTTCTAGTTTAGTAAACTTTCTCTCATATACAACAGTGAAGGCGGTAATAGAAAAGATTTATTCAGGCTTACTCCTTACTAGACTTAATGCTAGCAATTCTTAGCATTAGTTCCTTAGAATTATTCAATAATTAGCTTATCACCACAATCGATCGATCAGATAATTCTACATCCTGTAACAGCACTAGAAGGTGAAGCCTGGTTTGTCACACTGTGAAGATGTGCTATTTTATACAGTCAAATCACTGGACACATTTAATAGACAAATTCACCAGTTAAAACTATGAAGGGAACCATTTGTACAGTCTGAGCACATAAGGAAGTCTGCTGGAGACAGTGACTTCCCAGTTTAGTACCTAAAGGTAGTTTGAGGATAAATGTTGGTTTCTGAATTGTAGCTGTGTCCTGATATAGCTGGGTCTTAGGGAACTTACTTCTCTAAGCATTATTTTCCTGGTTTCTCCATCTGAAATACGACACAGGGCGTCCTTCACCTAGTTATTATACAGTAAAATAAAAGAATGTATTTAAACAGTATAATTCTTGGCAGTGTATCCAATGGCAGTTTTTTAAAAGTCATTTGCTTTTGCTTTTTTACTTGCATTTTTGGTTTTTTAACACACGCCCCTAGAGTGTAAAACTCAGTTCTAAGAAATATGATTATGTAAAGCACATACTATTCTGGTAATACTTGGTTATAACCAAGAATTGCTATATTTGGATCATATAAGGATTTAAGTAGATTCCTGGGAAGGCTTCCACAGAATACTCACGCAGGAGAGTTTCCTCGGAAGGTTACTCCACTCTAACACGTTAGCTTCATCTGCTGGAATAGGGTTTCACAAACCACCCCTCCCCACACAAGAAAAAGCTTATTTTTTCCTTATTCTTTTAACCAAATAAGATACTATCATCCAAGTGAATACCTCTTTTTTGAGCTCTTACAACCTTGCTGAATACATATTTAGACAAAAGGACATAGACATATGGTATAGGAGTATACGTGTGATTAAGGCAAATCAATCTCTATATGTTTGGAAAAGTGAAACCCAGCAGCAGCAGCTCTCATCTTTGCACCTTAGCTCAGTTACCAGTGCCCTGAGATATATTTATATACACACGTGTGTGTGTGTGTGGGGGGGGCAGCAACCTGATTTCTGGTTGAGATAGGTTGAACCCTGGGAGATCCTAAAAGGAATGGCAGGTGCATTCCCATTCTCCCAGAATATCAGGGGGTCATGTAGCTGGCCACCCCCAAAGAACCCTGTAGAGAGTTTTGAGACAGACCAGTCAGGTAGAGCTATGCCCAAAGCCCCTCCTCCACACGTGACCACAGGTCATGTAGGCCCAAGATAGATCAGTCACAGAGAACAATGTCCCAAACCCCTCCTTCATAGGTGAGGACATGACCACAGGTCACAGAGGCTCAGGACAGATCAGTCATAAAAACAGGACCATGCCCCCAAATATGTAGATGAGGTTGGACCCATCCAAAACACTATTTAATTGTCCAGTTCAGAATTAAAAGGGTGCAGGAATTATTCCACTGTCTGAGACCTTCTGTCTTAAGAGCTGTACCTTGCTCTTTCTATCTCTATAAAGAATTAAGTAGGAAGTTTGATGGGGAGTATATTGAATCTGTAGATTGCTATTGGTAAAATGGCCATTTTTAGTATATTAATCCTGCCAATCCATGAGCACGGGAGATCTTTCAATCTCCACATATCTTCATCAATTTCTTTCTTCAGAGATTTGAAGTTCTTATCATATAGATCTTTCACTTGTTTGGTTAAAGTCACACCAAGATATTTTATATTATTTGGGACTATTGTGAAGGGTGTCATTTCCCTAATTTCTTTCTCATCCGGTTTATCCTTTGAGTAGAGGAAGGCTACTGATTTGAGTTAATTTCATACCCTGACACTTTGCTGAAGTTGTTTGTCAGGTTAAGTAGTTCCCTGGTGGAACTTTTGGGGTCACTTAAGTATATCAACACATCATCTGCAAATAGTGATAATTTGATTTCTTCCCTTCCAATTTGTATCCCTTTGACCTCCTTTCGTTGTCTGATTGCTCTGGCTACGACTTTTAGTACTATGTTGAATAAGTAGGGAGAGAGTGGGCAGCCTTGTCTAGTCCCTGACTTTAGTGGGATTGCATCAAGTTTCTCTCCATTTAGTTTGATGTTAGCTACTGGTTTGCTGTATATTGCTTTTACTATGTTTAGATAAGGGCCTTGAATTCCTGATCTTTCCAGCACAGTTTGCAATCCCACCAACATTGGAGGAGTGTTCCTCTTTCTCCACATCCTCGAAAGTATCTGCTGTCACCTGATTTTTTTTTATCTTAGCCATTCTGACTGGTGTGAGGTGGAATCTCAGGGTTGTTTTGATTTGCATTTCCCTGATGGCTAAGGATGTTGAACATTTTTTTAGGTGTTTCTCAGTCATTTGATATTCCTCAGCTGAGAATTCTTTGTTCAGCTCTGTACCCCATTTTTAATAGGGTTATTTGATTCTTTGGAATCTAACTTTTTTAATTCTTTGTATATTTTGGACATTAGCCCTCTATCAGTTGTAGGATTGGTAAAGATCTTTTCCCAATCTGTTGGTTGCCATTTTGTCCTAACAACAGTGTCTTTTGCCTTACAAAAGCTTTGCAGTTTTATGAGGTCCCATTTGTCAATTCTTGATCTTAGAGCATAAGCCATTGGTGTTTTGTTCAGGAAATTTTCCCCAGTGCCCATGTGTTTGAGACTCTTCCCAACTCTTTCTTCTATTAGTTTGAGTATATCTGGCTTGATGTAGAGGTCATTGATCCACTTGGACTTAAGCTTTGTACAGGGTGATAAGCATGGATCAATCTGCATTCTTCTACATGTTGACCTCCAGTTGAACCAGCACCATTTGTTGAAAATCCTATCTTTCTTCTATTGAATGGTTTTAGCTCCTTTGTCCAACATCAAGTGATCATATGTGTGTGGGTTCATTTCTGGGTCTTCAATTCTGTTCCATTAATCTTTCTGCCTGTCTTTGTACCAATAACATACAGTTTTTATAACTATTGCTCTGTAATACAGCTTGAAGTCAGGGATGATGATTCACCTAGAAGTTCTTTTTTTTTTTTTTCCTTTTCTTTTTTTCGGAGCTGGGGACCGAACCCAGGGCCTTGCGCTTGCTAGGCAAGCGCTCTACCACTGAGCTAAATCCCCAACCCCTAGAAGTTCTTTTATTGTTGAGTACAGTTTTCGCTATCCTGGCTTTTTTGTTATTCCAAATCAATTTGCAAATTGCTCTTTCTCTCTCTATAAAGAATTGAGCAATCATTCTGGAAATCAGTCTGGAGGTTCCTCAGAAAATTGGACATTGCACTACCTGAGGACCCAGCTATACTTCTCTTGGGCATATACCCAAAAGATGCTCCAACATACAACAAAGATATATGCTCCACTATGTTCATAGCAGCCTTATTTATAATAGCCAGAAGCTGGAAAGAACCCAATGCCCTTCAACAGAGGAATGGATTAAAAAAATGTGGTACATCTACACAATGGAATATTACTCAGCTATCAAAAACAATGACTTCATGAAATTCATAGGCAAGTGGAATGAACTAGAAAATATCATCCTGAGTGAGGTAACCCAATCACAGAAAAACACACTTGGTTTGCACTCATTGAATAAGTGGATATTAGCCCAAAAGCTTAAATTACTCAAGATGTAATCCACAGACCAAAGGAAGCTCAAGAAGAAGGATGACCAAAATGCGGATGCTCCCACTCCTTTTTTTTTTTTCCTTCAGAGCTGAGGACCGAACCCAGGGCCTTGCGCTTGCAAGGCAAGCGCTCGACCACTGAGCTAAATCCCCAACCCTGCTCCCACTCCTTCTTGAAAGGAAAAAAAAATCCATAGGAGGAGATATGGAAGTAAAGTTTAGAGCAGTAATTCAAGGAATGGCCATTTAGAGCCTGTCCCACATGTGGCCCATATATATACAGCCACCAAAACTAGATAAGATTGATGAAGCTAAAAAGTACATGCTGAAAGGGACTGGATAAAGATCTCTTTTGAGAGACACATCAAGATCATGTCTAATACAGAGGTCAATGCTAGCAGCAAATCATTGAACTGAGAACAGGACCCCGCTTAGGAGAATTAGAGGAAGGACTGAAAGAGCTGAAGGAGGTTGCAACCCCATAAGAACAACAATGTCAACCAACCAGAGCTTCCAGGGACTAATCCACTACCAAAAGACTATACATGGACTGACCCAGGGCTCCAACTGCATATGTAGCAGAGAATAGCCTTGTTGGGGCACCAGTGGAAGGGGAAGACCTTGGTCCTGCCAAGTTGGACCCCCAGTGCAGGGGAATGTTGGGGGGGGGCTGGTAAGGGAGGTAGATGAAGGGAACACTTGTTTGGGGGAGGGGGTGGGAAAGTGGGCTTATGGACAGGAACCTGGGAAAGGGAATACTATTTGAAATGTAAGTAAAGAAATATATCTAATAAAAATAATTAAAAAAAAAAGCTGTAACACCTCCTCTTGGGGAAGAGATCTGCTCTCCTTTAAATTGCCACCAGAAGCTTCCCTGCACCCTTCACTGGCTAGTCAGTCTCCAGCTGGCTCAGCCAGACCTGAGCAACCTAAGAGGCAGGCAGCAGCAGAAAGGAGAAGGACTGGCAGCTGGGGGCAGCGGAAGCACCTAGCCCGGCAAGAGATCTCCGTGGGAGAGTCCCCAGCACCAGAGACACACACACAGACACACACACACAGATCAGACAGACAGACAGATACACACACACACACACACACACACACACACACACACACACACACACACCCACCCATAACCATAGGTTAGGTTGAGCTTCAAGTACGCAAAGAAAATGATCTTCTGAGATGTTATTTCGGCATCTACAATGCAAGTTTGGGAAGAGACCGTGGATGTTCTTATCGGACCCTCCCCAACTCCTATTCCCCAGTCTTTCCCATTAGCTCTTAGCAGAGCCATTAAAGACACCTACCAATATAAGAGATAGCTAAGTGACCTTAAGGAGGTTCTAGGAAGGAAGATTTACTCTTCCACTCTCATACTAAGATCCAAGTAATGCTAATCAGTACCATAAAGAGGCATCTGTCCAGTAGGCAGAAGTCCTTACATCATACAAGTGCTACTAACTCAGCACTAGGAACTTCTCCAGTGCCTTGAGGTTCTGTTCTGTGATAGGCACTCAGTAATGGGATGTCTGAAGAAGAAGGCAGTGGTTGCAGGTAATGTTAACAAATGGTTTTCACGACAGTAGAACTGTTGGATAGCATTTGCCAACATCATGGTATAAATACTCAGCATGGCTGATTCAAAGCGCCAGTGGTTTAAAAGTTCCTTACAGGAGAATACTTTTAGGAGTCTAGTATGAGCTGCCAGTTCAAGACTCTGAAGTGAGGCCTTCCCAGAGTTAACTGAGGAGGGAAGCTCTACCTTGAATAGGAGAGGTACATCCTAGGGACAAGGTGGAGTTTCAAATAAACATAAAAGGGGAATAAAGAGGTGCCCGCCTCCTTTTGTGGTCCATTACTGTCATGATGGACTGTATGGAACCTGTCAAACCATGGGCCAAAAATCCTTCCTGCCCTCAAATTGCTTTTGCTGTGTCAATACTAAAACAATTAATGGGAAAAGAATTCAAAGGATCCCTTTAATGCCAAGAATTAAACAGTCTAACTTGCAGATCACACCAGCTCTTCAAATGCCTCACTGCTGGTTTCAATCTATTAGGTGTGATAGCAACATGTCTACTTACTATGTGCTTTCTGGGTTCTTCTTCAAGTCCTGAATACGAGACCCAGCTACCTAGTGTCTGCTGCCAGTCAGAGACACAGCTACACACACAAGTGTTTCTTGCCAAATCTCTAATTTGAAAAAGCCCTTTACGTTTTGTTTGGTTAATAAAAGTATGTCTTTCAATATTGTACTCTGATAATCTTTCCTGGTTGTATATAAATTCAAGTGAGATGATTAAATGAACACTATAATAGCTTCTTGCTATTTTTTTGAACAATTATACTACTGTGCATGGTCTACCTACTAATTACTACTAATAGCTATGGTTCCCGAACACTACAAACTGCAGTACACCTACAGACGAGAAAGAGCCCGCTTCATACAACTACTGAAAAAGACTGTTCACAGGCACATTGAAAACACTAATTTAAACGTTGATATATTTCCCCAACATTTTCTTAAACTCAATTCAGTTACAGGCATGTATTTACCACATGCTGTAGGGAAGAGAAGGTATATCTGGTCTGTCAGCTGTTTCTCATTTGCTAAATCTTGAAAGAGGAAGTAACTTAATACTATACTCAAATATACTTCAAGGCTCTTACCTGCACATTTGTAGTCCGAGGCTACACCTTTAAGCGTTGCATCAAAGATGGATATTTCCATTCTCTGTTTCCTGTGGTGACAACTCAGAAGCAAGGAAGGCTGGGATACAATTAAATGAAGAAACAAGTCTAGCTCTAAGTCACCAGTTCCTCTTCGACCCGGCTGCCGAACTACAGTGACCCCGAGGGCTTGTCTAGCAGATGGCCGTGTGGATGCATGGAGGCTTTCAAGGGAGAGAACCCTTATCTTCTTCCCTGAAGAAAAAGAAGTACTAGTGCTTAAGGGATCTTCAGCAGTCGCCATGGAAATGTACGCCTGGTTAGGCTTAGCTGCATCAGAATCAACTTCTGGGAGATTTAAGGAACTCTTGCCTGTTTTTCCACCTTCCTTCTGTTCTGGTAATTTGCATTTCGGTAAGGCCACAGAGGAATAGGTCATTAGGGAGATCCTGCTGGCAGTAATAAATATGTCGAAGGGAATGAAGTTAAGATTTTTCACAATGGATGACTGGTGGGAGGGGCGGGCGATGCGGTGCTGACTGGCACCACTGTGCTGCTCTATTTGCACAATGCGGATTCTAACACTGTCACTGCCAATGCCACTGTCCTGAGCACCACTGCATCCAGAAGAGGTTTCGGCTGTGCCTGCATCAAATGTATCTGCTTTCTTCTGTTCGTGTTTAGAGATCTGTAAGAAAAAAAAAGCAAATATGTCAAAGTGGTTATGCATCAAGGGTCACTACATGAACAATGTTATATAAACATGCTGTTTAAAGGAACTTATAATGAGTTTAGTATAACTTAAAGCCATAATCATAAAAGCTAAGTGGATGCCCATTTCCAAGAAAAAAATTGCCTCATAATCCACAGGAAATTTTTTCCTTGTTCTGAGAATGGTTCATGCTCCTTAGCCTGGGCTCTATGTTTTCCAGATTGGTCTGAGATTCACAGCAATCCTTATGCTCAGTCTCCCAACAGCTGAGGTTACATGCCTGACACCATGCCAAGGAATTCTTGAGAACAAATATCAAATGTGCATCTCCTTGATTAAAATGTATTTCAGAGTGTCAGTATTTCTTACTTTATATTAATAAAATAAATCAGCCATTAAAAATGTTTCCCCAAGCCCTTGGTCCTGCCAAGACTGAACCCACAGTGAACGGGATTCTTGGGGGGAGGGTGGTAATGGGGGGAGGATGGGGAGGGGAATACCCATGTAGAAGGGGAGGGGTAGGCGTTAGGGGGATGTTGGCCTGAAAACCTGGAAAGGGAATAACATTTGAAATGTAAATAAGAAATACCCAAGTTAATAAAGATGGAAAAAAAAGAAAAAAAATTTCCCCAAATTACGTTAGTAGTCTTACAATAATCTTCCAAATAATGCAATAAATGACTTCAGCTACCAACTGGGGTAACCACTGGTGAACACTGATTCCACCTGGGCTCAGGGTACACTGTTTTTCATCTTATCATAAAACTGGTTTGTAGAATTTTGTATAGTTTTTAGAAAGAGGGAAACTATAAGATATTCAGATTTTGAGGGCAAAGACTGTCACTAAGTAAGTGGATGGGTATATGCCCAAGAGAGGTATAGCTGGATCCTCAGGCAGTTCAATGTCCAATTTTCTGAGGAACCCCAGACTGATTTCCAGAATGGTTGTACCAGTCTGCAACCCCACCAACAATGGAGGAGTGTTCCTCTTTCTCTACATCCTCGCCAGCATTTGCTGTCACCTGAGTTTTTGATCTTAGCCATTCTCACTGGTGTGAGGTGAAATCTCAGGGTTGTTTTGATTTGCATTTCCCTTATGACTATGTTGAACATTTCTTTAGGTGTTTCTCAGCCATTCGGGATTCCTCAGCTGTGAATTCTTTGTTTAGCTCTATAGCCCTTTTTTTTAATAGGGTTATTTGTTTCCCTGCGGTCTAACTTCTTGAGTTCTTTGTATATTTTGGATATAAGGCCTCTATCTGTTGTAGGATTGGTAAAGATCTTTTCCCAATCTGTTGGTTGCCGTTTTGTCCTAACCACAGTGTCCTTTGCCTTACAGAAGCTTTGCAGTTTTATGAGATCCCATTTGTCGATTCTTGATCTTACAGCATAAGCCATTGGTGTTTTGTTCAGGAAATTTATTCCAGTGCCCATGTGTTCCAGATGCTTCCCTAGTTTTTCTTCTATTAGTTTGAGTGTATCTGGTTTGATGTGGAGGTCCTTGATCCACTTGGACTTAAGCTTTGTACAGGATGATAAGCATGGATCGATACCCAAAAGATGCCCCAACATATAAAAAAGACACGTGCTCCACTATGTTCATAGCAGCCTTATTGATAATAGCCAGAAGCTGGAAAGAACCTAGATGCCCTTCAACAGAGGAATGGATACAGAAAATGTGGTACATCTACACAATGGAATATTACTCAGCTATAAAAAACAATGACTTTATGAAATTCGTAGGCAAATGGTTGGAACTGGAAAATATCATCCTGAGTGAGGTAACCCAATCACAGAAAAACACACATGGTATGCACTCATTGATAAGTGGCTATTAGCCCAAATGCTTGAATTACCCTAGATGCCTAGAACAAATGAAACTCAAGACGGATGATCAAAATGTGAATGCTTCACTCCTTCTTTAAAAGGGGAACAAGAACACTCTTGGCAGGGAAGAGAGAGGCAAAGATTAAAACAGCCACAGAAGGAACACCCATTCAGAGCCTGCCCCACATGTGGCCCATACATATACAGCCACCCAATTAGACAAGATGGATGAAGCAAAGAAGTGCAGACTGACAGGAGCCGGATGTAGATCGCTCCTGAGAGACACAGCCAGAATACAGCAAATACAGAGGCGAATGCCAGCAGCAAACCACTGAACTGAGAATAGGACCCCCGTTGAAGGAATCAGAGAAAGAACTCGAAGAGCTTGAAGGAGCTCGAGACCCCATATGTACAACAATGCCAAGCAACCAGAGCTTCCAGGGACTAAGCCACTACCTAAAGACTATACATGGACTGACCCTGGACTCTGACCTCATAGGAAGCAATGAATATCCTAGTAAGATCACCAGTGGAAGGGGAAGCCCTGGGTCCTGCTAAGACTGAACCCCCAGTGAACGTGATTGTTGGGGGGAGGGCGGCAATGGGGGAGGATGGGGAGGGGAACACCCATAAAGAAGGGGAGGGGGAGGGTTTACGGGGACGTTTGCCCAGAAACTGGGAAAGGGAATAACACTCGAAATGTAAATAAGAAACACTCAAGTTAATAATATATATATATATATATATATTCAACACTTGTTAAAAGCCAAAAAGAAAAAAAAAGTGGATGGCACTTAGAAAGATGTGACTTTTTCTTTTTCTACAACAGGACTTGGGAGGAGGGTAAAGGTGAGCTGTCAAGTCAACACTCCAGTTATGAAGGCCTCCGAGGGTAGACTTCCCACTGATGAATGACGCCTTGTGGAGAAGAAAGGACTGTGGTGGCAGCGGATGGGCAAAGTCCCTCTGAGACCCTCTGCTTCTCCTGGGATATGCTAACAACCTAGCTGGCACTGGACACTCACTTGGTTTTATTTGAAGTGATAGAGACTAATCCATATAAATATGGGAAATCAAAAACACTACACGAGAAACACAAACCCCCTATTCATTATTCCCTATGCACTAGCAAGTGTCATCAGCTGTGTTACTCAACAGCTTCCCTCTACTCAGTCTCCTTTGTGGTTATAATCATATTACAGAGGAAGCTGAAAGCCCATTTCTAGACGACAAGGTATCACCCTTGTCAGTTATTTCTCTCTTTGGCAGGGTCTCGTTACGTAGCTCACACCTGCTGTGACCTCTGTGCAGTCACACTGGCCTCGGGCACACAGTCGCACAGTCAGTCTTTTGTCTGTCTGTCTCCTGTACTGTCTTAAAAGAGCCTGTAAAAAGCATGCACCATTTCATTTAATGTCATGACATACTTTTCAATGAGTCCCACATAATTATAATTTGGGGTTTTATTCTTGCTAAGACACATCTACAAGAATTAATGAGAAATTCTAAATAAGCTCTCAGATGTTAATAGTATGAAAATATTTAAGTTATTGAGTGTTTCCAATCACCTTTTCAAAGGATTGCACTAGGATCCAAGACAACTTGGAATGGAGAAATATTCTTAAGGCACAGTGTATCTCCTAAGTGTTATTTATCAGTTATTATATTCTAATTTGACTGGCTAAAAATATTTTGCCAAATGCTACAAACTAGTGTAAGCTGACTCCCAAAGACACACTGTAAAATATAAATAACTTAATCAATGATAATGAGGACACACTTAGGAACTTTCCCAACAATTTTTATCTTGATTCTATAGTGCTGAGAAACACAAAGACTTAACATATTTGAAACCAAACAACGTAACCCTACCCTTAGAGGGCACTCTAATGTGTACCATTAAACACTCTAATTGGATATTTTTTATCTACATTTCAAATGTTATTCCCTTTCCCGGTTTCCTGACCATAACTCCCCTAGCCCATCCACCCATCCCTTGCCCCTTTCCCGCTCTGACATTGCCCTACATTGGAGGGGAGGTGTCGAGCCTTGGCAGGACCAAGGGCTTCTCCTCCCATTGATGGCACTGTTTTCTGAAGTTACTTGATCCAAACGGTGCTCTTGTCCTCAAGTCAATCTGTCTACACTGTGCTCTTGTCTAACCACAGCACTTCACTGAGCTGGAAGCAGGTGGCTAAGAGTCATCCATCAATATGTTCTCTTCTTGGTAATCTTAATACTTCTCATAATTCTAGTACAGCATAAATTATACCATGCTAAAATATAAAGTTCTATCATACTGAATTGTGGTGTTAATATCATATATTATTAGAACAATATGGTTAGATGATGGACTGCATATACACCAGTTTCCACTAAATTGTGGGACTGAAAATGTTCTGTTCCATTGTGATGTCCTGGTTATGCTAATTTCACTGAACAATGGATTTCTTACATTTATGTGATATGACATGATGTGTAAGTACTGCCATCATATAACAGTACAGCCTGGTACACACACCTGTAGCACACACTACACAATACTTTATTATGTAACAATAATTACAATAATTTATTATGACACTATTTTCACTGTTTTCTGTGGTGACAACTTAGAAGCAAGGAAGGCTGGGATACAATTAAATGAAGAAATAAGTCTAGCTCTAAGTCACCGGTTCCTCTTTGACCAGGCTGTCGAACTACAGTGACTCCAAGGACTTGACTAGCAGATGGCCGTGTGGATGCACGGAGGCTTTCAAGGGAGAGAACCCTTATTTTTGAACTGTATCCTAACTTTAGTGTGTACTGATGCTTATAACAGGGTTACAGTAAACAGTACACTTTTGCACCCACAGCCATTTACATTTTGTATTCACTACCTTTCTCCATTGTATTATTTTCTTTTATGATTTTTAGTTAATCAGGACCCAAAACAATGGGACATAAGACACACACACACACACACACACACACACACACACACACACACACGACATAATACACACACAATTTCACACACACACACACACACTCACTACATGTTCAGCAGGCTATACCATCTAGTCTGATATACATCATACTCCATATTCACACTCCTGTGAGGAGAACATTTAATGGTACACATACTTTCAGAGTATTCCTACAGATAAGTTATAGTGGTGTATAGCTATATATATAGTTCTTTGAGTCAGACAAATGGGAGACCAAGTCCTATACTTTGGACGACTGTAAACCTTTATACGGATATTCATAAGACAGAGTTAATTATTCTTCACAGTGTTGGTCTGAGGATTTCAAAATGCAGTCTACTTTAGAAAGTAGCAGTGCCTGGCACAGAGAAAATTCCCTAAACTAGGCAGGTGCTAAAGGTCTGTAGTTTTTACCAAGTGAAGAACTCCTAGATAGAATGATAAGTAGGGATAAGTCCTCAACATATCGAAGAGGATCCTTAAATGTGCAGTGGTAATTGTTCTTCCTATACTAGCAAATGAAAACAAATCACATAGCAGACTGAATTAATGATTGTCAAGATGCAGATGCATGGTTTTGAAGACTTCCCAATACTGAGCTTTGTAATGTCTTTCACAGACTCATGAAGCTTTTGGGATTGTGCATGCTCTGTATTGTGAGCTAAGCATACGGTAAGCAATCCTTGGTCTCTGGATGGCCTCCTTAAACTGTAGTATTCACATGCAACAGAGCACTGCACGAGGTGCTGCACTGAAAACAGGAATCCAACGCTTTATGGCTGATAGGTTAAAACAACTCCCTCCCTCTTCATAGAAACGTCTGCAACCCTTCCGGGTGCTGCCCCGCTTTCTCCCTTGCACACTGATTCCTTATACTACAGTCTGCCTCAGCAGTGTGAACAGGTGTGAGTGATTGCTGCTTGTTACAGAGCAAGCATATTATATACACTGTCTTTCCTAAATGCTGTCATCTTTTGAGAGAGGATTGCTACCAACTGAGGCAGAAGGAGGTTATTCAATAGGGCCATGAGGAGAAAGCTGACAGTTTATAAGTAAAAGAAAACACCTCACTAGTATTCTTGGAATACAAGAACAAATATAATTTAGGAAGTAAGTTAAAATGGTTCCTTGCTCTCAAGTAACAGCTTAACTTTTCAAGCTCTGTGTCATTCTGTCAAAATTTCAAATATACCTCCAAGTGAGAGTTCCCTCTTCAAAAGCTATCCTTGTTCTCTCGACCAGGAAAGTCAGCCCCAGATGAACACCTGGAAATACGCAGGCTTCATGAATGCAGAATTTGTTTCCGACTCACACACTGATGTTTAAAATCTTGTCTCTCTGAGAACAAGCATATTAATTGCTCCTATAGGTGTTAACATGAGAACACAAACACCCATCCAGTCTGCACGGAGAGTTACACAACAGGCTCCAGGACATGTCCCTGAAGTCTTGAGATGGAGGTAAATGGTAGGGGCAAGGTGGCAGCTATCTGCTCAAGACACACGGGTTACTGAACAGAATTCATCTGGTAGCTAATTCTGCTCACTACTGACCAGAATGGAATTTGAACCAGTGACCCAGAAATAAAAGACTGGATCTCACTGGGGAAAAAAAAAGAGCCCCAAATCTGTCAGTATTAGGAACTAATCCTTGCAATGGGAGCACTGCACAAGCCTGACTATTAGGAACTAATCTTTGAAATGGGAACACTGCACAAGCCTGACTCAGTATTAGGAACTAATCCTTGCAATGGGAGCACTGCACAAGCCTGACTCTTTCTGCAAGCATCTGAATCATTTTAGTATCACAATAAGGTGGATATGGAGGCATATTTGAAAGTCCAACACTTTGTCACCATCTCACTGTGGATTTATCCATCCTGTTGAGGAAGAGCTGGCCCACTGTTAGGACTATTTTATGATTCATTGTATGTGTTGGGCCTTAAACCTGGGCCTCATCAAATTTACCACTCATCTGAAAAGACAAAGAGTTCACAACGTAAATCAGTCTGAGGCCAACCCTGCGTCGTTCCTGTGTGCTGTGGGGAGTGCAGTGTGCATCTCTGAGCACCACAGATCACCGGCTCCCCCACTCCTTACCTAACTTAGTTAAAATGGACAATAAAAGTTTTCTTTAATTAGCTACTGGTGTGCATTAACATGATCATGATTAAACCATAAAAACCAACTGTACATAACTCTGGTCCCCTGTTCCATATGTTTTGAATTATTCTGTTTGAAAATGTACTTTGCGTCCCTTTTAAAAGTTGGACCTTCTGCTTTCAGAGAATTAAATGCATATTACTGTAGTGAAGAAGATAATGTTTCAGACCTCCAGGCATATATTAAACACACTGGCAGCACTTGAGACAAAATGCTTTACTTATTAGATACTTCCTATTCTAAACAGTGTCATCAAAGGCTAAAAACAAAATCCATATAAAAGCTGCACAATGCTTCCACACAGAACCTGTGCCAAAATCCCTGTACTTTCCAACTAATGAGGAAAGGATGTGTACTCTTAACATGTGAATGTAAGATTTTCCAAGCATTCACTTTAGGAAACTAGACTATTGATTCCATATGGGTTATGTTAAATGAGACTGTATTGGTAAAATAACCTTTGAGATATCTGGCATGATAACAATAATTAAACAATATTCCAAAGACTAAAACAAAAGGGAATTTGGTTCCACAATGGCTAATTAAAATAAAATGAAAAAACACAGCATGCCATCCATCAAGATAAATTGTTATTGTTTAAGAACTTTTAAAATACTGTTAAAATATACTTTTAGATAAAATCTGAAAGAGATGGGAAAATATTTGTGGCTTAAAAATGGATAGTTTGGTGAAAAAAAGTATAGGATTCTGAAATTTTATGTGGAGATAACAGCTTTAAAGCCATGAGCACAACCAGATGGTCCTTAAATCACAGGGGTTCTACAGTTTCACTATCAGTAGGTCTCAGTTTAAGGTTTTCAATAGCTAGGAAAGCACAGCACTCTGCTAGTTTATTTCTTAGATGACTTCAGTGAATTTCCCTACCCGTCCACAGCACTGCATTATGGTGCTGAAAGCTGGAGTTCAAGAAAGAGGGACTGGAGTGACTTCTTCTTCTTAATATAACATGTTTACTAGTTCAAACTGCAGTCTGCTGAGCCTCAGTGCCTCAGAAGGCACTAAAACCACATGGGGCAAGGGACAACATTAAGCAACGAAGTGCAGTCATTTCTCCTTATTTTAATAAGACGCTTTTCCATGGCACTTTGGAATAGAAAAGACAAGTCAGGTTGAAGCTTCTTGTTAGGTCATAGGAGCATTTTTAAAATCACACTGAAAATCAACCCCAGCCAGGTGTGGTGGCACATTAATACACTCCTGACATCTAGGAGGTGGGGGACAGGAACAATGCCAAAACTCAAACCCAACACACACACACACACACACACACACACACACACACACACACACACACCAGCTTGAATAATACAAGTGCTATAAATATATTTTCAAATGTATTACAAGAAGAAATGTGTAGAAAGCAAACTCTTGAGTATTTGCAAGGACTACATTTTTGCTCTAATGAAAATGAGGGGAAATGTAGCTTCTATTTCAACTGCACTTCATTTCTGTGTTCAGTGGTCACTATGAGGCAGGAAAAAGCCTGCTACAAGCTTAGCTAGGTGCAGGTGCACATGCCTGGAATCCCGCCTTTGGTAACTGAGGGAGTGTGACATAGCATTGACACGTCCTTCGTCAGGCATCAATCAGACTTTGACCTGGATCAAAATAGCTTTTTCCAATTATGAGTTCATTTTCCACATCTTATAAATTATAAAAAAGTCAAGTGTAAAACCATCAAAGTTTCAATCAAATCTGTATATTACTGTATCCTGATTTATGCCCTGACTAAAACTTAGCAGTGCTCTCAAACAAGTAAACATCATGTCTGCCTTTCCAAATCAAATGCTGTTAAAATGAGGAGTGGTTAAAGCATACTGAATGACAAATGAGTGTATTTATAAAGTTGAAAAAAAAATCATGTGCTTCCCTATTCAAATAGATAGGAAATAGAACGGCATGCCAGGACTGGAAGAGGTAGTTACTGGACTTTAATACAATGATTATCCACATTGGGAACTTTAGGTAAATAGCAAATTGTACTAATTTTATCAAGAAACGAGTATATTTTTATACTTCTAATGATTGAGTATTACAGATCAGAAAATATTTTGGGGAATTGCTATTTCAACTCAGTGATATGGTAGGAAATGTTTTAAAAAGCACAGATTAAGTCTGGGGGGTCCCTCAGAAAATTGGACATAGCACTACCTGAGGACCCAGCTATACAACTCCTGGGCATACATCCAAAAGATGTCCCAACATATAAAAAAGACACGTGCTCCACTATGTTCATAGCAGCCTTACTTATAATTGCTAGAAGCTGGAAAGAACCCAGATTTTCTTCAACAGAGGAATAGATACAGAAAATATGGTACATCTACACAATGGAGTACTACTCAGCTATCAAAAACAATGACCTCATGAAATTCATAGGTAAATGAATAGATCTAGAAAATACCATCCTGAGTAAGGTAATCCTGTCACAAAAAGCACACATGGTATGCACACGTAGATATTAGACCCAAAGCTTGGAATACTTAAGATACAATTCACAGACCATATGTAGCTCAAGAAGAAGGAAGACCAAAATGTGGATGCTTGAGTTCTTTTTGCATTATTTTTTTTTTTTCCGGAGCTGGGGACCGAACCCAGGGCCCAGGGCCTTTCGCTCGCTAGGCAAGCGCTCTACCGCTGAGCTAAATCCCCAACCCTGCTTGAGTTCTTTTTAGAAGAGAGAACAAAATACTCAAGGGAGGAAATACAGGGACAAAAAGTGGAGCAGAGACTGAAGGAAAGGTCATCCAGAGACTGCCCCACCTGGGGATCCATCCCATATGCTGTCACCAAACCCAGTCACTATTGCTGATGCCAAGAAGTGCTTGCTGACATGAGCCTGATATGGATGCCAGAGAGGCTCTGCCAGAGTCCTACTGATACATATGAGGCTGCTTGCAGCTAACCATTGGACTGAACAAGGGGACCCCAATGGAGGAGTTAAGAGAAGAGACTAAAGGAACTGAATGGATTTGCAACCCCATAGGAAAAACAAGAATATCAACCAACCAGACCCCTCAGAGCTCCTAGGGACTAAACCACTAACCAAAGAGGACCCCATGGCTCCAGCTACATATGTAGCAGAGGATGGCATTGTCTGGCATCAATAGGAGGAAAAACCCTTGGTTCATTCTGTGGAGGCTCTTTTGCCCATTGTAGGGGAATGCCAGGGTGTAGAGGAAGGAGTGGGTGGGTGGGAAGGGGGACATCCTCACAGAAGGAGGGGAGGAGGACATGGGAGAAGGGGGAACTGGGAAAAGGGATAACATTTGACATGTAAATACATAAAATATTCAATAGAAAAATAGAAAATGTTTTTAAAAAAGCATAGAATAATTGGACTTTGGTGTAAAACGTTTTCTCCATTGAACCCAGTCAATGATATTTTTTATTTAAAGTAAACTAAAGCTCGTGGTGGTGGTGCATGCTGTTATCACAGCACGGAATGCAAAGGCAAGAAGATTCAGAGTTCTAGGTCATCCTTTTTAGCAAAGTTCTAGGCTAGCCTATGGCTACATGAGACTAACTACAACAAAACTGAAACTTAATAAAGAATCAAGGTATAAACTTGAATATCATAGAGTAGAATAAAACTAATTTTTTATGCTTTATTTTCTCTAAGCCAGATGTTACACAAAATCCCACACAATGTAACTGTCCCATCAAGGACAAGTTTTGTCAACAATGAGGCAAGTATTAAAAAAAAAAAAAAACAGCACAAAGGATACTCATCATGCAGAACAGACACAGCAATGTACTAGAGTCAGTTTCCACTCAAGAGGTGATGGTCACAGGTCTCTGTACTGTGACTGCCCACGCCTGCCCACTATTTTCCATTCACATCCTCACAGCTCCCAACACTGCTGCACTAGCTGCGATATGGAGGTAGCTCAGTCAAGTTGAGTTTTATTGCCATGTGTGGTCTAATCTGTGTTGTAAATCAGGAAGAGGGCTGAGCCTAGTGGTAATGGACTATAACCCTTGGATCATTATTGGTGTTTCAAAATGGTAGACCAGAAAGAAAAACAAGGGGGTGGGGTCAAACAACATCTACCTTTTATGCTATTTTCCCTTACTCGTAAGCTTGCATAGCCCAAACTTACTTTCAGGAATTCCTAAGCTCATGAAAACAAACTAGTACTAAGGACAAGTTGGCACTGCAGGGTCTGAACTCAGGGCCAGTTCTCATCACCTCTCCAGGTCTAATTATATGCCTCTGCCATGCATAAGGAATCAGAGTAGCTTGGCCATTGTATGTAGATCTAATTCTTTACATTATATTCAGAGTTCTAAGTTTGACACGTTGTCATTTCTTAATGAACTCAGGTTTTAAGAAAACAAAACAACACATTCTAGGCACTTTAATCAGGGTTTGCATCAGGAACAACCTGGCTTAGAAAGGATCATGATGTTAATTCTTTAAAAGTGGCTACTGTGTGTACAAGGTATGTATTCTTTCTGGTGATAAAATCTAGAGCTCTTTCCACTGATGACAATGTGGAAACCATTTTGTCCCATGGCTGCTTAAAGATCTGCAATAGGATTAAGTCAGCTGCAAGTGCTCATTAGATCAGGCTTTACAGTGGTGTCTGAGCTGGAGTCTGTTTCTCATAGATTTACTCAGAGACTGACCTAGATTGGCTCCTTAGAGCTAGTCTGATTTTACTAGAAACAACTGTATCACATCAGCCACTCTCATAAACTTGCTTTAAGATGGAGTCAGCCCTAACCCTGAAGCAAATGAAAGTTTACTGAGCCTATGCATTCTCTGTAGGAGTCAAACAAAAATATGTGTTTAGCTTCTGGAGCAATGTACGAGACTGGTTATTAAATATTCCAGTGGGCTTCTGCCTTACAACTATGAGCTTAACATAACTGTAGCTGAACTTGAATAAATGTCTACTGATAAGTATATATAAATTCTTATTTGATTATCAGATAAATCACATATAATTATTTAAAGAAATTATAGAATTCATGGAAATGAAGCAAAAAATTAGCATGCTCCAAAATTAATTTCCAATATGCAGACTAAGTTGAGCATATTCACAATGAATTTCACCTAGTAGCAGTTATCAGTGCCTGACAGAATAGAGTTCCTTAACAAAATACCAAATTAACTTTTGTTACTATTTACCAAATAAACTTGGTTCAGCTAACACCAATTTCTTTAAAGTAGCTCAACCCTCAGGGATTTGTTATCTGGCTGACATACCAAAATCTACCAAGTATGCAAAACTAAGGCTCATTTGCAAACTTTCCTGGCTACCCTCTAACTTCCTAAAGAAGATCAAATGTAAAGCTCAGGTTGGCCTCGAACTCATGATCCTCCTGTCTCTGCCTCCTTCAGCAAATCTACCTGCGAGCGCCATGGCTGTTCAGAGCCTGCCCCACATGTGGCATATATATATATATATCCACCAAAACTAGATAAGATGGATGAAGCTAAGAAGTGCATGCTGACAGGAATCGGATATAGCTGTCTCCTGAGAGACACAGCCAGAGCATGTCAAATACAGAGAGAATACTAGCAGCAAACCACTGAACTGAGAACAGGACCTCACTGGAGAAATTAGAGAAAGGATTGAAAGAGCTGAAGGGGCTTGCAACCAATGCCAACCAGCAAGAGCTCCCAGGGACTAAACTACTACCCAAAGACTACACATGGACAGACCCATGGCTCCAGCTGCATATGTAGCAGAGGATGGCCTTGATGGGCACCAATGGAAGAAGCCCTTGGTCCTGCCAAGGTTAGACCCCCCAGTGTAGGGGAATGTCATTGGCAGGAGAGGTGAGGGCTAAAGGGGGGGGGGGTGGATGGGGAGGGGAAGACCCTTATAGAAGGGGAGGGGAAGGGGTTAGGGAGCTTATCCACAGGAAACCGGGAAAGGGAATAACATTTGAAATGTAAATAAATACTCAATTAAATAGAAAATAAAGGTTGAACCTTCTAAGGAATAGAATTCAAAAAATGAAATCATTGACCTAGTAACAGGAGCTCCAACGATTACTCAGTTGGTGGGGTGCTTCTCCTAAAAAAAAAATCAAATGCAAACTGAACTAAGGCTATATGCTCTTCTGTCATTCATTATTAGTAGTTTGAAAAAAATACTGTAAAGGTCCTGAAATGAAAAGTAACCAAGGGGAGAGAACATTTCTAGACCATTATTGCCATTTCTATGCACTAGGAAACACCTTGCTTGCCCTTTGCCTTTCTGTGGAAATTAGCACTGTACTCGTCCACATATTTGTATGTGAAACAAGGAAAACGTTCTAAAGAGCTCAACTCAGCTTGATTCAGATCACCAGGAAATTTCACACTGCAGCATACTTTAATTAGGATAACTTTGAGAGTTAAAACCTTCAGTCACTTTAAGGAGGTAGTTTTCTGAATAGTTATAAAGGTAATGTGAGAATAATGGAAGACAAAGTTGGAAAGGCAACACCCAGAAAGAACCTAGGTGACAGGTTTAAAAATATCAACTCTTTTTTTGATGCCACTCAGGCTTACAACAGGGCCTCTTGAGTAGGCCATTCAGCAAGTTTCAGCAAGTTCCAGGGTGCTTACTTATTCTAGAGCCTCAAGTCAAACATGTGAGCTAAAGCGGAAGCCCACTGATACACACATACATGTGCACACACATACACATGTGTGCATGTGTGACACACACAGAGAGAGAGAGAGAGAGAGAGAGAGAGAGACAGACAGACAGACAGACAGACAGACAGACAGACAGAGCCAGCAACTTTTGTGTGTACTACTGTTTGGGAAATGCTGTTCTACAAGAACTACAAAAACTTTCTAAGTAAACTAAGCACAAGACAATACTACAGAAAAAGTGGTCATCACAGGTAAAGGACGGCAGATAATGAGAGGCTATGGTTATGGCAGACCACTGCCTGTGAGATAAACCATCTACTCTGACACTTCCTCTCTAAACCAACCCCTCTCCCTCTCCCTCTTTTTCTCCTTCTCCCTCTCCCTCTGCCTCCCCCCGCCCCCCACACACGCGTATGTGTGTCCACAGGTATGTGTATGCCTGAGTGCATGTATGTGTGTGCACACTTGCAGAGGTCAGAAGACAGCTTGTAGGAATTACTTTTCTCTTTTACCACATGAGTTCATGAGCTTTCACAGCATCAGGCAGCAAACGCATTCATCCACTAAGCGTCTGACCAGCTCAGGGAACTCTCTTATTACGCCACTACTCACAACTCTTTGATAGAAATTCCCCATTCTGCATCTTCATACTCACCTATCTGCCTCCATGTTACTGTTTATGTGGATTCCTCACCCTCTGCAAAGTTATTGTCCTCTGTGAAGCCTATCCTCCCTCAGCTCACAGCAGTAACTCTCTTTCCTATAATCCTTTAGGACATGTGGTCTCTATCACAGAGCTGGCATGCAGCAAAGAGTGCCTTCTATTGCAATTCTCTTCGAACTAGATCACAGGCTTCTGGCTTTAGAAGTATGCTCATATATTTATATAAGCTTCGTGTATGAATATGCACACACGATAGGTACCTATAGATGGGTGATTAAGATGGTAATGATGATAACCTAATTGGTTCCCTCAGAGTTTCTGAAGCAAAAATATCAACACACCGGTGATATTTACTACTGGCTCTTTTCTATTTTATCATATATACTAACTCTATAAATTGTATACTATTTCTCACATTCTAAGATAAAAAAACTGAAGCTTTAAAATGTAATTTGCTAAAAATCATAGAATTATTAGATAATGAAATTAGGATTTGGGCATCTAAACCCACTGTATAAATCATTTAAAACCATACCCTACAGTATCTGTTTCCTAAAACCTTATTTCTATACTTTCTATCCCAATTCAAAAAGCTTTATATTTTTTGTGTCAGTGTATATCTGTCTGCTAGATTGGACCAGGCCAGCCTCAAACTCAGATTCACCTGCTCTGCCTATTGTATATTGAAATTAAAGATATATATCACTATTCTTGGCAAACGTGACTATAATTATTTTTGACTGACAAATCGCAGTTAGATATATCGACACATACATGTATACATACACACACAACATGGTATAATGAAATTGAACTCATTAACATAGCAAATAGTTGCTTTTGTGGTCAGACATTTGAAATTTACTCTCTTGGTTATTTTGAAACATATATTATTGTTGAATGTAGTCATTCTTCTATCGAACAGATCTCAAAATCTACCCACCTCCAGTCTATTTGAAACTTTCTACCTTTTTTCTTTTTTTTAAATTTTTTATTATATATTTCTTCACTTACATTTCAAAGGTTTTTCCCCTTCCCAGTTTTCTGTCCATAAGGCCCCATTCCCTCTCCTCCCCGTCCCCTATGCAAGTATTCCCCCTGTACATACCCCTTATTGCCCTTCCCCATGTTCCCCTGCACTGGGGGTCCAACCTTGGCAAGGCCAAGGGCTTTCCCTTCCACTGGTGCCGCAATAAGGCTATTCTCTGCAACATATAAAGTTGGAGCCCTGGGTCAGTCCGTGTATAGTCTTTGGGTAGAGTCCCTGGAAGCTCTGGTTGGTTGGCATTGTTGTTTTTATGGGGTTACAAGCTCCTTCAACTCTTTCAGTCCTTCCTCTAATTCCCCTCAAGGGGGTCCTATTCTCAGTTCGATGATTTGCTGCTAGCATTGACCTCTGTATTGGACGTACTCTGGATGTGTCTCTCAGGAGAGATCTATATCCAGTCCCTTTCCGCATGCATTTTTTAGTTTCATCAATCTTATCTGGTTTTGGTGGCTAGCTATATATATATATATATAGGCCACATGTGTGTCAGGCTCTGAATGGCCATTCCTTGAGTCTCTGCTCTAAACTTTGCTTCTATATCCCCTTGTATGATTATTTTTCCCCCTTTTAAGAAGGAGTGGGAGCACCTGCATTTTGGTCATCCTTCTTCTTGAGCTTCCTGTGGTCTATAGATTGCATCTTGGGTAAGTTGAGCTTTTTGGCTAATATCCACTTATCAATGAGTGCATACCATGTGTGTTTTTCTGTGATTGGGTTACCTCACTCAGGATGATATTTTCTAGTTCATTCCACTTGCCTATGAATTTCATGAAGTCATTGTTTTTGATACCCGAGTAGTACTCCATTGTGTAGATGTACCACATTTCTTGAATCCATTCACCTGTTGAAGGGCATCTGGGTTCTTTCCAGCTTCTGGCTATTATAAATAAGGCTGCTATAAACATAGTGGAACATGTGTCTTTGTTGTATGTTGGAGCATCTTTTGGATATATGCCCAAGAGTAGTATAGCTGGGTCCTCAGGTAGTATAATGTTCAATTTTCTGAGGAACCTCGAGACTGATTTCCAGAGTGGCTCTACCAGTTTGCAATCCCACCAAAAATGGAGGACTGTTCCTCTTTCTCCACACCCTCACCAGCATCTGCTGTCACCTGAATTTTTTATCTTGGCCATTCTGACTGGTGTGAGGTGGAATCTCAAGGGTTGTTTTGATTTGCATTTCCCTGATGACTAAACATGTTCAACATTTCTTTAGGTGCTTTTTGGCTGTTCAATAATCCTCAGCTGAGAATGTTTTGTTTAGCTCCATACCCCATTTTTTTAATAGGGAGTATTAAAAAATGGAGTCGAACTTCTTGAGTTCTTTGTATATTTTGGATATTAGCCCTCTATTGGATGTAGGATTGGTAAAGATCTTTTCCCAATCTGTTGGTTGCCATTTTGTCCTAACAACAGTGTCTTTTGCTTTACAAAAGCTTTGCAGTTTTATGAGGTCCCATTTGTCAATTCTTGATCTTAGAGCTTAAGCCATTGGTGTTTTGTTCAGGAAATTTTCCCCAGTGCCCATGTGTTCCAGACTCTTCCCCAATTTTTCTTCGATTACTTTGAGTGTATCTGGTTTGACGTGGGGGTCCTCGATCCACTTGGACTTAAGCTTTGTACAGGGTGATAAGAATGGATCAATTTGCATTCTCCTACATGCTGACCTCCAGTTGAACCAGCACCATTTGTTGAAAATCCTATCTTTCTTCCACTGGATGGTTTTAGCTCCTTTGTGAAAGATCAAGTGGCTATAGGTGTGTGGGTTCATTTCTGGGTCTTCAATTCTGTTCCACTAATCTGTCTGCCTGTCTCTGTACCAATAACATACAGCTTTTATAACTATTGCTCTGTAATACTGCTTGAAGTCAGGGATGGTGATTCCCACAGATGTTCTTTTATTGTTGAGTATAGTTTTTGCTATCCTGGCTTTTTTGTTATTCCAAATGAATTTGCAAATTGCTCTTTCTATCTCTATAAAGAATTGAGTAGGAATTTTGATGGGGATTGCATTGAATCTGTAGATTGCTTTTGGCAAAATGGCCATCTTTACTATATTAATCCTGTCATGAGCTTGGAAGATCTTTCCATCTTCTGAGATCTTCCTCAATTTCTTTCTTCAGAGATTCGAAGTTCTTGTCATCAGATCTTTCACTTGCTTGGTTAAAGTCACACTAGGATATTTTATATTATTTGGGACTATTATGAAGGGTCTCATTTCCTTTACTTCTTTCTCAGCCCAGTTATCCTTTGAGTAGAGGAAGGCTAATGATTTGAGTTAATTTTATACCCCAAAACTTTGCTGAAGTTGTTTATCAGGTTAAGTAGTTCTCTGGTGGATCTTTTGGGGTCGCTTAAGTACACTGTCATATCATCTGCAAATAGTGATATTTTGACTTCTTTCTTTCCAATCTGTAGCCCTTTGACCTTTAGCTGTCTGATTGCTCTGGCTAGGACTTCGAGTACTATATTGAATAAGTAGGGAGAGAGTTGGCAGCCTTGTCTAGTCCCTGATTTTAGTGGGATTGTTTCAAGTTTCTCTCCATTTAGTTTGATGTCAGCTACTGGTTTGCTGTATTTTGCTTTTACTAAGTTTAGATATGGGCCTTGAATTCCTGATCTTTCCAGAACTTTTATCATGAAGGGGTGTTGAATTTTGTCAAATGCTTTCTCAGCATCTAAGGAAATGACCATGTGGTTCTTATCTTTGAGTTTGTTTATACAGTGGATTACACTGATGGATTTTTGTATATTAAACCATCCCTGCATCCCTGGGATGAAGCCTATTTGATCATGATGGATGATCATTTTGATGTGTTCTTGGATTCGGTTTGCAAGAATTTTATTGAGTATTTTTGTGCCAATATTCATAAGGGAAATTGGTCTGAACTTCTCTTTCTTTGTTGGGTCTTTGTGTGGTTTAGGTATAAGAGTAATTGTGGGGGTTGGGGATTTAGCTCAGTGGTAGAGCGCTTGCCTAGCAAACATAAGGCCCTGGGTTCGGTCCCCAGCTCCGAAAAAAAGAAAAAGAAAAAAAGAGTAATTGTGGCTTCATAGAAGGAATTCGGTAGTGCTCCATCTTTTTCAATTTTGTGGAATAGTTTGGATAATATTGGTATGAGGTCTTCTATGAAGGTTTGATAGAATTCTGCACTAAACCCGTCTGGACCTGGGCTCTTTTGGTTGGGAGACTTTTAATGATTGTCGCTTCCTGTTATTTTCGTTGGTATAGGTGGAATTATGTTCGTTTGTCTCTCTTTTGGTTTCAATGCAAGAAAATTATATTCTTGCTTTCTGTACAGTGTAGTTTCTCTCCTTATGTTGGAGTTTTCTATCTATGATCCTTTATAGGGCTGGATTTGTAGAAAGATATTGCATAAATTTGGAGTTGTCATGGAAAATCTTGGTTTTTCATCTATGTTAGGTGAGAGTTTTTCTGGATACAGTAACTTGGGCTGGCATTTGTGTTCTCTTAGGGTCTGTATGACATCTGTCCAGGATCTTCTAGCTTTCATAGTCTCTGGTAAGAAGTCTGGTGTAATTCTTATTGTTCTGCCTTTATGTGTCACTTGACCTTTTTCCCTTACTGTTTTTAACATTCTTTCTTTGTTTTGTGCATTTTCAGTTTTAACTATTATGTGACAGGAGGAATTTCTCTTCTGGTCCAATCTATTTGGAGTTCTATAGGTTTCTTGTTTGTTTATGGGCATCTCTTTCTTTAGGTTAGGGAAATTTTCTTCTATAAATTTGTTGAATATATTTACTGGCCCTTTAAGTTGGGAGTCTTCACTTTCTTCTACACCTATTATCCTTAGGTTTGCTCTTCTCATTGTGTCCTGGATTTCCTGTATGCTTTGGGCTAGGAGCTTTTTGCATTTTACATTATCTTTGACAGTTGCTTTGATGTTTTCTATGGTATCTTCTGCCCCTGAGATTTTCTCTTCTATCTCTTGTATTCTGTTGGTGATGCTTGTGTTTATGGCTCTTTGTCTCTTCCTTTGGTTTTCTATATCCAGCCAGGGTCTGGACTGTGGGCAGAGGGTATTCTCCTCTGACTTCTCAGGAGTATCCACACTTCTGAGGTTCCAGCTCTCTCTCTCCCACCGGATTTGGGTTCAGGGAGCTGTTTGGCGGGATCAGTTTGGTCCTGGGCGCAGACTAGAACTGCGGGTACCAGCGGCTGTCTGTTCCTATATCCCTCTGTTCAGAGGCACTCTGCAGTTTCCCCTTGGATCAGGGATGTGGGCTGAGGTGTGCAGAGGTGGCAGTCTGTCCTATGGCCTTGGGATGTTGCATTCCTGGGTGGTCCGCTCTCTTCCCCACGGGACTTGGGTGCCACTTTCTATCTTTTAATCTACAACTTGCAATTTTCCCTAAATTCAGCCTCTGGGAATCATGCAGTTACTCTCCAATTTCCCAATCTTAAGATGTAACTTATAAGTAAAGTCATGAAGGATTTCACCTTTCTGTGCTGGATTTATTCCAGACAATAAATGTCTTTTAGGTTCATGTAGATGTCACAAAAGGCAAGGCTTCTTGTTGCAGTCTAAATAGTATTCAATCAGGCATAAGAATCTTATCTATCTATTTATCATCTATCTAATATTTTCTGTATCAGTTCAGTTACCAGTTGATAGTCTACTGACTCAGTATCTTACTTAGAGTGAATGATGTTAAAAGCACACAACTACAGCTATCCTTTTAACCTTCTGATTTTGGTGCCTTTGGAAATAAATCCACTAGAGTGACCATGCAAAGATTCTACTGTAGATCACGAACTTCTGAAGCATTTTTTTCACAGTGGCTGTACTCATTTACACTTATGCCAATAGGTGTCCATTGTCTTTGCATACTTTCCAACACTTGTTACTTTTCATGTAATTTAAAAGACATTTGCTTTGAGATAAATCATATATGTCTGTCTATGTAAAGCATATGATTTTTTTTTAGCACAGAGTTATGCTAGACATTCCATCACCTTTAAACATCTGTATCTATCAGCACTCACTCATCCACTATCTCTCCTGATCTAGGTAAATGCTAATACTTTTGTTTCTGTAATGTGATTTGTTGTTTTTTAAGGCCAAGAAATATTCTACAACAAGGATATGTTACATTTTATGTAGCCATTAATTAGCTTATAGACATGTGTTGCTTTCTATCATGAATAGTGCTCTAAATATCCACATATGTCTCTGAATGGACGTTTCCATTTTTCTTGCTTACATATTTAGAATGAAGTGAATGGCTGTGTTCCATGGCAAGTGTTTAATCTTTCAAGGGACTGTCAGTTTTCATTTGTTTTCTGGTGGTCTCAGTGCCTCCACTTCCTTGTCTACACTTGCCCTGTGTTTATGTAGGTCTGGACTGGCAGCTCACTGAGGTGCTAGTTTGCATATCCTGAGTGCTAATTACTACACTGAGCATTGAGCCTTCCCTCAAGTGTTTAATCTGTTTACAAATTCACTGGAGAGAAGTACCTTTGGATCCTTTGCCCAAATTCTCTCTATAGCAAACTGTTAGGCTTTCAGACACATTTGCCTATTTTGTAATTGGTGTTACACTTTCTTACTGCTGATGAAGGCTTTTTGTTCATTTGGTTTGCTTGTGCTTTTGGTGTCGTGTAAGAGATTGTGCCGACTGAGAGTGAGGTTGAAGAAGTGCTGCAAGGAAGTCACTTGTGTTCACTTGCTAATGCTCTAGTAGCAAGGCCTATGCTTACTCCTCAGCTGTGCTTATCATGGCCTCCCAGAGGATGAAGGTAAGTCAAAAGTAGGATCTAGCTCCTTTCAAGTCCCGTATAAGTCCAGGGAGTAGGTTCTTCCTCCTCCTCAGGTCTTCAGGCTTCCACCCTCTGAGCTGTCTCACCTGCTGCAAAGAAACCATCTAGTCCCCTCCCAGGCAGTGTTGGTGAGTCTCTCAGATGCTAACACCTCACTTCATACCCTTTCCATTTCCTGCTTTGCCTGAGGCAGGTCTTCTCCAAATGCTTGGAGGCAGTTGTGTAAGAGCGACTTTCCAGGCTTTACGCAAGCAAATGCACTGACCCTTTATTTGGGATGTCCTTCTTTCATGAGGACTCGAGGAACTGCAGACTTGCGATCTCTAAGTACTGGCCCGGGAGAGAATAAACACATGCTGGTGTGCTGCCACACGGGCGTTATTTGTCCAGAAATCAGAGCTGTGCTATCTGCATTACTGTGTGTTATTCAAAAATTTTGAGTAATTTTATGCAAACATGTTTTTCTCCATGGTATCTTGGCCTTTGGCATTTAATTAAGAAAGGTTATTTTAGGAACTGAAGTTTTAAAATACTTTACCAGAACTCATTTGATAACAAGAACATGCTTGCCTCAAAGTAAAATAATGAAAAGCCTGGTATGTCCAAGGTTTCACTGGGACAAAATTGTCATTACATGTGGATAACATTAGGTATGCTGGCATGTGAGGCGGAGGCAGGCAGGAGAGCTGTGAGTTTGTGGCCAGCCTGTAATACACATTGAGATGCTACAACAAAACACTAACTGTGGAGAAACAAGATGGCTGCTCTTGGCAGTCAGACTCAACAAGGAAGGAAGGCCTCCTTAGCAAAGTGTGGCCAGCGACTTGGGCACTGGCAGATATTTTATTTTGATATGCAATGTAGTTCCCAGGATACTGGGTAATTGTGTACTTTCCTAGGAGCATATTTTACAAACATCAACAATGGACTTTCAAGCCTAGTTACACCTACCAGGAAATGATATAGCAACTGTGCACCTCTTCCCCTGTGGCCGTTTTTGGCATCTTCTATGAATTACTCTTGGGCACTTTTAGATACTCTAGCAAGCTACAGAGTCAGTCTAAATAAAATACTTTTAAAAAAATCAACAACTCAGTACTGAAAGCTACCTGACTTATAAAGATCTAATACAGAATTCATTCTAAGGAATGGATGGTTTTACAGGAGAAAAAAATGTTACCACATCACGACAGAAGGACTGTTTTAAGCTAAAACAACTGTTAGGTAGAGTTTTTTTTTTTTGTTTTTTTTTTTTTTTTTTTTTTTTTAAAGGCCTATAAAACTTGGTCTGGCCACCAGATTTAGCCCACCTCTAGGATGATGTCATTACACATGTGTAGGCAGGTACAAGATACAATGATGCCTGTCATTGGACAAGAAGGAAGGATGGGAAGAAGAAAAGTTTTAGAGAGGAGGAGACTGGAACCGAGGAGAGGACAGAAAGCAGCAAAGAGAACACGGAGGCGGATATTACAACTCTTCTCTGCATGCTTACAGGTTGTTATGAATGTTCTTAAGGGATGGATGTGTACAGGGCTTTGTATGTCTAGATGAGCAAATTAAATCTTATCAATTAGATTAGAGGTTATCACGTTGTGTATTCGTTCATGTGGCGATTTAAGTTCAAGAGAGTGTGTGGTGGCTGGAGATGTATATGTCTGGCATGGTGGCGACCTGCCTTGGGAACTAGATGGGTAGAGAGATTGCTGCCAGGCTCAGAGAGAAGCCATCGGCAGTGTGATATGGGATAGAGCAAGTGGGTGAGAGGCTTTGCTGACTGAAATGAAGAGGTCTCCCAGATGTCTTGGGGCACCACGGTGTCAGAGCTAGTGCAGGGTAAAAGACAGCATTTTTAATCTTACAGCAACGCCCACCAGTGATCCTTTCCAATGTCTATAGCCATACACCTATAACATGGATTCTAGGTAACAGTTCATTTGTCATTAAATTAGATTGACAACTCTTGAAAACATGAGCCTGTGTGCGTAACACTGGTAAAAACAAACACTTCTCCCCCTATACACAAAGAAAGAAACAAATAAAAACACCAGCATATCCAACATTTGGTGAGAAACAAAGTGCCTGACTTCCAAAGCCTGTCACACCAGTGAACTGTGGTTCTTACCTTGTGTGTATACCCAAGCATACACTGTGTAGTTAGTTATAGATACCCCTAATTTTTTATGTCTGCCGTAAGTTTTATCATATAGGTTTCTATTGATCTTACTGTCAGAATAAGCATAGCCTAAGTACAAAGATGTATTCTTCACCTACAGATATTAACCGGTCCCATTATGCACTTAGTTGGTAAGCTGGTCTAAGCACTTACAGTGCAACTGGTGATTTAAGATACTTGTATTACAAGAGTGAAGAAGGAACCTGTCTTCTGAGGAGGTGAGGAGAAATGAGTAATTAGATTCTATATGTTTTGGTAGATTGTGAACATAAGAAAAAAATCAAAGGCAGGGTAAAAAAATTCAGGAGTGTCAGGCAAGTCATGGAAGGCTCCTCAGAAAGTGTGTGACCATCTGGATAGATAGAAAGCCTTTGCAAAGCTCTCCTGGCAGCAGTCATCCAGATGGGCTCAAGCGAGAATTGACAGGCCCCGGTGGCCAGGGGAGTGTTAGCCCTAGGCATAGAGGAAGGACTAGGCCTGACCTTAGAAGACTTCACAGCCTTCAGCTCAACACAGGCTTCCCACTGTGAAGCAGAGGAGCCACTCAGCAAGGATTCTGAGGGGAGATGCCAAATTTTTGGAGGCAGACTCTCCAGGTTTCTCAGCAGGTTTCTCAGCAGGAAAACTGATGAGACCGGGAATAATCTAATACGGGAACACAGATTTGCCAGCAGTTCCTCTCCACTATGTTTTGGATTATGTCTTCTGGCTCAGGGTTAAGCTCTGTTAAGACTGAGCATATTTATTTTTTCCTTGCAGTCATGTCTTACACATAGACAGATGCATCAGGGATCCAAACAAGGCCCATCTCTGATGCTCATCCGCGTACAGCTCCTCTCCGTCTCATCGCTCTCTCTGAGAACTTGTGAAGTCTTTAGGGAGACCTCCTCTATACCCCATCATCACCTTTCAGATTTCTCATAAAGCAGTAATACATAGTTTCTCATAAAATGTAGTAAAATATAGTAACACAAAACTGTGTGTGCTGAGTATGGGGGAGGGAGAAGGCGCAAGTGGAGAGGAGGAGAGGAAGAGAGGGAGGAGGAGGGAGAAGGAGCGCGAGAGTCATGTAGCCCAGGCTAGCTTCATTTTCCAAGTTCTCAGGTTGCCGGCATGCACTGCCATGCCTAACAATTCTAAACAATTTTTAAGGCAAGAAATTTATAATTTTGTACCAGGCTCCTCCCTATGAAAAAAATGGAATTCTGCAGATCCACATGTAACTGAAGTGTCTTTTGGGTTAAGCATTCTCCTCTCTGGGGAATTCTTACCCTCAAGTCTCTGAGTCACTCACAGGGCTTTTCATTGTAACACAATCATTCTTTTCATTGTAACACAATCATTCTCCTTTTCTCCCAAGAAATCATCATAAAACTTTCAAGTATGTTTAATCCTGTTCAAGAATGCTACCTTGTTCATATGGTCTTCAGTCAGGGAGAAAGAACAATATCTCTGCCAACATTGATTATTTCTAACTAAAAAACAACAAGAACAACAACAACAACAAAAACAAACAAACAACAACAAAAAAAACCCATACTTGATTGTTAGTTAAGCTGGGACCCTTGTGAATACACGGCCTTGTCTATTTCCACGGGAGATAGACTTGGCAGGACCAGAGTAGGAGTGACTGGACCATGATGTTGCTATTAGCAGCAAAGCAAACTTCAGAGTAATCTTGCTTATTCTATACTTAGGTTTATCTCACAGTGCCGCAAAATTCAAATTCCAATTCAGTTTAGACTAAGGAAAAGCCAAAAGAATTTTTTACATCACCTATCATAAACTAGCAAACATATATGTGGTTATATTTTCCTTCCTAAAGGAATAAACTTTTAAAATTAAACTTGTAATTTGTGGCAGGTGATTCCAGCATAATTTACTGCAAAGTCAGAGGGTGTTCCCTGAGTATCTGATTTCCATCAGTATAATTTCATAGAGTCCTAAACAAGAAAACAAGGCCCTCGAAATTAACATGATTAAAGCTCATTTAAACTCAAAGAGACAGCATGCACTGGGCATGCATGGATCTATACCTGTTCCTTTGCATTTATATTATTGCCAAGCCTTAGTGGAGACAGAGTGACATGGTTCCTGCCCCTGGGACAGGGCCCCAGGTGTGAACCTCTACAAGTGTAGATGACTGCTATGGGCAAAAGCTTGTTTGTGTAATCATTACAAATTTTCTGGAACCAGGACTAGCAGTGGAGGACACTTTCCTTCTGATGAATGTCTTCCCTGGTAACATTAATGAATCCATGATAATTAGAGCCCAGGAGTTGAGGATGTGGCTATGTCTCTGAAAAATGGTAAACACTGGTACCTTCAAGATAGCCCTTAAGGCTGTGGAAAAGAACTCTAAAAATATCAGATCAAAAATATACAATCTCTCAACTACTCAAAACATAAAGATGCAATATGAATTATGAAGAATGCAGATCGATCCATGCTTATCACCCTGTACAAAGCCTAAGTCCAAGTGGATCAAGGACCTCCTCATCAAACCAGATATACTCAAACTAATAGAAGAAAAAGTGGGGAAGAATCTCGAATACATGGGCACTGGAGAAAATTTCCTGAACAAAACACCAATGGCTTATGCTCTAAGATCAAGAATCGACAGAAAGCTTCTCTGGGGTGAGAAAGGCAAGGGAGAACCTGCACCCCCAATGCTGGGATCCAGGACACTGTAACAGTGGTGACGCCCTTGTCCACTGGAAAGTCATTTCAAGGATACATAGGCTATTTTCAAGGTTTGAATCTAATTTCATATTTGCCATATATGCATTCCCTTCATGAAAGACCTCTATCAGTGCCTAGAAAACCTAGTCCAGTTCCTGGAGAACAATAAAATGCAGTATAGGAGAAATTATCCATGACTAGAAATATAAAATACCTCATATTCATAAGTATCTTTTGTAGTGGTTGAGAATGAACCCTCTTATTTTCAACTTGACTATGACCCTGCAGATGTATGAGGAGAAATGAGAAGGATGACAAGTTAAAATAAGAAATGCTTCAGGAACAACAGTAAGAACAAGGGCTGCCCAAACCCTCCTGAAACAGACATAAACCATTGTAGCACAAGTGTCCCTGAGGAGGGAACTAGAGTTCTTCCGTCCACACATACAGAGTTTAGAGTCATTCTCCCCTGCAGAGCGTCAGAGGAGTAAAGGAAGAGGCACTTTGGGGTTACCCCCAGGTCTCCCCTCCTCCTGCAGCAGAGACGCTTCCTTACTTACACAGTAATGAATAGAATTGTATGGGAAAGGACTTTTCATTAACTACCATTGCTCCGATTACGCAGGGCTAGCTTGGGCTTTTTCTCAGGTCATCCAAATACGAAAGAGGCTAGCAAGGGAAATAAAAGCGCAATTGGCAAACCTCACTCTGAAGAAGAAGAAGGTGCTGAAACACCTGGCACATTACTGATTAACTCCAGGTGAGACTACTTCATTTTTTAACCCCCCCCCTTTTTTTTACAGTTAAAGGTATGTTTTTAAAGATTCTAAAGTATTTTACTTATATATTCTAACCAATAAATCTGAATATAACTGTCAAGGTCATTTAAAACAAGGCAACCATGACAATCTTCCTAACACTGTAAAGATTTAATACAGTTCTTCATGTTGTGATGAACTCAACCATAAAAATATTTTTGTTGCGACTTTCTAACTTTGCTTCTAATTTTGCTGCTGATATGAGTTGTATGTAAATATCCAATATGTAGGATATGTGATATGAGACCACCAGATGGTCACTACATACAGGCTGAGAACCACTGGTCTAAAGGCAGCCTTTAGAGACAGAACAATTCAATACTTTGGTGCTGAGGATAGGATCCTGAACAGAATTCCTTCCTAGAGAAGGGCATTAGGAATGGTGCAATGTAGAACATAGGAGATTACTGAGAAGGGAAGCTAGACTTGGGGCACGAGAGGAACTTCTACACTACTATGTTAAGTCTAAAACTATTTGAGATTATTTAAAATAGATGAGATACATTCTAAAACCTAAAATAGCCTTTAAGCAATTTGCTAATGTCGGAATTGATCCCTCTCTTGGGCTTCCAGAAAGAATAAAATCTCATGTTTGGAGCTCTAAACTGATGTTGTTATATGATATTCATCTGGTTTTGTTTTGTTTTGCTGTTTGTTTTTAATAAATCATTAAAACACACTGCTGTGGATGTACCTCTATATATTCTTCTCTACATCAACTAGGTAAAGAGTCAGTTTCGCAGGAGAGTTGCTGAGTGAACCCTTGCCAGATGAACTGCCCAACTCCATAGACTTGGTTCCCCAAGACATGTTTCACCATTCTCGATCTCAAGCTGTACTACAGAGCTCTAGTAGTCAAAACCACACAGCATGTCATAAACAGACACATCTATCAGTGGCATCTAGATGAAAACCCAGACATAAATCTACACACTTATCTAGGACCTGATTTTTTGATAAAGAAGTCAAAAACATACAATGGAAAAAGAGCATCTTCAACAAATGGTGCTGGTCTAACTGGATGTAGGTATGTAGAGGATTGCAAATAAACCTGCTACCCTGCACAAAACTCAAGTCCAAGAGGGTCAAAGACCTCAAAGCCAGAAACAGTGAACCTAAGGAAAGAGAATTTAAGGGATAGCCTTGAATGCACTGGCACAGGAGACAACACCACACCAATAACACTGGCATTAATATTAACAACTAATAAATGGGACCTCATCAAACTGAAAAGGTTCTGTAAAACAAAGGATGGCATCAATACGACAGAGCGGCCATCTACAGAATGGGAAAAGATCTTCACCAACTCCACATCCAATAGAAGGCAAATATCCAAAATATATAAAGAACTCAAGAAACTAGACATCGACAAACTAAATAACTTGGTTAAAAAATGGGGTACGGCTCTAAACAGAATTCTCAATAGAGGAATATCAAAAGGTCGAGAAGCACTTAAAAAATGCTCAACATGCTTAGCCATCAGGGAAATGCAAATCAAAATGATTCTTAGATTCCAGCTATACCTGTCAGAATGTCTAAGATAAAAAACACATCTGACAGCTCAGGCTGGAGAGGATGTGGAACAAGGGAACAATCCTCTATTGCTGGGGGAATGAAAACTTCTACAACCAGTATGGAAATCAGTATCCCAGTTTCTCAGAAAATTGGAAACTGATCTACCTAAAGACCCAGCTATACTAGTTCTGGGCATATACCCAAAGAATGTTTCATCCTATCACAAGGACACTCACTCAGGTATGTTCATAGTAGCTTTTCCATAATAGCCAGAAACTGGAAACAGCCTACATATCCCTTAACTGAAGAATGGATAAAGAAAATGTGGCATATTTACATAAGGAAGTATTATTCAGCTGTTAAAAGTAATGACATCATGAAATTTGCAGGCAAATGGATAGAACTAGAAAAACATCATCCTGGGCGAGGTAACCCAGAAAAACAAAAATGGTATCTACTCATTTATAAGTGAATATTAGCCATAAAGTAAAGGGTAACTGTGCTACATTCCAGAGAGTCAGAGAGGTTAAATAACAAGAAGAGCTTAAGCAGAGATACAAGGATCTACACAGTAAGCAGAAATATGTTTTACAGGTGGATTGGGGGTAGGTGGGATTGGAAACAGGAGGGATAAGATGGAGTGGTGGGGGAGGGAGGGTTAAATGCTGGAAGCATTTCAGGGGCAAAGTGGAAACCTAGAGCAATGGAAACTCCATGGAATCTACAAGAGTAACCCTAGCAAAGACCCCTAGTAATGGGGAACATGGGCCTGAACTGGCCATCTTCTGTAACCAGGCAAGGCCTTAAGTAGAGGGAGTGGGGCACCAATCCCACAAAAAGTCCACTGGCCTACTGACTGTCCTGTCTACAGACTGCTGGGATCAGAGCCTAGTAGAATCACCTTCAAAGAGGTCAGAGAAACTTCATCCACAAACTGATGGCAAAGATGCAGAGTTCCACTGCCAAACAGTAGCAGATCTTGCAGAGTCCTGTGAAGGAGAGGGAAGCAGGATGGGAGGAAAGAAAGGGGCCAGGGACACACAGAAAATGGCCAACAGAATCAAAGCCTGGGACTCATGGAAACTTGTAGATCAGCAGCCTGTACAGGTCTGACCTAGGTCCGCTGCATATGTTGTGCTGAGTTGCTTGCTGTTCTGTGGGACTCCTAACAGCAGGGATGGGGACTGTCCCTGACTATTCTGTCCATCCTGAATTTGATAGGATGTGCTGGGTGTTATTGTGATTCATTTTGCCCTGTTTGGTTGATGTCCCTGGGAGGCCTGCTCTTCTCTAAGGAGAGGAGGAGACCTTGTATCTGGGGGATATGGGAGCCACTTGGGCACACAGGAGGGGGGACTGCAGTTGGTATATAATACATGAGAGAAGAATAAAGAAAAGTTATTCTTATGACATAACTGTACAGCCTACTCAGAATAAACACACATGCTGTCTGTAGGCATCTCCTGGGCTAACCATCAATGCCTCTCACTCTGCCATCACAGGTTCCCTGCGCTGCATCAGAAGCACCATGCACTCTAATCCTGACACCAGCCCTTCTCGTCTCAGCTCACTTCAGTATCTAGTGACATTTCAATGTGTACTCTCTCCATATTTAGAAATAAAACCTAAAACCAAAGAAACACCCCTTCCCATAAAAGACATAAAGAAACAACAGTGCAACCTAACATTTTTATGCAGAGTATAAATGACATGCTGAGTTCAGGAAGAGTTCAAGAACTGGTAAAGACGGGTGTCTGTCTGCAGTTCTGAGCTACTCAGCAGCCTAAGGCAGGCAGATTCCTCAACTGGCATGGTCAATCCAGAGAAGAAAAGAGCACAGGTGTGCAGTGTAGGGGACACAGAGGGCTTCACCCTGTGATTCCCACACAGATGAGTCAACACTGGAGCATATGCTAAGGATTTTCAATAGGAGATGAAGAGGGAGATTAAAGGACGAGATGGGAGAAATAAGTAGAGAAAAAAGGACAATGAGGAGGGGAGAGGGAGGAGGAAGGGAGAGGGAAGAAGCGAGTAAGACAGTAAGATGCTCACAGAGCACACACAGAGAGAAGACAGACAGGCAGACAGACACACAGAGAGAGACAGACAGACAGACAGAGACAGAAATAGAGACAGAGAAAGGGAGAGACGGAGAGGGAGCGACAAAGGCAGACATGGAGACAGGATGTCAGAAACTCTGCTTTGATAACAGCTATCAGTCTCTGCAGCGTTACAATCTAAAACCTGAAAGACAGAGGCTGATTATGGAGAGGAAGGAACTAAGACATAGACACTTAGCACACCTCACGCAAGGTGAGACCGAATCACAGAGCCCAGTCGCTGCTCAGCTGACAGACAGGAACACGAATACAGTACCTGGGGCTGAGATTTGTGTCTTCTCCAGAGCATTCCTGGGCAGTCTAGTAGTTTTTACAGTTAGGTTTACAAAATAATTCCCAAATAATAAATTTTATCACTTAAAAAAGTACTATTGGCAAGTCTTTAAAAAATGACAGGAGTCACCTAGGCCTCACAGAAAGGTCACTAGAAGTGTGGAAGCTGGTGAGGAAGGGGCCCTGGTGGTCTTCTTACACAGTTCTCTGATCTAGGAGAATTTTAGTTATTTGATAGGAAACAGCACTGAAAAAGAGACAAAGGCTTAGAGATAAGAGAACTAAAATGTATCAAACCTTACATAAATTCTCATGGCACTACTGTTAATTTTTTGAAGTGAATTTTTTTCTAAATGTAATTTTAAGAAAAGCCTACAAGTAGGCTTGGAAGAAACATACAAGCTTATCAGAGAGGAAATGAAGCTACTCATGAGGTCTAATCTATCACTCTAAATGGCAAGTTGGTTATCACTGTTTTTGCTCACAGGAATGACAGTATATTAGTTATAATCTATTTTCCTTGGAATTTTCTCTTTATATAAAATACATAAAATGTGTTTACAACAAAAACCACAGTTCTAAAAAAATCACTGGGAAATTTGAAAAGCACAGATGAAAGAATCAATTATTAAAGTGGCAGAAATTCGGGTTGGCGAGAAGACGCCTGGGCATGAATGGGAAGGAAGATAAATTACAGTGGACTAGGTGGGAGAGGTGTGGGGTGGGCAGAGGGCAGAGGAGTATCCCAGAGAGGACTCAGTGGCTGAGCACGGAGAGGACATCATATGTATGTGTGATGCCTAAGTACAATTCTTTTTTCTTTTTACAAGTATGACCTTTTCTTTTTCTCAAAAAAATAGTAGCAGGCACCAAACATACACGAGACAGTCTAGCAAGAGAATCTGTACAGGGAGCAAATGGAGAAGCAGAGCTAAGGAAGTGGCTAAACCAAGTGGTTAAGTGGGGGAGGAGAAAGGACGCAGAGGAAGCAACGTTCTCTTTCTTCTCCAGGACATACATTGCCTGGTCCAAAGGACTCCCACAACACATTACGGTGCTTCGACCTTTCTTCCAAAAGCATGGTTCACATTTTGTTACAAAGCTTCATTCTCTCTAAAGCACTGATTTGAAATGAGCATGTGTTACTCCTTACACCACCTCTGTGAGGAGGCTTAATTAGAAGATGACTCGCCATTAAGGAATAACGATCATTACTGACGCCAAATGAGCATAGCCCAAGGCATGGCAATCCTCCCTCTCCTCTTTCGTTTATTTTCAAAGAGTGATCACAGTATAAGAAAACACGATAGAGTCACTGTGGCTTCTTGAGGCAATAATGGATACTGTGTGGTGCCAATGCTGCAGCTCCCAGTTCAACGTCCTTACATCATGATTAGAGAATAAGCCTATGGCACTTAGGCCGGAAGGCCACATGCTTACAGGTGATTCCTACAGGCCTAACTTGGGCTTGAGCTCTGAAGCACATCCATCATCCTCTGCACACCACACTACAGCCTACAGGCAGTGCTTCATAACATGTACTGAGCCTGCCCCTGATAAGTGTTAGACACCAATTTCTTTAAATTTGTTCGACCTATATGCTGCACCTTATATTTTTCCAGTTCTAGAAATAGACAGAATTTCAATGAATTACAGAATCCAGTTGTAAGTTTGTAGCATATCATCTACTGCACACTCAGAACTATCCAAGGGTTATCCACTCAGCTTTAAAGTACTGTTCACTTTATGTCATGGGAACCCAGACACAGATGTCTCAATAGCATGTATTCTTTTCCTCCCTACTGAGAGATGCCTGCCACTGGGTGCAGTGGAGCTGGCATTCACATCCTGGGACTGTGCGACTTCTCCTATCACATGGTGTGGCTGGTTACCTACTTGCATTGTGTTGTAAGAGGAGGACGCTGATGGAAAAGCTTCTGTAGAAGTCTGCATACCATCTGTCCTCACATCATCTGTAGGACTGTATGAAGGATCAGGAGATGCTGTCCACTGCAACCCTGGCCTGAACCCTGCTTTGCCTCAGTACATTTCCACCCCCTTTTCTCCTTTTAAAACACAGACGACAGCGAATAGGGGTAAGAACAAGGGGTTGTGATAGAAGCCTCAGTAGCATCAAATGAGTGTATGACCCACAGGAAGGGAAGCCCACTCTTGGGATGTCTTCGTATGAAAGGCTGATTTTTCCCAAGTCCTGTAGCCACATCAACCAATGGCTGAGTCTGGAAAATGAAGTACAATATGTCTACCGTGTAATGGGAGATTTGGCATCACATGGTACTGGGGGAGGGACTTTATCACCAGGGAAAAATGGCTGTGTAGTTGGTGCACTCCTGTAATCTCAGCACTTTTGGAGGCTGAAGTATGGGTATTACCATAAGTTTGAGAGTTAGCCTGGTCCTAATATACTAGTAGTCAGTCAGGCCCAAGTGGCAAGACTTGTCTATAAATTGAAGGCCCATCATCAAAGTAAGAGTGGTACAAATGATGGGAAGATACTGTTGTTCTTATAGCAACATCTACCATTTGCCAGCTGCCACTATTTCTGGCATAGCGTACACAATAGGATTTTAGGGATTTGGGAATATGCCGCAGGTATTATGGAGGATACAGAGCTGCTTCAAGTCCCGTGCTTAAGGCTGCTGGTTATTTGTGTGGATTTATCCAAGACCTCTTTATTTCTAAGTGTTTCTCAATATGGACTATGGCAGTAAAGTAACTGCAGCTGGACATGGGTAGAAAGACTACTCTTCTCCACTTGCCTTGCACACAGAAGTGCACACATGCTAAGTTCTGGCCATGGATGGGAGGGATAGATATGTGCATCACTTCCTAATTAATTTCTTCTCTCCTTCAATCTGCTGACTAGAACTTGATCAATCCATGGGGACACCTTAGAAATGACAAAGTAAGAAGGGAAGGAGACTGGGTTTCTAGATACAGAGCTGCCAATGTTAGAACAGTGACCTCAAGACATTTCATACATTTTACAAATGTAAAAGAGAAGCATCTTCTTGGGCTTTGGTGACACAGTGCTGGAATGGACACACACTGAATTGTTCTGATCTTGTATACCTCATATCTCAGTGGCTTTCTAGCTACTTTTACCTGTTCCTGTACAGAAGGTTAGTATGAACATCCCAGTTTGAGAATGCAGTAACCTAAAAGATAAGACATACTACTAAAGCTGATGGCTTGTAGAAATGTTATCCAGATATACAGTGAAATATGCATTCCACACTTTCCTTTCTGCAGTCCACCATCCAATAGGCCTTGCCCCCCACTGGACGTCTCCCAGTGCCCTGGCTTTTGACAGTCCACTAAATTCAGTTAGTGAAAACTATACACATACAGGGAATCAATTTTTATTTTTAAGGCCATTGTTTTTAATCTAAGTCCAGAATTTTGCAGTGCTGACATGGCAGGCTCTGCAAATAAAGCCCTGGTCCAATGAACAGGGTGACCTACTTACCATTTTTCAAAACTGACTGTTTCCATTATCATGTACGCACATGCAGCCATCCTCTCCCAGGATCCTGGGATTACAAATGTCTGTTACCTTATCAGGATTTACATGAGTTCTCAGGATAGAGACATTACAACTTTTCACACTGAACTTAGGTCGTGTGTGTGTGTGTGTGTGTGTGTGTGTGTGTGTGTGGTTAGATAAAGTCCATGTGGAGAGTACAGTCAGTGTAGGATTTCTGACAGGTAGGATGTGAGCTGGTTTGAGAGGCAGCAGTCAACTCCGAGATAACTCATTTTGCAGTTCTTGGTCTGTTTCAGGAAGGCTGGCTATAGCTTTACAACACCAAAGTCTATCCAATGGGTAAAACGACTACAAGTTCCTCACAGAATGACTGGAGTTTGCCTGAAGATCTGCGAGTTAAGTGAAGATAAAAAGGGTGGCCACAATGCCATCGCCCCATTTACCAAGTGGCATTCTGTGTCACTCAGAAGAAGAAAAGTGACACCTATTCCACATACAAACAGCTTTTCAAAGAAGATTCATTCTTCTGTACAGACTTGACTAAAGAAATTTGGGAACAAAACACGAAGGAAAGCTGTCTAGAGTGAACGGAACCAGCACATGCTGGCTCTGCTTTTGATTCTATGTGAGGCACTTGAGCCTTCCAACAAGTCACCTTCAGAACAAAACTGAATTTCTAAGCATTCATTCAACCTATGATCAAGGCCACTGACCACCAAACACAATGAATGTTTTCAGTATTATTTCCTGAGGATGCTACTACAGAATGCTTACGGTGTTAAAGGCCCTATCCTAGAGTGTGTCTGAGTAACTAACAAGTGACACCAGGGTTCTCACTGCACACTTTAGAAAGAAAATCTTATTCTTAACAACACATTTTCTTAAGTCAGTCTACAGTGATTTATTGAAGTTGTATAATAAGAGGAAAAGAGACTATATAAATTAAAAATATAAGACATCAATCTAAAACAATTTATGGACATATTTTGGAAAAAGTTAATGCAGGCTAGTTAACAGAAATCATTTAGTTAGTAAGTTTTTCTTTGTAATGTTGGTAAAAGTTCAGTAGAATAAACATCAGGTAGTAGTTACCTCTGTGGCCTTGGCTGACGGCTCCGACCCAGTCATATTTGCTGCTACTAACTGATGTAAGAGTTGAACCTGAGCCACACTGAGGAAGAAGTCCAGGCTTGTGGTTATGTTCACTTCCAAGGAATGGCCACACACTAAAACCTCCTAAAGACGGGAGGAGGGGATAGGATTAATAGAAAATTTGGAAATGATAGTCCTCAGATAGTTTATCACTGTTATTGGATGCTTACTACTTTCTAACTCTCTAGGGACTCGAGTACACATATTAATGAGAAAAGCAAAACTCACAAGCATGGCTGTGAACAGAGTTCAATGGCAAATTCTCTGCTAGGCTGTGTGCAAGACAGGCAAGAGGAACAACAGGAAAGTTTCCCCTTTTCAGATCTATTTGGTTTTATTTCCATACTCTGAACTGTCATTGTTTTATATGTAATTAATGATGCAATTTTATAAGAAATGTACTAAGAGCTACTAAGAATCTCTTATATAGCAATTCCTACAGCAGAGTTCAGGTACCCCATCAGGAACACCTCCCCCCTCCAACATTATAGTGGCCTTGAAGGCCAACCTCTCTTGGAGCAGAGAGATGAAAAGAGGATACTAAAGGTAGGTAGTTAAAATTAGAAACACCACAGTATGAACATTAGCCAAAGACTACAATAACTGATTTATGACAAAGTAAAAGGCTTAAGCAAAAGATACTGACACTGATTTCTTTCTTTAACTGCTAGAACCTTGGCAGCATGACGCAGATGTCTGCCACTTAATGGGAGCTGTTCTTCATAGCTGTGTCACTTGAACATTTACCATTAAAAAACCACTTAAAGGAGGTAAACAAAAGAAAAAACAACCCAGAAGCTTCAGTTAATAAGCACAAATCCTGCCTCATGTGGACAGTGTTCAAATGTCTGCAAATGCCTGCTTATTCAGGTCATAAAAGTATAGAACTAAGGATAGTATAACTGGCCCAAATGTACATCAGACAGTTTAGAGCTGCTTTTAACAAAGTCATAAAGAATAGCATGTCTGGCGGGAATATTTTCCTTATAAAATTCCCTTCACAAATTTCCTGTATTTGTTGGTTATATTTATTTTATTTCCCTAATCATGATGAAAAAGGAGAAGACAATGATTTAGATGTATTTTTTAAAAAATTGTCTTCTCATTATAACATGACTTAAAGGAATACAAATTTTTATAAAAATAATAGTTGTATTAGTGACATATGTCCTGTAATTTGAGGATGACCAATCCTAATCTAGTGCTGAACAGTATGAAATGCAATGGGCAAACTAAGTAGCTTAAAAACACGTGACAAGAGTTTGCTCTACTCCCATTCCTCCTGTAATGATCTACTTGACAGTTTACTGTCTAGAACAGTGTGGACAGGAACTGGAGCACTTCTTCCACACAACTAAGAAAAGTACACATGACAGCTAGCTGACAGGAGGAAGGTCAGTGAGCTGTAAGCCAGGCTGTACACAGAGCATTCCGCCTCATGCTTCATGTCCTGTTCACCTGGAAACGAGGACTTGTTTCTAAGGCATTCAAATCAAATTACCAGTTAGTTAAGCTGGATAAAATTGTATTAGCATTTTGAGATATTTTTATTTTCACTTCTTAACTTTGTGATGGCAAGTTCTTAAGAATATAAGAAAGGGATATTTCTAGACAAAACGTTCTTACTTCAAAGAGATTTTGTGGTTTTGTTAGTTTTTTTGTTTCTCTGTTTTCTTTTGTTTCTGCTTGTTGTTGGTTATTTACTTGTCTTTTATTTTGTGGTGATTCTGACAGTCAAACTAATAGTTTCACACATAGCAGGCAAGTACTCTATGTGGACACTACATGGCCAGACCCATTATTTAAATTTATAGAACCAAATATAAACAGGAAGTTAAATAGTTTTCTAATGTGTTCAAGTATGTAAATCTTGGCTCATTTTCAGTTTGGGTGTGTACCTCATAAGGTGTTGTGTAAAATCTACACCAGTTGAGTTACTAAGGAACCAGTTATAAGACTTACTCCTTATACAACTTTTGGGGTTATAAAGAAACCAAACTAGTTCCTGGTCCTCCTCTAGGCCACAGGAACTTAGTCTTCTGGTGAAGAACCAGGGTCTCTTAGTTCTTCCCTGCTTCCCTTCTCAGTCTTTCTTTGCAGCCCATCTCCATTCTTTGGTGACTCCCTACATGACACCTGGACCTGACCCCGCAGCTGTAGTACCATGTGGGGACACAGATCACAGGACCCCTCTACCCATCACAGAGGCTTCTCCAAGGAGATGGCAATCAACACACAACCTCACAACTAGACCATGTGTAGTGAGTAAGAGACGTTGGCCATCTCATCTCAAAATGGGCTGTCCTCTTCAGACCCCTCCCCAGCTAAAGCTTCTGGGATCTCTGAGGAGGGGAGGCAGAGAGATTCTAAGAGCCAGAGGTGCTGGAGGACACCAATGGAACAGCACCTTCCAACACAGCAGGACTGACACACATGACATAGAACCTGTGACTGCCTGCAGCCACAAGACAGAAATGGGAGTGGACACAAAGGCTTGTCCCTAATTCAAAAGCTACCTTCAGCTGATTGCTGAAGGAAAAGAAAAAAATTAATTTTTCCAATGGAGTGTCAGTGACATAGGAGTCAGTCTAGGCTGAGCCCTATGCCTATGGGTAGTTGCCTCCTCACCCCCATCCCCAAAAGGACTTCATGGTTCATGTTTTTTGTGTGAACATTCATGATTTTTTTTTAAGCTTCTCTTTTCTTTTTTTCCTCTTTCCTTCTTTTGTGATTTTGTTTTTGAGACAAATCTCTTTATATAGTCCCAACTGTCCTGAAACTCCCTATGTAGACCAAGCAGGTCTCAAACTCACAGTAATCCATCTGCCTCTGCCTCCTAAGTGCTGGGATTAAAGGTCTGGGACACCATGTCCAGCTTCTTTTGTTTGTTTGTTAGAGAGAAAGAGAGACCATAAAGATGAAGCTGGGTGAATACAGAGGTGAGGAGAGTCTGGGATGATATGAGGAAGAAAAGTAAGAATATGATTAAAATATACTGTATGAAAAACTTTTAAATAAAAAATTGGATAAAAAAGAAACAAAAGTAGGCCTAACTTTTGCCATACGAATATTATAAAGTTCAAATCAGATTATATGAAAATTATTTTTTAAAAATTTTGAGAAGGAATATAAGCTTCCTATTCTTTTAAATTAACATAAAGTACCATTTTCACTTAACAATGGATTATAAGCTAATAGATGCATGGTGAACTGAATATATTCATAATATTAAAAATGTTTATTTAGTATACACAAACGCTATGAAATTGTTCTTTCCAACCAGTAGAGTAGCCAATGGGAGCTGTGCCTCAGCTTCCTCACTTGTAACACTGAGTTACTAAAAGTCACCTGACAGAATTACCGTGAGCAGTAGAGGGCTCAGTATTTATAAGCTTTGATGGCGAGTGTCATTATGAATGAACTACTGTGATATATATGATGGCACAGTGAAACTATAACATGTAGAGAAGAGTCACCCATTACTTAGACTAAACTGGAGTCTACATTCTTCTGTTCTAACCTCCATATGCAGATTTTCTGGGGAGATTATTTTGGTGAAAATGATGGCAGGTGCTCCAGTTATTCGTACAGAAAAATCTGTCAAGATGGGTGTCAAAATTGCTCTCCTTTCTTGATGACGTTGTATGCTAAAAAGATAAGGCAAACAAACAATTGTTATTCAGTACAAAATGAAAACAGGAAAGTTTTATTCACTCACTGTTTTTCAAGGATAACTTTACTTTTGTTGAAGTCTGAACTACAAACACGCACAGCAAAGTCTCACCATTGTTTTGAGAGTGCTTATCTGGTCTTTACAGTCAGTTTCTTGGGTTCTATAAGGTCTCAAAAAACTGCCAGAGAAAATAACCCGAGAAATTCAAATGAACTTAAGCAATTTCCTAACAATATCATCCAAAGTCTTACAATTAATTATGGTTTCTGTTTATTCTTACAAAGTTTCACATCTCTTTTGTTACTATCAATATCTTTCTATTTTTGGAATAATTTTAATTTCCTACTTTTAATACATTGTACATATGTTTCATTTGACAAAGACCATCTCCCTTTGCCCTTTGCCCTCAACCAAATTCTCCCAAGTCTCCCTATATTGGTCTGGCTTGTTTGGAATTTCCTTTGTAAGATGAGCCTAACAATGAGCTTGCAGTGATCCTCCTGCCTCTGCCTCTGCCTCTCTGCCTCCCGAGTACTAGGATTACTGGCATGAGACACAGTACACAGCTCTTAAATTCTTTCTACTTTAAGCTCTAAGATCTATTTCAGTTTATGAATAATATAGATATTAAAGGCTTCTTTGTTTATTAAATAGCTTCAGTATGTGAAGCTGAATGCTTCCCCCAACAAGCCTGTAAAAAGGAAAGCTCACTCTCAGCCTTGTGGTATGAATGCAGAATCTCAGTGACAGGACTGGACACTCAGGGGAAACAGCACCTCCAGACCTTGGCCTGCAGTGCTATCTCCATTGTAGCTTCTGGTCTCTCTTCTGTCCTACTCTATACATCTCCATCTTTGCTCAGTAATTTCTGCTTGACACTCACAATTGCCAGTAACTCAAAGGAAGTACTCTCTACGTGAAACTGAACAACACCTGAGAAACACAATTTCTCCTGGCACAGATATTCCAAGCAACTCTGCAGTTTTAGTTTTCATTTTATGAAATAATACATCAGTATGTTTATGTTAGACTAGAAGCCACACCTCTAAATTTCCTTTAAAATTAATTTAATATTCTCTATAAATACAATTTTATTAGTCCCTTATGATAAAATGATAGATTTGAAAGCAGAAAATTGGCATAACTTGTACCTCATGTGAAAATGTAGATAAAGTACAAGTCTTTCTACATCTTAAAAAAAAAACCAAAAAACTATTCAGGATAGTCTAGAGAGCACTAATGTCTTTTGTTAAATTTCCAGTGGGCAGTGCTTTATATGGTATGTGCCAAAAAAGCAAATTGGATCATCTGGTTCTGTGACACATAAGTATTGGATTTCAAGAAAGTCAATTTTAAAGAATTAAGAGATCTGGTAAGTAGAGAGCAACAGGAAGAAGCATTAAAATCTGTGACTACAGAGGAGAGGTTTAGAGCCTAAGAGACACCATAATTACAGTCTAATTGCTCAAATTCCATAACATGACCGATGTGAGACACAGGAAACATGATGCACTCTGGAGAGGAGAGCAGAGGCAGGCGCACTACAGAGGCTCAAATGGAAAGGATGGCAGCAAACCAAGTGCCTACAAACCCTGAAGCACTGTGGGAAAGGAGAGCTCCCTGTCCCTATCACTCAGTGTTTCCCTCACTCGCGTGATGAGCTAAATCAGTGACACTGAATATAAAAGCCCAATTCCCACAGCAGGAAAAAGGAAATCTTTTCAGAACAGCAGCCACTTTCCTACTCCACGGTGAGAGCTTTTCTTCTGTGCTATCACTGATAAACATTTGAGGTAACAATAAACTTTTAAAAACCAATTAAAAATTTTATAAATCAATCATTGTCAAAGACAAATCACACGAGGGAAAAAGAAATGCTGAAGGAGCCGCGGTTACCAAGCCCACCAGTATCGTGCAAGGTGATGTAGTGTTGAAGATTACAAAGGAACCAAAACCCCGAGTGTCAGCAGAGGCTGGTGACAGACTTGGGGTTCAGACAGCAGTGTATTGCCATCCTAGACCTGGGTCCCAAGGCTATGAAAGCACAGCCCATCTGAAAGGGAAGAACAGGAACTGCCTAGCTTAGCAAGAGCACAGTGAAAGTGGCAGAGAAGACCCTAGAAGATTTAAATAATAGGACTTATGCGTGCTTGTTTATGCATGCCTAATTTATATTATCTCAGAGGTCCAGGAATAACTACTTTGAGTTATTTATGAGAACAAAGCAAAGCAGCTACAGTTACCAAATGGATTCACATGTGTAATGAAAAGCAGAACCAACACAGAAATATCTGGGTGGGGTGTGATGAGTTCTTAAACAAGATTCCAAAGTGTAGGCCATTTCCCAGGCCTTTCCTACCTGCTGGCCATGTTCCACTCCAGGGCTGGGTTCTGAGAGTTCCTCTCAGACTCTGTCGGCACTCCTCCTGTACCACTGCCTTTCTCTGGCTTGAGTTGATCCCACTGGGCAGTACCAATGCTGATGGACTGCAGGTCTATTTGGTACTGTCTGTCTTCAATTTCTGATCCAGGATCTCGAAGAATTCCTAAGTTTAAGGCTCTCCTGAGAAGGCAATGAAAAAAGTAAACATATTCTATGGTTATTTGCTTACTAATCTACTATCATAATAAACTTCGCCCTAATTTGACAATCAAGATGAATGATTGAATTCATTAATAAACTAGGAGATGGAGGCAAAAGCTAAGACAAATTTTTGTAAACTGGACTCAACTTTAAAATTTAAAGTCTTTCTCCCAGATGAGGGTTCCAGTAAAATGAGCCACAAAAAAAAAAAAAAAAAAAAAAGAAAGAAAGAAAGATATAAATGTTATCACATTTAGTACTCAGGGGCCTTGAGTGGGGTCCAAGCAGGAGTAGGAAGCAGAACCAGGGCCTCAGAGCTCACCAACACTGGGCCACCCGGTAAGAAACATGACTGCTTAAGATGTGAACATGCCCAGCGTGTGGCCGAGAATGAGAATATTAGGACCCTGCGGAACTACAGGTGAAGCTAGAGTTGCTTGATTTAAAAGTCAATCAGGTAACAACACAGAAGTGATTGTACAGACACAATGTCCAACTGAAATAGGGTTCAGATACATAGATAGGCTGGGGAGGAGAGTCTGTTAAACCCCCACTGGACGCTTAGGGACGAATTGGGAGAATATAAAGTCACCTTAGGGAGCTGGATGAGGGACTGTCAGTCTTGCAGGCTTTGGAGGATGCACTCCCTTATGGTCTCTTTGGACTTGATATTTCATTTCCCCAATAACTCAAGAGAAGAAAGCATGTAACTGCTTGTCTATAGGCCTCCTGACAAATCAAAAGAAGCAGATAACTCTAGCCAAGGGAAGAAAGACAGACTAGTGTGATCAGATCTAAAGATGAAAAATGACACTGTCTCATTCCCTAAGACTTAATTCAACAGGGTCTGCCAATACCCTGGCCAGGAGCCTACTCTCAAGGAAAGCTAAGCCTCCTGAAGATAATGTTGAGGCCATGGGAGGAAAGGTGCACCTCCTAATGAGAAAATGTCCTCATACATCCCAGAAGCCCTGCCCTCACCACGGCTCTCATGGCCTGCCCACTTTTCTAGTTGAGAAAAGTATTATTTGTCCTTCCACTTGTATTCTACTCAAAGGACCAAGCATGCATTCCAGGACACTCTGATGTTTCTCGCTATTTCTCTGGGGCCCACACTTCTGCCACATGCTATCTTGTGAGCCCCACTGCTAAACACGGCGGCTTTCTCTGCACCCAACTCAAAAGCTATAAATTTTTCTTTTTATCTACATCATCTTCCTCCACAAAGTAGCTGCTGGGACTGACAGCTTGCCTGTCTTGTTTTTCTTTCAAAGTCTAATAGCTCCATTCTGAGTTCATCTTTAAATTCTTTTAAGGACCCTACAATCCCAGAGAGTGAACCTGATTTTTCTGGTAACGAACTAATCCAAATAAGTATAAATGATTCATATTTTCTACTTAAAACATAAAACCATCAAGTTTAAGACATTGCAGTTACAGCCTTGCCCATGAGACACAGTTAAAGTTTTAACAACAGGATGATTAAAAGTCAGCTAATGGAAAAATAGATACTAGACAAACCTTTCAAAAACAAACCTGTTAGAAGAACTTAGTCATTATTGTACATAGATTTAACTCTACTTCCATAGTTGCTCTTCAGTGTAAAACTTAACTCTCTCTCTCTCTCTCTCTCTCTCTCTCTCTCTCTCTCTCTGTGTGTGTGTGTGTGTGTGTGTGTGAGAGAGAGAGAGAGAGAGAGAGAGAGAGAGAGAGAAAGAGAGAGAGAGAATAATACAATAAGGAGGAAGAAAGAAAATTTGAGACAACCAATTTCTATATTGATGGTATATTTATAGAACATAGTATCTAACAATTGGGAAACATGTTCCTCAAGTAGAAAGCAACATTTATAAAAACTCTTTCCCTCCTGGGCATTAAGTTAACCTCAACACATTTCAATCAATTAACATCATACAGGCTGTAGTCTGTGAGCACAATAAAATTACCCCCAATGCTTTATTGAAAAGAACCTGCAAAACTCCTTATTTTTAGAAATGGAAAAGACATTTCTACGTTAGTTATTCCTTAGTCAAAATTTTAATAAAGAAACAATTCCAGTCTTACACACTAAAGGCACTGGATAGAGTGGAGATGGCACTTCAGCAAAATATACTGTTTAACTTACTAGTGTTGGTGAGGAAGCCAGGGCCAGAGCTCACAACTACATCTAAGAAAGCAGGAGAAACTTGAGGAGAGTAGGATATAAGAGCGGGAATTAGTGCAGTAATAAGAGATGATCTACAAGGCCAGACAATAGATAAACGTCTAGCAAAAGGGAAAAAAAGGTTAAAAAGTAAGATGTTTGCCATAAAAAGGCAACAAAACAATGGTGATGAATAGAGTAAACAGACAGCAGGTGGACGCTAAGCCTGTGTGGAGAGTCAGGAGCATCTAACGTCTGTACAAAGTAAAACTCTCTTCTGGCTATTTCTTATTCTTTTCATCAATAGCATTAGATAAAGGTTATCCTCTCATTTTGCCACTAAACATAACATTGATTTTCCTCATATAAGTTCTCTGTTGTGGAAACGATCCATTTTAATATCATGACAACACACATCACTAATATAACGCCATAAGTGGCAAAGCATTCCTTCACCTTCCTAGGGTTAGGACTATTGAATCCATAGGCTCTTCTACTACTCCCTCAAAGCTAGTGGGGGATTTAGAAGCAAGTAGAAAACAGAGCAAAGACTGAGCACAGAATACAACTGGAAACACACAAGGACCACCTAACATAGACATAGGTAGTTCAGGGAAGGGAAACAAAGTACTTAGGTAACTTCCAAACAACTTGTCTCCTCATACAAATGAAGAAATATTTACACATGTGAAAAAAGGCCTGAAGATGTGGCAACATCAGATCCAGAGACCATAAGAAGGCTCTGAACAGCTACAGAGGAGAAGGGTCAGGGAGAAGGAAGGCCAGCATCCCAGCAGCCCTCAGTACGGAAAGTTTAAAGGATCCAAACAAGGCACAGCTGTGGAGAATGGAGCTGCATGGCCTAAAAAGTGAGCTTACTTTGAAAAAGTGGCCATTTTACCCTTGCCTAGTAGAATACAGAAGTGACAGGATGATACAGCTATCCAGAGAAAGCCTGAGTTTCTGTTAGTTATGATTATGAGAATATGAACATACAGGTCCAAAGTGCATGTGTACAGAGGTTGATACACCTTAACATTTTAGTGTGAGGGAAAATAAATCATCCTGTTTGAATGTCCTCAGCCTCGGTATAAATTGTGAATAGATGTGCAATGACTACAGACAGCACAGAGAGCTCAGCTATAGAGACTGTGTATTAGGACTGGAAAGTCAAAACCAAAAAATAAACAAACCAGTAACACAACTGGTCCTTAATAAATTCAAACCACATTTTTATCAGCCTAAAACCCAATAGCATTTTGGTTAGCATATAATAAATTTCCACTTTCCAGGGTAAGAAAAAATAAATTGTGGAAAATTTAGGTCAACTAAAAATATAGGTGCATCTTTGCCAAAGAGCTTCTTCAACAATTCCCGAGCAACTAAGATATCAAAATCAGGACACAAAAATGTATTTCCAATTTGCTTTCTCAAGTAAAAATTGCATATTTATATTAGAAACTACAAAAGTATGACACCTGGTAATTAGTGTTGATATTTTAAGGAACTAGTTCATATAACAACTGCGTTTGGTTTGATTATTCTGTAATACATTTGCTAGAGATGCTTTTTCAGACTTGTAAAATATAAGTCAACTTTTCTCTCATATTACACTATCTCAACAATTTATTTTCAATTCTTTAAAAAGAATATATACTACCAGTAAATCAGCCAGGACTAGAATGCTTAAAACCAACAGAGTCTGTTCTAAGGCTACGATGTAAATATGTTACCATAAAAGCCTCACGGTATTATTCCCTTCCCTACAGGTTTACTATCGAGAAAGAAATCAAATCTTCCTGACTCAATTTAATATGCTTATAAAATGTTCCACGATCTTTGTTCTATCCTTATTGCCACCTTTAAAACCGAGAGATCGGACCAGGACAGACAGGCAAACGCGGTTCTCATAACTTCCTTAGTCTTCACACAAAAAAGCTGCTTTATCAGCCACCACGTAGGAGTTATAATTGTAATTGCTTCGGCCTTCCTAAACTCTCCTCCCATACATTTAAACTATTCAGCAGGTGGTGTGGGAGGATAAACTCGTCTGCAATAGCTGGTCAATAATGTAATCAGAAGGAACCAAAGACGACTTTAAGTGTATAACAGGAAACATGGCTTTAATGTTTTCCTTTTTAAATTGATTTAGTCTGGGACAGGCCTTTTGTATGTTTACACAAGGAGCAGCTCATGCTGAACCATTTACTGCTTACTGCCGAATAGGCATAGCTTGGGAATTCAATGGGAAGTAGCAAAATTCATTCACTTATAGCTCAATTGAGATCTACAAAATGCTAAACAAGTCAGAAAATAGGGACGTAAAACCAAGTACAACTTTCGTGTCTTGAATAAGTTAAATGTCTACAAATTTATTATAAAGTCTCCACGAAAGACAGTTTTTTGCAGAGTAAATGCGGTAGGAGACAAAATGGCTGACTGTCAGACTGGGTTCTCCGATTCAGAGCAAGACTGTCTTCAGCTGCAGAAGAACCACTGAGAAGACTGAAGAAAACAGTAGACTCCCAAATAGACAGTATGATCCAGGAGAGCTCAGTTAGACGTCAGGAATACCATACCCTCTTTCCCCCTCTCTTGCCCTAATGTAAGCATTTAAAATCACGACAGAGGCTATAAATATGGAATCTTTAAAATAATTTATTGTCACAAGCTAACTTGCTAACTAGATTCTGTACTGAGGAAAAATCCTAAAGGAGGGATTTGTAAAGACAAATGACAAGCACATTAACTGGGCCGCAAGCATCTCACATGTTCCAAATTGCAACATTTTAATAGAGACGAATCCTTTCCTTTCTTAGCATATTCATTTTGTTACTATGCTTCTCTGTATCATTTGCATTTGTTCTCTTTAATTACATCTTTTCATTCCATACTGATTCTACTATCAAACGCTAAAGTGTTTGTGATGAGACAACCTATTACATAAACCAGCAGGAACAGTGGTAACAGGAGCGCGTGCTGCTGCCTTCCAGTCCACAGGGTCACAGCAGCCTCTACTCTACACGCTGATACTGTAGGGATGAGACATATGAAACAAAGCCACACTTTGAATATAAACTCAATCTCTTGCTCCCTGTGTTCTATATGTAACACTATTAGAAACAACACTGAAACTGTTTAACATTTTACTGAAATAAATTTGTGTTATGCAGTTGGTTGAAAACTGCAAGGCTTCAAGTTAAACTACATAAAGACAGTACCACCCAGTCTAGAGACCAAAACTGATTTAAACCAAAAATATTGGAAAGAAAAATATTAGATTTGGCATTCAACAACCCAAATCCTTTAAAAATAAAATTGTGTTAATTTATAATCTATAATGATTTTCAAATCCACAAATACCACAAAATTAGTCATGAAGAGCAGGAAGCAGAAGATTGTCAAATTTATAAGCATCACTCATTAAGCTGTTTATTAAAAACTTCAATGAAACCATAAGAGAGAATGCAGAGATGAGGAAAATTATTTTTCCCCTTAACACTATCATCTCATTTTCAGCCTCAAGAGAATCCCAAGCATTTTTAAGACTTATTTCCACAGTCTTAGCACTGAGAAGTACACTGGAATTATCAGGGTATGGTACATACGATTTAATATACTGGTTGAGTTGAGGTTGTGAAGGCCTTTTTGTCAGTGTGGATAGGTGAACCAAGAACATTTTAAAACTCAGGTTCAGATTAATGTTACAGAGTAAGAATGGGAAGCACAGATTAGGCGTTTTAGATTCTTGGTGGTAAGCTATGCAGGTGTAAGTTGTAGCTTGAATATCCTTTTATAGCATTATAACCCAGCAACCAAATTCAGAGAGTATATGGCTTACATACGTTAATGCACAAGAAACAAGTATCACACATCTGGCACTTCTTTCTGAATACAAATTTGGAATACTATTATCATTGTTATAATAGTTGAATATTTTGAAATAACTGCTTAATCTGACTAGAGAATATTGATAGAACTAGGGAAAGAATCCTAACCCTAACCCCAAGTGAAAAATTACTGACAAAGTAAAAATTAAGGGTATTTTGTATATAACAATGAAAATGTCAATAAATACAAAATAAAGTCATAAAACCACCTTAATCTCATCTATCCAAGAGACATGGATCAGTTATAAACTATCAGTATCACTCTTAAAGCTCTCAGACAATTCTCCATTCACACAGACATATTAAAAGACAAGACTATAAAACATACATGGTTGAGACCCTATTGAATAACTAAACACCCACATCACATTTTATGTTAATAAATCCATCATCCTTAATGATGGCTGCAGAGAATTTCCACACATGAACATTAAGTCAGTATCTGCAATTAAACATTAATAGTGTTTAAGTCAGTGCAATTATATCTAATTTATGACCTTCCTTGTTTATGCCCCCAAAAGCCTCCCTAAATCCAAGGCAGTTTATCACTTAATGTTCTTTAATATGTGATCTAAAAGGAAAGGATAGAATTACCACCCTGTCTTATCAAAGGCACTGCTACAGTGTGGCTAAGCTTGACTTACCAGGGGTGGCATAGTTTGGGACGTTGTAGAACTTTTGGGTGGTGGGGTTTAGCTGGAGGAAGTGGGCCACTGGTGTGAGTTTAAAGCCTGGTTCTGTTTCCTGCTCTCTCCTGTCAGGTTTACAGAGGCGTGAATTAATAGCCCCAGACTCCTGCCACAACATCAGGCACTCTTCCTGACACCCATGTTTTGCTTCCTTGTCTGCTAAGATTTGGGCAAACAGTGCTATGATTCTTCCACTAGAGCTCCAAGCTGTGCCTACTGCTAAGGCTTATCCAGCAATGACAGGCTTACAAGACCTCAGATCATAAGCCCAAACATGTTTCTTGCACTAAGCTGCTTTTTTCTCAGATATTTTCTAACAATGCAGTGATAGAAGATGGGGAACTGGGGGTAGCCACCAAATGCTAGGAAAGCAAGGTGATCCCAGGACCCAACAGAGATGAGATTAGCTGAAATGCCCAACAAAGGGGAGAAAGAACCTGTAGAGATTATATCACAGGTTAGGCAAGGCCCCTGGTTGCAGGATGGAGCCACCCAGTCATCTCCAAATTTTTAACCTAGAATTGCTCCTGCCTAAAGGAAATACAGGGACAAAGAGTGGAACAGAGACTGAAGGGAAGGGCATCCAAAGACTGCTCCACCTGGGGATCCATCCCATATACAGACACCAAACGTAGACAATATTCCAGATGCCAAGAAGTGCATGCTGACAGGAGCCTGACATAGCTGTCTCCTTAGAGGCTCTGCCAGAGCCTGACAAACACAGAGGGGAATGCTTGCAGCCAACCATTGAACTGAGCACAGGGATACTAAAGGAGTTAGGGAAAGTACTGAAGGAGTTTGCAACCACATAGAAGAAAACAGTATCAACCAACCAGACCCTCCACCTCGGCCCCCACCCCGAGCTCCTGGGGAATAAACCACCAACCAAGGAGTACATATGGAGGGACCCATGGCTCTGGCTGCATATGTAGCAGAGGATGGCCTTATATGGCATCAATGGGAGGAGAGGCCCTTGATCCTGTGAAGGCTCGATGCCCCAGTGTAGGGGAATGCCAGGGCAATGAGGTGGAAATGGGTGAGGGAGCACCCTCATAGATGCAGGGGGAGGGGAGATGGGTTAGGGGGTTTGCGGAGGGAAACCTGGGAAAGGGGGTAACATTTGAAATGTAAATAAATAAAATATCCAATGAAAATAAAAAAGCAGCAATTACTATACACTGTGAAGCAATATTTCATTCTGAACTTTATATATACTCTAGAAGGCTATGGGGAAAAATGCCCAAACACCAAGTTTACAAGGTAAACCGAGGAAACCTGAAGAGCATGTGAGAGTCTGCAGTAGAGTAAGGACTGGCACTCAGTCTCAACACAGAATCATTTCTTTTAGCCACTAAAATCACAGTCACTAAGAAAATGACACTACTATAAACAGAAATATTTTAGTGAAGATGAGAGTTGGTTATGTAACATAAATCTATCTTTAGCTACAGCAATGCTGCTAGGTAGGAACCTATATATTAAAGATGTGTGGCCCACACGAGCGGCACAATTGGTAGCAGAACACTGATCATCATAAAAGCCACCAAACACATGAAAGGAATTACATCATCACACATCAAACATTATGGCTTGGTGCTTCCTTCCTCTAATCCTACTGGCAGGAAATGGTCTACATAGCCTTTGAGGTGACCAGACACATTTAAAAGAAGTCCCTTGTTAGAAAAAGCCCCTGGATGCTGCAGTTCTCACCAGAAGGGACAGCACCTCTGCCAAGGACCACTGTGCTACACCTCCAGTCACCGCACAGCCCTGGAGCGACACTAAGAAGGTACTGTAACTGCAAAATGCCATTTATTATGCAAAGGCTAAAAAACAGAAGAAATCATAAAAATTGGGTTTACATACTGTATTTAACAGGCAAAATCATCCAAAATTGAAAATATCCAATAATTTTACTTTATATTAATAGAATCAGCTTTTTACCTGAGCCTGAATTATATATTTTTAGTACAAAAATATATTTCAGAAAATTTCTGTTTCACATGACAATTATTGAACCTAGACAGTATACAAATGATACTGTCAGGTTTTTGTATGTTTCGAAAGAATACTGTTTCTGAGAATGTACTTTCAAATAAAATAATTGAAATTACTTAATATATAAATCCAGATAAAAACAAAATTACGGAGTATCTCATGTGATACGAACTAAGGAAGTATATAATCAGTTATATTCAATTTTTCTTAGTTCACAATTTAAGAATGTTTATAACACAACGTGATGCTGTTTACCAGGATGACAGCATAGCAAAGGACTATCTCTGAATATTTCATTCCTGTCTCTTCTGCCACTGAGCTGAACAAAGGTGCTAGCAGCATTCGACAGCCCGTGCGTTTGCTTATGATCTCCAGGCTGGGGAGCATTCCAAGTTCTGTGGTACTATACCTCAGTTTTATCAGGTGTTCATTCAAATCACCTGAAAACACTGAGGCTGCGTCCCACTGAACATCAGCTTCCTGGACTCTGTCCATAAGTCAGTGCCTGCTGCGGTACTGCACGCAGACGTGCTGTCCAGTGTGTGTGGTGGCACTGGAGAGGAGCTTCTTCCACCTCCGTGTCAGTTCATCAAACCCAGACTTTTCGGGGAAGTCGATGAAAAGAAAACCAGTCCCAGAATTGAAAGCATTATTTCCTGCAGAGGAGCTCTGTGCTCTGTGCTCTTTAAATGCCAAATACATGTGTATATGGCAGTTTTCACTAAATGACTGAAGCCTTAAATAACATGGCTGGAAATGGTTGCTGAAGTTACAGCCACAGTCATTAGGGATCCTAACACGCTAGGAGATTTGCAGGAGGATAGCTCTGAGGATGAGGATCTATTACTTGATAATAAAATATGAGGGGTTTATGTAAAAGCCATGCTTTGACTTTGCTCAAGGTTATTGATTGGATTACACGTTTTTGTTTTTTTATTGTATTGCTTCAGTTCAGAATCTGTGACAAGAAAATTTATAGGTGGCAAACACAGGTTAACGAAGAGCACTCACAAATTAAAAGCTGAAATTAGCATTTAGTTTTCTTGAAACTTACCAATGATCATAAAGGGCAGAATAGTGCTAATCTTTGACAAATAGGGTACTATGGGCAGGAGTGAAGGCTGCAGGGATCTGGGGAGTGTTAATGTGGCTGTGTTCAAGCAAGAAGTATTTTCTCCTGTGGGAACTGTAACTTCAAGAATGAAACAAGGACAAATAAGAAGAAAACATTCTATGGCCATTTTTTACCTACCTTGACAATCAGGTCTGTGTTTCTAGTACTTTTGTCGATGTGAACTACATTTTCTGGTATCTTACTCTGATCAAAGTTCACAGTTAGAAGTTATAGGACAAGGGATATATATCAGACTAAGAGACGGTTTCAGTGAAGAGGACACATAGCTCCTAAACAAAGGATAAGGCTTTCTAGGGCATAAAAACTATCGTGTTTAACCTAGGACACTAATGTCAGCACACACAGTAATAGAGAGAGATGTGCTTTGGAAGGCAGCTGTCTTTTCCACTGATCCTGCAGGGGACACTGTTGCTGTGGGGCATGGGAAGTCCAAGGATGTGCTCTAAGGCCAACATGTCACCTCACTGTTGCCTATCAGACACTCACACATGACATATACAGGTAATTTACTGTGCATATGTACTGAAGATGTGTATGATCCTTGCTTAATTTTCCTTCTAATTAGCTTCTCTGATAGAGATATGAGGCTCCGGATAGCAGAGGACACCAGTTAATACAGGCTAAAACGGTAAATATGAGGTCCATTCAGCATCTCACATTTATAAATTCAATAAAAAGGTATTTTAAAAACAGGAAATGTATGACGTATCATGTATCCATCCTTTCATCCACGAACATATATAGGAAACAAATATATATATACCATTCAATTATTTTATATAAGGCATTTAAGAAAACAGCACACAAATTTACCTTTTTTTTTTTTTTTTTTTTGGTCTTGCATGTACACAAGCATTATATGCCAAACGTTCTGCAGATTTAAAGGTTTAAAATTATTGTAAGGTCTACTTAACCTGATTTTAATTCCAACCTTTTGTTTCATTTGTGTGCTATGATAGGTATGTGAGTGGATGAACATGGAGTTCAGAAGATGACTTTGGCCAGTTGGTTATCTCTTTTACAATGTACATCCCAGGAATTGAACTCAGATTGTCAGAACTGGTAAGAGGCTATTTACTTGCTAAGCCATGTTGCTGACCCTTCAGGTATATTTTTAAATGTACATAATGCTTCCTCTCTGTTAGGTTTAAGCCCATAAATGTTATATTTATACATTAAATTGGCATGAAAATGTTAGTGCCTTAATTGAATTTTCAAAGAAGGACTTGATGGATCCCAAATCCCGTGCACTTCATAGAATCCAAGAGCATTTCAAAGAACTGCAAGGTAGACTTTTTCCTACATTAAGAAATTCATGATAGGATCTGAAGCATATCCTAATATTCTGTAGCTTCTTTCCAATGTAAATTATAAGACCAAGGAAAAGAACTCAATAAAAGGGCAAAATGTATTTTAAAAATGTTCTACAATTTATGACAGTAGAACTTAAGAGTCATTTTGAGATGGTTACTGAGGAAGCTTTTGGCAACAAACAGACACAAATTGACAGAAATTTACATCCTGCTACAGGAAGCCACCAAAAAAAGAGTTACTTTAGTTAGAGCCAAATCTCAGGCCCTCAACTGGATCAGGTGAAGATCATGACAAGGACTTAAAACTCCACCCACAGTATTTTCAAACAGAGCTTTTGGGCAAGTCACTCTAAATACCCACTATTCTGAGCCAATCTGACTTGTAAAAGGGAATCATCTGGAACCAACTGTATGGTATGCACTGTAGGACTAGGGATATAACAGCACTAGATAATGAAACTACCCTGACAAAACCCAACACAACCAACATTCTGTGAACATCTGACTATTCAGAGAATTAGAATGAATCTAGAGGCTGAGCGGAGGAAAGAGAGCATATTCGGGGAGGATTTATATAATTTTACCTAAATCCTGTATTGGGAACTACAGCTCTCTACTAAAACAGACCATAAGATAAGTTTTAGCAAACTACAAAAAGGAATTTCATCATAATTTGAGCTACACCACAGCCTCAGAATAGAACACACTAAAAAGAACTGGGATAGTAAACTTGTGACTCACACAACCTTTCTGATTCAAATGGCAACACAGAACACTGCAATAATTCAACTACCAAGTGATGTAGTCATTCCTAAGGACAGACTTACTAGATCTCCCACCGAAGGAGGCATCTCATGTCTGCTTTTACATTTTATCATGTAGATAATGTTTCCAAGCTGAAACGTCTATTTAAAATGTTTAAAGAACACTAAGGGAGTTTGTAAAAATGTTGAATATCTAGCTTGTTTATAACAAAAATCAGTATCAAAATAATCTTTGAATTCAAACTATGTGTATAAAATATTAGCTTTAAAACAGAATTTGTTTTCCGAATATGATATGAGGAAATGACCACAATACATTAATAAGTAAACACAAATACATCTTGGAAAACACCATGTAGAGAACTCACTATTAAGACAACAGAAAGACACACACAGGAAAAAAAAATGGCTAAAACAGAATTGACCTAAATATGAACAGGAAATGCAGCATAAAGAAGTGTTTGTTTACAATAAGTACAAGAAGGAAGAAAGAGTCCATTTCTTAGTGCACATAGTTTGGTATTATTGAATTAAAAATCAGTAACTTTGGGGCCAGAGAGATGTACCTGCAGACCAGAGCTCGCATCCTCAGTAAGCAGGTAAAAAGCCAGGTGTGACAGCACCATCTACAATCTCAGGATGTGAAGACAGGTAAATGCCTGCTCACTGCTGTCCAGCTAGTTTAGCTCAATTTGTGAGTTACAAGTTCAGTGAGAAACCGTTATGTCTCAAAATATAAAAAACTGAGATCAATTGGGGAAAGCACCGATGTCATTTGGTTGTCTTTCTCTTACTGATTTATTTTGAGTAATTTGTGTCCTGCTAACATATTTCCCTGCTTGATATTTTATAAATGTTATTCTATATAAAGCATACATAAAGAGACACTCAAGTCAACGTTGCCTCCCCACCCCTATACACCTGAGAGGCATACCTTTTCCTGTCGCTTAGGAAAGAGAAAGTGTGAATCTCCTTAATCCAATCAGAACTGACCCATGGTGCAGCTGGTTTGCAGCTTTGGTTGTATTTGATCACCTTTGGTTACTTGTCTGCCACAGAGGGCTTTCCCTGTGCACTCATAGGCTTCTCCCTCTGGTACAGCACTGTGCAGTGGGGATGAAGCCAATCACAAAGATAAGCCACTGTATCAATCAGCTGATAAGTGGAGATATTGAAAAAGGTGTTTTAAAATGGAATTCAGTTGTAATAATTATTTGTCAATATGCCTAAGCAACACGTAACTGAAGTATTTTACTGCATTTTTAAAGTGTGATGTGTATGTTATACTTAAAACATCTAGAAAGTTCCCTTCTTACAAGACCCATGCCCACTACAGGGCAGGCACTGCTGACTTTCTCTTACATGTTGTTTTTCTACTCTCAATGCTCATGTTGAAATCTACATTTAAACTTTTTCTCAATAAGATCCAAAGTATTTTATGTAAAAAACAAAATCCCAGCTTGACTCGCTGTATTTGAAAGGCAGACGAGCCACATTTGCTTGTGGTTACTATGTGGACTGGTACACCTTAGTGTGGCTTTGTCTTAACAAATGTGAAGGTCACTTTCTTAGGACCGGCTCTTCCCATAGCAAAGGTGCTATGGAGTGACGCACGTGTGTTTGGGGCTCTTCCTGACGCCAATTCATCACTATAGGCTATGTGATTTGATCAATGTCCTTCAGTTGACCTTTTGAGGAAAACCCATTTTCCTACTGCAAATGGAGTACAAGATCAAACCATGTTACAGGATGTATTTATCATTACTTCATTTCATCCTGTGGCAGAACAATGGTCAATCACATGGAATGAACGCCACATTTTGGTTTTTCACTCATTATGATGGGTCTTTAGGTTGTTTTCTCTCTTAACAAAATTAAAACGATTGTAAATAATTTGACTATAAGAGTTTGTGTGGACAGATATGTACATAGGAGTACAACTGATGGACCATATGATAACTATGTTTAATCTTAATAAACACTGCCCAGACTTTCACATACCCATTTTACACTCCAACCAGAAATGCATATTCCTGTGATACCATGAATATATGTAGGTATATTTATGTATGTATTTATGTAGCTATGTATGAATGTACATTTACATATTAGTCATCTATATTTATGCTCAATTTCTGACACATAGCTCTAAAAACTTTCTATATGTCTCAAGTAGTATGTGTGAATGTGAAAGACAGTGAGGTGAACAGGGCTATGTCCTCTCAAAGACCAAGGCAAAATTGTGATGGGTATTTTCATTTAGACTCCAGGGAAGGAGGGCTGAAGGTTGCCAAAGGGCAAGACTGTAAGTAATTTTATTTATGTAATAGTTATCCCCAAAGGATATGGACAAGCTTCTGCTTTTATTTGTTCTAAATGTAAACATCAGGAACTGTGAGTTCTCACACTTTTTAAAGACTGGCTTTGCTACCTAAATCAAGATCATTTTCATGACCCCAGAATGAATACTTTCATTGTTTATACAACCTCCATTTCCCCTCACTGTAAACCATGAGAGGTAGTAACACACCTTTGCTGTGGACCTTAGTGCTCTGACTCTTTCGTATACTCAGGAATCATACAATATAAAATGAGCCTTTATAGACTTGTCCACTGATATTTATGGTTAAAATATTCATAAAAATAAAAACAGCCCCAGAGTGCAGGGTCTTCTGCTTTGTTCTGTATTTTATTCTAGACGAGCCGCTCTTACTCGACTACTTCATTCCTATGTGGCTTCTACCTCTGCTGTTTGTTCTCTGATATGGGTGACACAGCATCTCAATGAGATCCTGAAACGCTTTTGATGAGATGGGTTAGCCTTGTTAATTTAGATACATGAAAATGACTTAAAATGTGAGCGTTACGGGAAAACTGTTCTGCCTAGCATGTCTGTGTACTCCAGAATTCTATGATGTTTGAGATGTTGGCACATAGTGAAAGTTTTGTCTATGTTGGACTTCAAAGTTACTATACATGCTTTGAATTCAATTTCTCCTGAGCCAGGAGAGCAGAAGTAGGCAAAAGAAAAAAAATATTGTGAAGGATACTGACATTAAAAACAATGCTGAGAGAGTCCAGCTAGAAAAGTATAAACAAGAACCGACAGATAGAAAGCAAGTCCGAGGGAACATCTCACTGAATACAAGCAGTGAGGCTGTAATTCCTGGGAGGTTTTGAAATTGGAAAGGGAAGGATAAAGGAAGGAGGGGAGGATATCTCATAGTTTACTTCACTAATGGTACAGACTTTATAATACACATTTTTTCCTATCAAAATTTAAAAAAGGCCTTGAACAAAGATGATATATTCCTAAAGTACAGGAAATAAATATGTGGAAGGACTTCTAAGTGTTAGAAAATGTAAAATCCTTTCTAATCTTCTCCCTCCTCTCCTAATCCACAGTTAGAGACTAAAGCCTGGGCCTCAGTCTTCCTGGAAAGTATTCTACCACTGCGCTATATTCCAAGAACCCTGAAAGCTCTAAGGTTAGCTCACTATTGAAAAAGCAACAATTATTTTTAATAATTCCCACTTGTAATTTTAAAAATCTGAAAGATGAGGTAGATAATTCACAAAACCTCACTGAGCTCTGATATCCTTGGGATTTTATAAAAACTTAACTAAACAAAAGGTGAGATAAATACTATAAACTATATAAAATAGTAATATAAGGAAGAGACCAATATGTAAATCAGTACAAATTGGAAAACTTTATAAATAAAATTATTATCCATTTAAAGATGGTCTGTTTGAAACTAGATCATGGGTATGGAGGTCACACCAGGATCTTAGTGCTTGGGACAGTGGTGCTGTGGGCAGTAGGATCAAGGCTTTGGGGTAAACTTAGACCATACAGTGAGACCAAATCTTAAAATGAAGAGCAAAGTAAAAGCTCTGTGTCTTCTAGGAGGTAAATCCGTTTTCAAAGCTGTGACATCCCCTGAAGTACTGTGAGCATTTGAACTTTTTAGGACTGTGACGTCTGACACGGAGCAGCAGGTACAGCATCACTTCCGCGACAGCATCTCCGTGCCTTTTCTCACTGGGCATTCTTTGCACTTGTACTTGTACGTCTGGCAGCACTTGTGACTTCAGTACAAGTTATGTATTATTTTACCACGCTCATTACACACGCTCAGCAGCAGAGTCATCCACATATGCTTGGTGTGGTTTGCAAACACTTGGTGACAAAATCCAGAGCCAGGCATTTTCACAGAAAGTGTTTACTGTGAAATTTCTCCTTAGAAGTTTGCTTGTCTTTACAGCTTTGATCCATATGACATCCACAAGCCTACACTTCAAATAATGGCTCATGCCTAAATTAAGAAAATGTTTCACTTTGATACAACAAGACTCCAGTAGGATGTGGTAGTTCTAGAAAGGAACTCATTTCTTACGTGATTAGAGATTTGGTCAAATATAAAGGCTGCTAAAATTTTCCATGCTATGTTTCCTCAGTTCATGATGACTTGGTACTTACACTCTGCTGTTCATCAACACTTCACAGGAATACTTGATTTGTCTGAATGAACTTAAAAACCCACAACTGAGGAAAATCAGAAAAGCCTAGTTTGAAATATCAAAAGGTCCCCAGTAAAAAGTATTTCTAGAGGCCACACCAAGCAAGTTTTATTGATCACTGTACTTCTCTGCAGGACAAAATTGTTGCAAGACCGAACATAAGAAAACCAACTTACTGGTAAATATCTTTCCTGAGTACAGATCTGCCAAGTGGATTATCAGCCTGGGGAGCCATGGAAACAGAGCCAACTTTCAGAACCATCGTGTCTTCCTTTGCTGCCTGATTCACTGTAACGAAGGGAAGAGACATGAATGCATATGGCTCTGTGATGTGTAATGAGATACTCATGAAAGAGGATTCAATACTTTACAAAAGGACCAACAAATGAGAAAAATAACAATAAAAAGTTACATTTAAAATAAAAAATGACGCTTTTGTAAGTCTATTTCCTTCCAATCCTATTTAGTAGTTTTCTGTTTACCACAATTAAAATCATAATGAAAAAAAAAATAATCAACTCACTTTAATACAATGATGTTGTTTTTAAGTATACGCCCTTAATACTAAAGTCATATAATCATCTAATTCCACATTCATGCTACTGGACTGTTACTGAAAGTGATTTCTAGTTCTGGGATTTTAACACTAAAAACATACAACAGAATATCAATAAAATTCTGGCAAAACATTCCCCATTATTTAAATTTTTATGTGTAATGATAACTAGTTATATCACAATTACACACTGTATAACACTTTTAGCTACTAAGTGTCAGAAAAAACAAGAGAAATGGGTGGCTCCAATGTTGAGGATGGAAAGGCCAAATGATTTACTATGAGAAACATCTTAGCTTTTCGTCAGAGGTACCTTCAATTGGAATGACTGTACCTGGAAAAGGGCTAGGGGAACAGGTTTCACTCTTTGATAAAGCAGAGAGGTAAAAAATATCAAAAAACAAAGCAACAAGAGATGTTACCCAGATACCTGAGTTCTAATTCTTTTCTTTGTATTGAATAAGAATTTATGTAATCTCATGTTCTGATGAAGTTCATACTTTCTTCTGTAACTCAGTTATTTTTTGGAAAGGATAGGGCCTTTATGATGACACTGTGCAGTAAATTCAATGAGTTTTAAGAATAAATCAACTAGGGGTTGGGGATTTAGCTCAGTGGTAGAGCACTTGCCTAGCTAGCACAAGGCCCTGGGTTCGGTCCCCAGCTCTGAAAAAAAGAAAAAGAAAAGAAAAAAGAAAAACAAAAGAATAAATCAACTATAGGAACTATTTACCTATTATTAAACATTAAGATACAATATATACCTTTCTGCACTGTAAGTATTTAAAACCTGTAAGGTCAATTAAAGCTCAGGGACAGTATGCTGTATCCCTCCCTCCTATGAGGCACTCCCCATGGCAGTGAGAAAGGTGGTGGTGAGAATACAAGTTTTAGAAATAAGAGGTACTCCTGCTTTTTCTCAAGGAGCCATTAGGACCTGCCGCAAAGAGAACAGAGGAGGGCGGGTGGGAGACCTCCAGACCATCCTACGAAGGCACAACTCATGTTCCCCATTGCACTGCCCAAAGAATGCAAAAGCAGGAGATTATTTCCAGCTGCCTCAGCAGCACACTTGGTATGGTCTGACTTTGATTAGTCCAAAAAAAGAAAGTTAGAATCGAGAAAATGAAAAAGCAAGAATAAAGCCTGTTGTCAAGGGTCGTAGAATGAATATGACAGGAGAGAGGTGGAAGGAGGGTGGGCAGCAAATGGCAGAAATGGAGATGAACTATCATAATAAATATTAGCATGTGGACATCTTAGTAAACACAATAATTTAAAAAGCCCATTGTAAAAAAGATCAAACAAAACTACATCTCATGCAGCTGGGCTATTTTCAAATGAAGGCGGTCTGGCTTGATTATAGGTCTTCATACTATGACCAGTGTTTACATTTCACAGATCCTGCATTATACGCCAAGCTTAATAGTTCCATGTGGGTAAAGCCTCTGATTAAGCAGAAGGCATCAATTAAATCAATAAATAGTAAGCCTGGAGAATAGACTATGCCACGGGAATACAGTTAGTGGACTTGCTAACTGTTCTTCTAGGCTGCAGACACTACCTGCCACACGAGGTCTCAACTGCAATAGACACGCCACAGTAAATGAGGTGCACATGGAAGAGAAATGACACACTTGCATTACATACAAAGTCAGACCCGAGAACAGAGCTCTGCTGGAGCCAAGTATGCTCTCAGGAGGCTACACTATGAAGTCAGGTTAAAATGCATATATAACTACATGCTGACAAGCACTCATAAATTAGATTAAAAAGTTATTACAGAAAGTATTGACTTTATCAAAAATTTTATTCATATACAAGCAAGAATAACAAAACTGTGAACTTACATAAGGAAATGCCTTGAGTGATTTCTCCAGTTACTAAAGCTGGAAGGTAGATTTAAAGCCTACCTTTCTGGCTTATTTAACCTGCTTTTAATCGCTGAGCCACATGAGCGAATGTTTGCTTTTAAAGCATGGTACAGTTTGATTTTAAACATGAAAATCAATACCTCCCTTCTTCACTTTAGCTATTTTAAGTGAGTCTCATCAGGAACCACTCACCCCAGGAGAAGCATGCTGTATCCAAAACATGGCTCTCTATGATTAAATAAAAACTAAAGCAGGAATTAAACACCTATAGATTTAGAACCTTGACAACTGTGGAAGAGACAAACAACACTCAGACTGAAACGACTTCAAAATTACCTCACTAAATAAAATGATAGGATGCTAAAGGTGATTTTATCACAGAACAAAGGTGTAATTCGAAGTGAAAATACACTTTTTCCTCACAAACACTGTGAGAATCATTCAGTACAGCAGTTGGATAGAATGCGAAGGCAAGTGAGCAAATGGGAAATACAAATCGGAAGCGGGCATTAAGGCAAAGGCACATCTGAGTCAGTAATATCAGGACAATTGCTAACAGTCGCACACACGTGCACACACATGCGCACATGTAAGAGCCTTGGCTGGCTGAAAACTTGCTATGCAGATCAGTTTGGCATTGAACTTGTGGCAATCCTACTACCCTTGCTAAAGAGTTCTGGGGTCACAGGCGCAGACCACAAGCACAAATGGACAGGGTTTTAAAGTACCAGCTTATACTAGTTCATTTAGAAAAATTAACTTGTTGATATTGTTTTTTAGTCTTGGTACAATTTTAAACTTAGTAAGTTCGTAAGGAAATAACCCATGGAGCTTTTAAAAAGTTGTAATTGTTAATATTAACTGATATTGTGTGAAATGGATTTCTAAAAATATAATTGTTAGGCTAGAAGTTCATCCCAGAGATATTGTGTTTGTGAGGACAGAGGCTCCATGCTCAGAAGTAGGAAGAAAAACAGCAGCAGCAACAACACCAACAACAAAAACATCAACAGAAAAAAGAAGAGAAAGAGGAAGAGAAAGAGGAGAAGAAGAAGGAGGAAGAGGAGGAGCAGGAAGAGAAGGAAGAAGAGAAGGAGAAAGAAGAGGAGGTGGAGGAAGAGGAAGAGGAAGAGGAGGAGGAGGAAAAGGAAGAGGAAAAGGAGGAGAAGGAAGAAGAGGAAAGGAAGAGGAGAAGGAGGAGGAGGAAAAGGAGGAGAAGGAAGAAGAAGAAGAGGAGGAAGAGGAGGAAGAAGAGGAGAGGTGGAAGAAGAGGAAGAGGAGGAAGAGGAAGAAGAAGAGGAGGAGGAGGAAAAGGAGGAAGAGGAGGAGGAGGAGAAACCTAAAGGAAGTAATACTAGATATGAGAAAAGAATCACTTTATGGTCAAAGGCAATTAATTACAGGGAAACAGAATCCTTTGTAGAGCAAGGTCCTCAGTGATATAAAAGCTGTGCCATGGCATGGCTGCCTCACTCCTGCACCTCTCTGCTCCTATCTCCTCTAAGCATGCTTCCTGCGTTCACTTCCTCTCTCATCTCAAATGCTCAGCTCCAACCTCATTTTCTGCTTAGATTTCAATGAAATTTGGCTCAAGCAATTTACATTCTGAAATTAGATATGTCTGGAATAGAGAACATAAGAAACATTCTGCAAAGAATCTTTTGTGATACAAAAAAATTTACTAACATGAGTTACTTAAATTAAATAAGAGGGGTAGCTCAGTAGATAAGAGTGCTTGCTGCCAATTCTAATACTCTGACTTTGATCCTTAGTACCCAGGAGGATAAATAACTCCCTCCCCACTGTCCTCTGACCTCCATATGCACATGTGACATTCTCCTTTCCATTCATAAATCACATATTAAGTCAAAAAGTTCATAAAGGAGGATGACTAGCTAATCTATGTGGTATTTCATGACAGTCATCTCTACCATGGTCATGAGACAATGATAACCTAACTTGTAAATTTGGACCTTGGGGAATTCTCCTCTGTAAAAATGTAGGTTCTTTAAAACCACTGTAAACTATTTATTTCTTATTCATTAAATAGTCATCTAACTAAAGAGAGTTAATGCACAACAGCATAAAGGTCATTTTATGTGCAGCTCTTTCCTGTGTAAAGGTTAGGAGGTGATCACACACCACGTGCTCAGAAGTATCAACTGTTCTTTATGATTCCCGTGCTGTATAAACTATGTGAACAGAGGAAAGCACTTGCATAGTTCTGACAGAACAGAGCATATCTGAACATACCAACTTTTAATCTCACAGCCAGTAATCTCTAATTAAAATAGTCATAAAGGCAGGAACAAGTACATATTGAGAATTACTGATACACTGAAGTTAGTTCTAGGTACCTTGTAAATCTATAAAGCTCTACAAAAACTTTCTAATTATGAAAATGAAGGACTTGTTTTAATAAACCTTAGTAAGTGGAAATCTTCAGACAGACTAGCTTCTGTAAGATCATCTGTGCATCAGACAGAACAATGAGACAACAGGAAAGAAAGATTGCTCCCATTTCTATGTTGTACGGACTATGACACGTATCTCAAATGCTTACTTGTTCCCTTTTCTCTTGAACTCATAAGACTACAATGATTAGCAGGGTAGTTGCTATGCATTAAAGTCTTATGTTCCTCCAAAGTGCTTATGTTGGGACTACAATCAAGATGATGGTGTTCAGAAGTGGGGCCTCTCATTTTGAGACCCACCCTTTGGGCTAGCACCAGTCACTCACACTATTAATGATGCTATGTTATGCTTGCAGACAGAAGCCTAGCATAGCAGTCTGAGAGTCTACCCAGAAGCTGACTGAGACAGATGCAGATACCCACAGACAAACATTGGGCAGAGGTTGGGGACCCCTGTGGAAGAGTCAGGGAAGGATTGAAGGCTCTCAAGGAGATGAGAACCCCACAGGAAGACCAACAGTGTCAACTAACCTGGACCCCTGGGAGCTCTCAGAACTATCAACCAAAGAACATACATAGGTTGGTCTGAGGCCCCCAACACACATGTAGCAGAGGGCTGGTATGTCTGGTCTCAGTAGGAAAAGATGTGCCTGAAGCTAGAGACCAGGGAGACAGCTGTCCTCTCAGAGGTAAAGGTGAAGGGGTGGGGAAAGAACTCTGAGAGGGAGGACGGGGTGGGGGGACACTATTTGGGAAATAATTAATTAAGGAAGAAATGGAGCCTCTAGGAAGTAATAATCCCCTCATAAGCATTCCATCTACTATTAAAGGTCATGAGTTTGTCCCTTCGGCTGCTTTATTTTCTTTTGTGAGGTTCCAGCAATGACGTGCCAGTCAGCAAGCAGAAAACAACCCTTGGGGGTGGGGATTTAGCTCAGCGGTAAAGCCCTTGCCTAGGGAGCACAAGGCCCTGGGTTCGGTCCCTAGCTTTGAAAAAAAAGAAAAGAAAAAAAAAAAAAGAAAAGAAAACAACCCTCGCCATGCAGAGAATCTGCTGGTGCCTTTATCTGGCTCTTCAAAGTACCAGACTGTAAAAGGGATCAAGTTCATCATTCGTTCATTCTCAGGTTGACAGGAACGGTAGCCACAGGAATAGACACAACTCACCCTCTTCAGTAGCTCAGAATGGCAAGATGGCAAATGTGGCCACAGATGCATCTGTGATAGTGAGATGTGAGGCGTACAGAGTTCTGCTTTAATATCAAGGGTACATCCTCCTTATGGGAGTGATTCTATTAAATAAGAATTAAATATGAACCTGCTGTGGTATGTGCTGTCTCCTAGAGTCACTGTTTGAAAGCATCTAACACTATGGAAAGAGTTTCTGGAGCCACTGTGCTATAGCTTTAGCCTGCAATCAAACGAAGGCCTAGCAGCGGCATCTTACTCGGGTGAACCTAGCTTACTGAGCTCAGTTCCAAACGCTAAGTAGCAGAGTTAATCTGTACAACCTCACAACTCACACCATTAACAATGGAGCTATTCATGGCTCTCAAAATTCCTGTCTTCGAATTCTTTTAAGACAACAGAGGAAAATGAAATGTTAAATCAGTCTTGTGAGTGAAAGCAGAATTCTGAATTTAATACACTCCAAGATTGAATTTCCAGAAAGTACTAGGAAGCCTGGGGAAGCCATGTTGGTCTGTGGACAAGTTTTCTTCCTGCCTTCCATCATGAGCATTTATATCAGGATTTTCATAAATTTCATTATTATAAACATTATTTTGATTTTTGAACAAAATTTTACATATCTTGGATAGTAACTGAGTATAGCATTAGAATTCCAGACAGAGAGCAAAAGGCTTCAGAATAAAAATAATCTGTTTTCTCATTCTATAATAGTTAGATAGTAACTCCTATAAAAAAAAGCCATAATTAGTAAGTTCATTCATATATAAATAAGGGAAAATTATTTAATCCAACCCCTACCCACCCATCTCCAAGCTTCACAAAAAAAAAAAAAAAAAAAAAGAAGAAGAAACCAGAAAATTATACCTGTAACAGATGACTGTGTTTCTTCTGTTTGGGGAACAAAAATTCTGATCACACTTGTATTGATATAAATCAAAGGTAAATTGCGTGAAGTTAACGTATGGGTCCTCATGGGCTGCCCGGAAGATTTTCTTTTTTCTCTTTGGGTCTTTGGGAGTTTAGTGTAAAATATGCTTGCAATTGCATTAAGTAAAGGAAAGCACAGAACAATATCAAATGCTTGCGCAGAAAGGAGAATTTCATGAAGAAAATGAGGTGAGCCATCCATTAAACCTTCAGATAACTTATGAAAACTTCTTCGCTCACTCCTTGAGGTTAACTTGTGGCGGACATTTTTTGTTACAGCTTTTGTGTACGTCAGAGAAAGGAATCCATGCTGCTGATGAGCACCGTCTAGAAGTTTTGTGGTTGTCTGTTCCAGAAAATGAAAGCAGAATACACATTTCATTTTTTTTTTAAAGGAGACAGTATTTGTGTGAGAGAAAGAGAAAAAAATGACTAGAATTTTGACCTTCTTGTATTGGCTATCTACACTTCTTAATAGACATGGAAGTGTTTTCCCCTAATCAATTAGTGGTACATAAAATCGTACTTTACATATCACTGAACATAAAATTAGAGTAGAAATTATCTAATTCATTTCCAATGCCTCTTCCCAATACCTAACAAGAAGAGGAAAAGAAAGAGCGCATTAGATAAACAAGACAAAGGAACCAATAAACCTTGCTATCCCGTGTCTGAGATCGCGGCCCATCCACCAGTGCCCTTTCTTGCTATTTCCTTCAGGTTTACACATATAAGCAACTACAGATCAGAGGGAAACCTATGTAATTCAGATATTCCTGCTGAGGCTGCCTTTTCCTGTTGCATGCTTGTTATGCATGCTATGTAAGTACTCTGAGATCAATTGTCGGCTAGACTTTTAAACTGGACTTTATAATGAATGAAGGGAAGAAATACACTATGCATTTTTAAACTTAATTACTTGACCATTGGGAAAAACATGAAGGTGAAATACTGTTTTCCCCTAGTGGTGTGCCTTCACACCATTTGCCCTTCCAAACTTCCTCTTTGTATCTATCATCTCCTCCCCTCCTTTCTAGGCTTCAAACAACAGACTCACAGTAAAGCTAGAGAAAGTGCTCTGCTTTAACCCATATGTCTTGGCCAGTAGACAGACCACAGCAGGTGAACAGGACCTGCTGTCACCTTGGACACAGGAAGGGCAGTGTTCCATTCCCAGGGGTCTAAATAAGCCAGTCTATAAGAAGCTTTTATTTAAACCCTGGAAGGAGCATGAAAGCATTTCAATACACGCAGGAATGCTTTTAAAACCTTTGACACATGTCTTCTGATGTAAGCACTCTTGAAAGGTTAGCTACACAAAGGAAGGCTTGCATTTTCTTTTTTTTTTTATTGGTTATTTTATTTATTTACATTTCAACTGTTATCTCCCTTCCTGGTTTCCCCTCCACAAAACCCCTGTCCCCACCCCCCTTCATTTTCTTAAACTGCTGTACTTAAGTAAGGAGAATAAATACACTTGGCCAAAATGGAGGCAAAACATTTCTTTTCATATTTTCCAATGTAAAAATCAACATTTTATTTCAAATTTAAAATGAATAATTAGAGACAAGAAAGAATTAAGAACTTTTCATAGAAGTGACTCTGGTGGGGGGAATCCTGGGGCCTGAGTCCTGGGATCCCTTACAGAGCTCCAGCCCTACTCTAGGGCAATTATGTTTTTTAACTGTAGAAAGAAAATGTCAAGAAAATTGGAAAGATTCAAAATAAGATCTGTGAGTTGTCTGAAGACATTTAAAGTGATAAGGCTGTTTCTTAGGACTCAGTGACAGTCACCTGCTGCCTTAGCATGCAAATGAGCATGCAGGTGAATGACCAGAAATCCAAGGAGCTTCTGCTCTCAGACAGCACAGCTCAGACTCCTGTTTGTAGTTAAAATCAGTGAAAAAAAGCATGAGCTATTACGCAAATACATATATGCTTTAGATGTAAGAAGAAAGTCATAGGAAATACTTCATAAGGAAAATATTTATGCTTTTTTCAGCTTTATATGTGAACCAGGAAGCATTTTGCAAACACGGAGAAAATATTAATGTTGTGGTGACTTAGCAGACTAAGCAGCAGCTATATTTTAAAGTTTCATGAATTTTATTTACTTTAAGAATGTCACTTAAAGGAATGAGTTTAATAACATTTACATATGTTGAAACAATCAAAAATATACATTTGATACTTCTGAAAGTTACTAGGATGTACCCTAATTTAATTTTGTAGCCAAGAAACAAGAGGACTACAAACTTGTCTTGATTAAAGGCAGCAGTAAACAAAATATTTCTATTAGCTGCAAGAAGATGACAATTGCATAACAGAAAACAAAACAAAACAAAAACCAAGGGAAACACAAAAGAAGTAATCCAGGAATGACAAATGCTGTACTGTCAAAGTCAAAGCTGGATCATTCAACACAAGTAAAAAGCCATTTTACTTAATAACTTACTTTAACTTTCTTCTACTGATGGCAATATTAATTCCTACTCACAAACTCAGAACAGTGATAGTAAATACAGACTGACAACCAGACACCTCCACACTCCCCCAAAGACCAACACTCTTCCCCAAGACTTGAGGAGATTGAGGGGCAGGAGCAAAGAAGGTGAGAAGACACAAAAGCAAGAAAAGCAGGAACAAAAGAGGGGGCGCTGGAAGGATTCTTGATTCTGCTCAAGTTCAGTTCTGAGCCCTATCTCAATATGGCCTTTGTATTTTTTCTGTAAAATCATTGGAAATGGAGGTAACTAAAAATAAATAAATAAATAAATAAATAAATAAATAAATAAAGTAATTGACATCTATATACAATTATTACTTCAAGATTTTAGTAATGGCAATCCATCATGAACTTATTAATGGAAGTAAAAAAATTCCAAACGTCATAAATAAGTTATAAAATATACCTTTGCATTTTGATAAACTTATTTGCTACAAAGAAATTGGTTACAAAACATGAACAGATTAAAAGACTAAGCAATTCTAACTTTAAAAATAATTTAAGAGAAAGAAGTCTAAAAGAAGGTAGTGAGTTCTAATTCTAAATATCATTACTCCTGTTGCAAAGCAAAACAAATATAAACAATTTAAAATATATTCTCAAGAATAAAAGTTATTAAATGAGTCTCACCACAGGTTTTTCTTTGCACTGCAGAAACACTCCTTCAAATTGTCCTGATTGCCAACCTTCCCCAGGCCTGGAAAACACAAGTGCTCCTTATGTGTTTGTTCTCTTCAATTTCCCTCAATTACAAAACTGACCACACATCAAAACACCAGCAGTTCTAAAGGAAAGCATGCTCGGTGCTAAGCACAGACATAGCACTTCAACCAGCAGACCCACCTACAGCAGCACAGCATGCTCTGGGCTATGCATGGGAATAGTTCTCTTTCTATCCATTTTTGTCTCTTCCATAGATGAGAAGGTACAGAGAGGTAAAATTCTTGTCTATTTTATTAAACTCTGTATCTCTAGTGCTTAGCAGAGTCCGGCACATAAATATGCTAAGCACATCATTATAATGATAAATTATATGAATTTTGAATTGCATATAAATTAACAATAAAAGTAAGGATAAACTATAGTACATAATATTCATATCAGAAATTGCTCCAGTTCCTCAATTGATATATTACATAAAAAAATCATTTCATTTTAAATACACTGTACTAGACATCAATCCAAGTTAAAAAAAAATCAAATGCCAATTAACTATTCATTGTTAATGTGACAAAAATAATTGCCATATTATATATTATAATAAGTTGTACAACACAGCAACTGATATAATGTATGTTTCATAATGACAATTTCCAGCTATCTAATATGGATTTGTACTTAGTGGTATCATAAGTATGATATGTGAGAAAAGACAAGTGTAGAAGTAGAACTCGACATGTTTGCAAACATATTTTAGGAAATACAATTATAGAGCAGTACATGTACAAAAAGGCATTGGGTACCTATAGGTATACAATAGAAACTGTTGAACTGGTACATATTATGAATCCATTAAGAAAATACATCTTAAAGACTATTTTTTGGAGATATCATGAAACTGATAATATAATACTATTTAAAATACTATAATAGCATCTCTAGATTTTATAGTATGTGTGTTATTATTTCAAATTAAAAATAAAACCCTCAGTTAATTATAAATCCAAACAGTAAAGATTGGTACTTTTATCCAGGAAGCATTAATGGAGAGATCATTGACAATATCTATTACAAACAAATAACATTTTCATACACAGAGGGACTGCATAGGGAATGTGGTTTTAGGTTTATCTATGACGTTTATGAACAGGTGCTCCACCTCAGTGAGGGCTACAGAAAAGTCACTCAAGGTGTGCAGCTGCAATCAGCCATGCCACCTGTGTCCTAAGGTGTGCAGCTGCAATCAGTCATGCCACCTGTGTCCTAAGGTGTGCAGCTGCAATCAGCCATGTCACCTGTGTCCTAAGCTGTGCAGCTGCAATCAGACATGTCACCTGTGTCCTAAGCATCTTAGCAGATCTATAACACATGGCACGCACTTGTGAGGTATTTTAAGAGCAGTAATGTGGATGTTGATGAAGAGCTGTATGGTATGTTATAAAATGTTACTGGATGCAAATGAGAGACCATTAAGACAGCAACTTCACCTGTTTAAGCACTCTTTGAAAGTGGTAAGTGTAGACAGGAGCATCCGTACGGTGACCAGCTCTAACAAGCACAGCTCTCCTGGAGCTGTCACCCACCACTTACCTGCTTTGATAGTGGTCAATACTGAAGCTCTCTATCTTACACTTCACTTTGGTGTATACATCCTGCACATCTATGGATGCACTGAGGTCTTCTAATTCACTGACCATACAAACCTCTGCAAAAAGAAACAAGCACCTTTTATCAACAGAGTTCTTAGAATCAACAACAAAGTCCCCCATCTTATATTTCACAGGGCTAATAGATCCTGACCATCTAAAGGGCACAACGACTACAGACGTCTATACTTAAAAGCAACATTAGTGTCAAAGAGCCCTTAATATTAAGAGACGGTGTATATGTATCTCAAGTTAGGAAAACCATAGTTCTCATTGAATAGATCAGTCAGTTACCTGCCAAGGATCTCTGAACACTGACAATGCACTGCACTGCTCAGAGTAAGTCACTCGTACCTTGTAGCTCAAGTTAAACTGTCAATAAGCAAAATTCAATTTTACAAAATCAAAGAGAATAGGTATACATAAGCTTTATATAGTAACGAAATTCAATGGTAGCAACATTCTTAAATCAAAACACTTGAATAGCAGCTAATTAAATTATAAATGAAAACTCTGAAGAAAATTATACCTATTTTTTCCAAAAGCAGGAATATATATAATTTTATCTTTAAAATAAGGAAGAAAAGTATTCCTGTACCTGTGTCTTTCTTTTCAAGGTCTGGTGCAAAGAGTTTCACAGTGACTTTGGGGAGCACCCACTGCATCCACAGACTAACGCGTCCACTGGACCCACCGATGTGACTGGTAGTCTGTTCCAAGGTGACAGAGTCTGAGAATGGCGAGTCATCAGCAGCTTGAATCGAATCTCCCTGTGGTGAGGAAACAAACAAACAAACTTAAATGGTGATACTCAACCAGAAATAGCAAGCCAAGCGTTATAAACATATACGACTCAAGCAGTTTATATAGTTATAATGTAGGTGCATGTTATTATAGCTTTTCCAAGACCAAGGGTGTCCAACTAGCCAAGGGCCATGGTCAACTGTCTAGGAATACGATTTTATACAATCAGAGTCAAGGTAATCATTCACTGCCCGTTGCTGCTTTTGGATGGAGATGATTAGCTGTGACAGAGATGACTGACTTGTTACCACAAGGCTTTCCGCATTAACCCTCTCTATCTCTTTACAGGAGAAATGTGTGCTTGATTTAGAGCATTTAGGAATAAATTTAGAAAAATGTAGCAAAGTGATCTGTACAATGTAACAAGAAAAAATGTCTCCATAGACTAGGTTAGGTTTTTTGAAATATTTTGTGTAACTGAAATCTAGAGAAATAACATATGAGCTTAGTCAATTTTATAGGTATATGCTGAACTTGGATATGGATAAGATCCTAAACTCCCTGTTAGCAAGTTTGCTGTGAGAGACTTGGTGGGTGTTTTTTGTATTTAACAGTTTTTAGTAGCCTAGAACAAAATCAATCCCCTTATCTGAGGTTAAACTGGTGCTGAGTAGCTCTAGTCTCAGATGCAGGAAAAGATGCTGCTAGTGACAGAGGCCAGTGCTGTGCGTGTAATGCGGGATGGAGACAGATCAACTTTAGCATGCTTATTTGTTACAAGATGCGTTTGTAATCTGTATCTCAATAGGTTGAGTCTAGTAGGCAGCATGATATACTACGATAAGGACTTTGCAGAGTCCATTACCTTCTTCATAAATTAGTTTTATGATATTGAATGCTTAGAATCTAGAATAAATAAGAGCACTGAAGGTAAAGGAAGAGTTTCTCCACAGTAAACACTTCATAAGTGGATGGTAATCATTAACACTAAGCTTGCACATTTCCTCCTGCCTCTATTACTCTGTCATTTCTCCAACATAACACCCTTTTTCAATTGCATGCAATGCACTAAGGGGACTCTAACAGGCCTGAACAGATTTTGCCCTTTTACTCTCTTTCCTCTCCCTTGCTAAAACCTTTACATTTCTAAAGTTAGTTACCAAAGTTTCTATTCTCTTGCTTGGCCACTTGTTCCTCCTGAGGCTGACTACCAAGGTCCAACTATCAACATATTTAAGTGTAGGAATGACAAGCCCATCTGGCTGCCCTGATTAACCCTGATTAGCATGCCCAACCAAAATCAACACTTATTCTAACTCAGGGTGTTCCTCTTTTGCCTTTATAAACTGTCTACAAGCCAATGTCCCTTCTGTCCTCAGAGGTAGCCCTGTGCCCTCTATCCTTCCCTTTCTCCCCTCTCTTGTTCTCTTCCCTTTCTCCCTAAACTATCTCTTGTCTGTGTCTCTCATTCCTTATATTTGTCTCTCTGGAGCAGAGAACTTGGTCCTGGGTTGTCTTGTGGAATACCCGGACTTTCATAGATCCATAATCTCTCACAGCTCCCTGTTGATTTGAATGTCTTAAGTAAAATAGATAAAATATTTATTTCCTATGTAATCATGCATGAACAAAATGTCCTTAGAATGTTTGAGAAGGCATGCAATAGCGGTTATTTTCTCCTGGTCGAAAGTCAAAGCAGAAGCCACCAATCTCTAGATCTTGATTTTGGGTATAGTTATACCAGAAACAAGAGCCATAACTTAAAGCCTCATTCTCAAGGAGCTGAAGCCATGCTCTATCCTGCAGATGTGTCCTCCTGGCCAGGTAATCAGAAAGTTGCTACAGAAGCCTTTCCTCTTGCCTTCTCTCCTTTAGCTTAAAAGACAGAAGAGCAGGTGTGAAGGATGATGGCAGTGACAACCATTACTAATAGAGCTCACAAGGAAGATGTGAGCAAACACAGCAACAGAATTGGTGTCCTCTGACTTACTGAAGTGGGAAATTTTTAGATCTTTGTCCCAAACATAACAAAAAACTGTTTGCAGGATTTTATCATACTTCTACAAAATAAGTAGACTCTTAATCTATCATAGCTGAAATTTCTAGAATTTAAGAAGCTACAGAAATTTTATTTTTGGTTAGCTGTCTAACATAACATTTAATAAAAAGCACAAACTATTTCCAAAGCAGATGCTTTTTACAAAGTCAAATCAGCAAAAGATGACACAATATAGCTATTATGCCTTTTCAAAGAGATAGTTTCTAGAGCAGAAACATTTCTTTTTTTTTTTTTTTCTTTTTTCTTTTTTTTTGGAGCTGGGGACCAAACCCAGGGCCTTGCGCTTGCTAGGCAAGCGCTCTACCACTGAGCTAAATCCCCAACCCAAGCAGAAACATTTCTAATCAAATCCTCTAAGGAACAGCATACCCTGTGGGATGATAGGTGCAGAGAAAAGTGCATCGAATCATTTTAAAACATTACTGGGTACCCTGATAAGAATCCTGTGACCATGGCTTCTAGCTTAGTAAGCAATTCTGAGAAAACCTTTTATACTACTTTGTCAAGTGGTTTCAATTTTTCTTTTTGGATTTAAAATGTAGGCTGTGATATTGTTACGCATGTTTACAATAATTTCCTTCTTTATTTAACGAGTCTATAGTGAAAACTGGACCCAAAATGGTAATGTTAGACTATTTTCCCACACTTCCTTAGTGCAATTCTAAAATAAAAAAAGCATGGAAAATTAACAAACATATTGAGTTTATTTTTCTAGGTAAATTTATCTTTGTTCATCTGGAAGAACAAACACTTCAGCCCTCTATCCTACGCCTGCTGCAGAGCTCAGGGAAGATCATAGTTGGCCACATTGCTACTCTTCCTTTTCAAAATAGCTTCAACATTCTTGTTCAATCACACAAGCTCCCCAAGGGCTAAACACTTCCCCTGTTGTTTGTACTGAAGTCAACAGTAACAAGTGGCCTGCTGGGCCTCTTGTACCTTTGCTCTCTCAGTTTCAGTAAATCAGCTTGTAAGGAGAGAACCTCACCCATACTCCTCAGTTTACCACCACACAAATGCAAACACAGGAAGCTGAAGGTGCTTGCAGGAATCAAGAGTGCTTGCACCAACTTTAGTATGAAGACATCATTTGGCAAAGTTTCAATCATCTGGGATTCTACAAATAGTTTTACTTAATACAAACAATTGTTAGAGTGCAGTTAGCATCACTAGATTTATTTCTAGTAAATTCCATATTCAAAAATTAAAAACCAGTTCTGATTTACACAACCAAATAGGACAGCATATTTAAGTTGTAAATAAAAAATTGACTTTCTTTAAATATAGATTTAAGTTAAAACACTTATAAACTCAAAGTTAAATTTCAAAGAAGGTCCAGTTAGATAACTGACATAAAAAAGGAAAGCTGCCTCAGACTATTATGCCACAGTGTGTAAAACCACCTGAATTTTTATAAAACTCTACAGATAATAAGTGAAATATTAGAGGTGTTTTCTGATATGATTATTTTAAATAGGCAAAGCATTAAACAGAAAACATGTGATAGCTAACAAAGGCTAAACAACCTTCACTCATTAGCTTGTTCCATGTTCTATGATGGATAAAAAGATAATCTAAATGTCATGATTTGTATATTTTGAATAAAAGCTTCAAAATATTTCAAATAATTAGCAACCTTAAAACAGTAGTATAGTAAAAATGCTCAAACTACACTTACCATCAAAAGGGCTCTCTGCACAAGTTAAAAGAAACCACTGCTTAGGCTGAAGGCACACAGTCGCTGAGAATCTGACAGCCATTTACATTTTAATATACTGATGTCCATCAAACAGCTATGCATATTAAGAAACTATCTTTAAAGCAATAAAGCAATTTGATTCCTGGATTAATAAATAATTCTGGTTACACTGGGGCGTGAACATATCTGTTTCTGTTTTAAGAAGAACTGGCGTTTTAGGCATTTATGTGGCATTTTACATTTTCTCTTGCTTCCCTGTCAGGTTGTTGAGACAGTCTCACCCTATCTTTATGCAGCTTAAGCTACCTGAAAATCATGGTGCAGCCCAGACTGGCCTGAAACTCTCTCCTTCCTCCACAACCTACAGAGTGGCATGATCATGGTGAGGTGGTATGGTGTTAGCAGTATCTGCTGACTTATCAAACTTTTGCTCCTCACAGACATACACCTGTGTTAAGCTGCAGAGCGGTGAGCTGAATTTCCTACCTCAGTTTGTATTACATGTATTTACAGAGTCATTATCTACATGAAACATGATAAATTCTTCTAAATACTTGTTTTTTAAAAGGATCAACTTCATTAATAAATATGTAATATAAGAAAGTAGCAAAAGGCAGTTCTATGTCAGTTTAAGGATAAAGTGATACCTGAGAGTTTTCAAATGCACGACTGATAGGCATGTATGATAAAAGGCTTGGTTTCACACTGCCACTCTCTCATGGGGCACTGTGCTCTGCAATTAATAGCACAAGGCACTGAAACCACTGTGGTAGCCTCTTGAGTCCTCTTTGAGTACAAAAGAAAGTCTCTTGTGATACAGTGCTTTAACCACTATAGGGAAATTTCATGACGCCCTCCCCACAAATATTTTATCCTCCTGCCATCAAAAAAAAAAATTCTAAAGAAGTGAAGATATCAGATCTAGCACTTGGGAAGCAGAGGCAGATGGATATTTGTAAGTTCAAGGCCAGCCTGGTCTACATAGTAAATTCTAAACCACCTATGGCTATATAGTGAAATATGTCTTTAAAAAAAATCAGATAAAAACAAATTATGTTTAAAATCACTAAAAATAAAAACCTGAGTTACAAACTCTTAATTACATCTTTAATTATTTGTCAGAATTGTAGCAACATAACAAACATGTACATATGTCTCTAGGCGATGCATGATGATGAATGATATTTAAATTCATATAAGTTCTTGAACTCTAAATTATTTCAACTTATATATTAAGATATATATTTAAAAGAGTACATTGGGCATTATATTCTGTACTGGGCTTAAAATATATTGGGACTATGCTCTAATGATAAAAATAATGAATAAAGATAAAGATGGTATAAAGTTTGTATGCCACATCCAATGAGAACCTGAAATTATTAGTATTTAACAAAGTTACATCTGAGACAATGGAAAATGCCCATGTAAATAATGTTTTCTACTTACAATATTTAACAATGTTCATTAAATTATGAAACAGTATAAATATAGAAATAGAAAAAAATCAGGCCAACTTTCCAATGTTTTTTAACTCTTTGTACAGAAATGTCCTTAAAGTCAGAACAATATAATAAATTTTCCTTCACAATAAAAAATTGTCAAAAGTTAAGATTACTTTTAACTTTGCAATACTGCCTAATTTTGTTAATGAATAGAACGTCAATTCAAGTTATTACTGGAAGTCCTAGTCAAAGCAATTAGGTAACAAAAGTAAAATCATCTGAAACAAGAAGCACAAGTGTTTCATTTGGCAGATAATCTTGCACACAGAAAACTCTGAAGAATCTATGACCAAAGCTCTAGGATCAATAAACTATGCTAAGTTGTACGATACCAAATAAATAAATAGTAATTCATTGTGTTTCTCTGCATTGCTATTGAACAAGAGAAACTTCCTCTATACTACCCAGAAGAAAATAAATACAAACAAACTAAGCAGACAAAAACATTTGTTTTTCAATGACATCAAGAACTTAGCCTCAACAGACTTGTTTGTTTTTAAGATTTATCATTCAGTACTCTAGACCTCTGAGCCATCTCTTCAGCCCCCTCAGGAGACTTTACAGGGACACACCTGCTCAAACACCAGATGTCCTACTTACAGGATGCTGCTGCTCAAAGGTGTGTCAGCTGAAGCAGATGAAAAGCTGAGAAGGTATATGGATGGACAGTATACAACTTAATAGACTTAGTTCACAAAACTTTAAACTAGTAAACTTTAAGCTTTGTATTACCATCCTCTATATCTGGACTGTCACCAGAGGCCACTGTGGTACAGGCTTACCTTACAGCCTAACACTTAGCGGGGGGGGGGGGGGGGGGGGGGTGGTACACACTTTAGGAGGTGAAGTCTTGTGTGAAGTCTTAAATGTGGTCAGCAAAAGTATTTTTGACATTGAGCCCTTGAGTGGGATTCAGATTTTTAATCAGTAAGTATTATTTTGCCAATGACTAGTATAAAATTCAGTTTGTAAAATGGTTGAATTGACATATGGCTGTAAGACCAGCACTTAGGATGTGCAAGCAGGAGGATTGCCACCAAGCTTGAAGACAGCCCCTGCTACAGAGTTACGGTATTGTAAGGTAGGTTGGGTGGGTGGGTGGATGGATGGATAGACGGACAGACGGACGGGGGAGGAGAGAGAGGGAGAGAGAGAGAGAGAGAGAGAGAGAGAGAGAGAGAGAGAGAGAGAGAGCGAGCAGATGATGGATGACAGATGGCATGGTTTCTAGAAACACAGCAGTGCAGGAGGCCGAAGACCATGCTTTCTTGTGATCTTTTCAAAATTTTGAGTCTTTCTCCCTTAACCCGTGCTATGTCACAGACCCCTTGCTCTGATAGTCAAAAAGTTAAAACTTCTTTTACTTAGCTCAACTGACACCTCAAGTATATCATATAACTTTGAAGTTACATATGGATCATGAAAATTTTCCTATGAAAAATATGCTTTTCTACAAAACAGACCAAGAGAAAAACTTCCCAAGCTATTTTTTTTATAAAAAACAATAATATTACTTCTTCTAGTAAAATACGTGGAAGCATACACTTTTATTTTTTTTATTTTTTTTTTTTTGGTTCTTTTTTTCGGAGCTGGGGACTGAACCCAGGGCCTTGTGCTTCCTAGGTAAGCGCTCTACCACTGAGCTAAGTCCTCAGCCCCAAGCATACACTTTTAATTCCAGAACCCAGCATCAAGGAGGCAGATGCAGGATGATCTCCACCTTGTCTATATAAGGAATCACAGGAAAGCCAGAGTAAAAACCTGCCTTTACCAAGAAAAAAAAAAAGTTAAAAGTAAAAGATAAGAAGGAGAATATATCGTAATATATTTCAGAAGTATAGTACCAGTTTAACATTTAAAAATCAATCTAGTCAATTATAATAATCAATAAAATAAAATCTCAAATACAGCCAGGTGTGGTAACTCATGCTTTAGTGAGCCACAGCCTGTCTGGCTTAGGTAAGCCCGTTCTAGGCCCACCAGGGCGACATATTCAAACCTTGTTTCAAAGAAACAGAAAAAAGAAGCAATCCATAAACACGGAGAAGGGGTGGGGGGGGGGCAGGAAAACAGGTATAACTGCAAGCATCCCATTACAAAGGAAAGCAGAATTTTGCCAACACTAAGGAGGACAAAAACAAATGAAGGCATATACTGTATTCAAGGGAATAAGAGAACTGTATATAAACTGACTACACAGTGGATTAATGTTTGGGGTGGAATACCAACATTGCCTCAGAGGACAGACTATGACACTAACGCCAGGGAACTCACAATGTGATGCTGACACTGCAGAAAAAGACCCAAGGTCTCTTCCATAGGCTTCACTAACCCAGAATTATGGTGAAAATTGGCCCAGCTGCTAACTTGGATGTTGCTAACTGTAATTCACTATGATTTCATTTCCTAGTACACAGAATGGAAATGTTAATCTAAAAAATCTTTCTGAGGATGGATCTCTTTCAACAAGGCAGCTGCTGATGACACAAGTTAGAAAACATCTTTGTTCCTCTGATAAATTCTGCAAATGTCCTATGCAAAGAGAAAGTTCATTCTTAGACCTAAGAAAACGGGTCCATAATGAAGAGAAGAAAAGTAACAGACAAAGCTGAGCTAATTTTCTCCAGTCAAAGGAACTAAGCAATCCACCTTAGAGAAAACAAATGAGCACAGTTCTGTTCTGGTCACTAGCAAAGTCAACATCTACATTATGACTTTGCCTTTCCCCTTTAACACCCATACTTTGTGCCAAAACTCTGAAATGTATTCAATGTGTTGGGCATATCTTCAGTTCAATCCTACTGCAATTCTACCTCATCTGGGTTAGAACCAAGCAATTACAATGAGTGACAGAAATAAGTTTTACAATGTTAAGAAATCAGGACTGAATTAACTAGATTTAAAGACATTTGGATTCACTTTCTTCTCTTGTTTTCCTATCATCCTCCAATCTCATGACTGGATAAAGTACTGACTGAAACTAAGAGGACTAGAAAATACCTGCAGGAAGAATAACCAACTTTTGAAAAAAAGAAAGACACACACACACACACACACACACACACACACACACACACACACAAAGTAATGAACAAGTAGGTAGGAAGGTGGGAACTGATTAAAAGACAGGAAAGAAAATAAGTGCCAGAAACAGAGAACAAAGATGATAGAGAATGTGGGAGTCATGTCTCAATTGACATCATCTGAGAATTACCAAGAACTAAAGGGAAATAGGCCATAAAACACCATGAACTAGGGAACAAGGCAGCATAAAGAAGCATCTACACATGGCAATGACTACTTACTACAAAAGAAAATTTAATCAGTAGATGAAGTTCTAAGAATTTATACATTTGAGACTCTTCAACATGCAAAAACTGTAATTCCAGCTTTGACACTTGCTATCCTTATAACCATGGGGAAGTTACTTAGTCCCTACAGAAACAAATTCTTCACTTTGATATAGCTGTCTCCTGAAAGGCTCTACCAGAGTATGACAAATACAAAGGTGAATGTTCACAGCCAACCACTGCAGTTAGAGAAAGGACTGAAGAAGCTGAAAGGACTTGCAACTCCAAGAAGAACAACAATATCAGCTAACCATAACTCGAGAGCTCCCAGGGACTTCACCACTATCCTAAGAGTATACAGGTATGGACTCATGGCTCCAACTCCAAGATGGTCTTGTTGGGCACCAATGGGAGGAGAAGCCATTGTTCCTGCCAAGGATGGACCCCCCAGTGTAGAGCAATGTCAGGGCAGTTAGGTGGGAAGGGGGTGGGTCATTAGGTTGGGGAGTACCCTCATAAAAGAAGGGGGAGAGGGGAAGGGATGGGGGTTTATAGATGGGAAAGGAGGAAAGGGGTCAACATTTGAAATGGAAATAAAAATATCCAATAAAAAGAAAAAAAAAGAAAAGAAAGTAAAAATGGGGGTCCACTAGAAACAGCCTACAAAGGTGAATAGTGCAAGGTCCCCTGAGTCCCATTGTCTAGCTCAGCACTGGCTCTTCACTCTGGAGAAGCGTGGTGGGACTCCCAAGAGTGTCTTCCTTCCTTGTGGAAACCTTCGGGACTCCAAAATTAACCAGCTTGAACCCTACCAGACCAATTCCATTCCAGTTATTTCCACCCACCACCCCAGCTGGTCCACCTCGGATGCAACCTGCACAGGTGAGCTGACGCATAAACAGAATCCATCATTATGCTGTATATAAGAAACACATCTCAGCAACAAAGATACTCTTCTCAGTACGAAGGGCTTGAAAAAGGGTTTCCAAGCAAATGGACCCAAGAAACAAGCTGGAGTACCCATTCTAATATCTAATAAAGTAGACTTTCGATCAAAAGCAATCAAAAGAGACAGGGAAGGGCACTTCACACCCGTAAAAGGAAAAATCCACCAAGAGGACATCACAATTATGAACATCTATGTCCCAAATGAAAGGGCACCCACATTCATAAAAGGAAGATTGCTAAAGCTTAAATCACATATTGAACCACCCACATTAATAGTGGGAGACTTCAACACCCCATTCTCACTAATGGACAGGACATCAAAAAGGAAACTAAACAGAGAAATAACTAAACTAAGAGGTTATGATTCAAATGGACCTGATAGATATCAATAGAACATTTCACCCAAACCCCAAAGAATATATCTTCTTCTAAGAACATTACAGAACTTTCTCCAAAATTGACCATATAACTGGTCACAAAGCAAGCCTCAGCAGAGACACAAACACTGAAATGACCCCATACATTTTATCAGCACACCATGGATTGAAGATGGACTTCAACAAACTTAGAAACAACAGCAAGTCTCTCTCTCTCTCTCTCTCTCTCTCTCTCTCTCTCTCTCTCTCTCTCTCTCTCTCTCTGCGTGTGTGTGTGTGTGTGTGTGTGTGTTTTGTTTTTCATAGAAACTGAACAACTCTACTCAACGATTTCTGGGACAGGGAAGAAACAGAGCACTAAAAGACTTTCTAGAATTCAATGAAAATGAAGGTTCAGCATAGCCAAACTTATGGGACACTATGAAGACAATGCTAAGAGGAATGTTCACAAGTGCCCTCATAAAGAAGTTGGGAGTTTTCATACTGACAGCTAAAAGTACATCTGAAGACTCTAGAGAAAAAAAAGAACAAATGCACCCAGGAGGAGTACACAGCAGGAAATGATCAAACTCAGGTATGTAATCAATCAATTTAAAAGAAAGAGAAAAATACTACAATGAATCAAGGAAACCAAGAGCTCATTCTTTGAAAAATCAACAAGATAGAGAAACCCTTAGCAAAACTAGCTAAAAGACAGACAAACAGTACCTAAATTAACAAAATCGGAAATGAAAAGGGAGACATAACAACAGATAATGAAGAAATTCAAAGAATTATTAGGTCTTACTTCAAAAGTCTGTACTCAACAAAATTGGAAAATCTCAATGAAATGGGTAACTTTTTAGTCAGATACAAATTACCAAAGCTGAAAGAAGATCAGGTAAACTATGTGAATAGTCCTATAACCCCTAAGGAAATAGAAGCAATCATTAAAAGGCATCCAACCAAAGAGAGACCTTGGCCAGACGGTTTTACTACAGAATTCTACCAGACTTTCAAAAAAGTGCAAATACCAATAGTCCTCAATCTATTCCACAAAATAGGAACAAAAGGAACATTGCAAAAGTCAGTCTCTGAGGCCACAGTTATCCTGATACCCAGACCACATATATATTCAACAAAGTAAGAGAATTTCAAACCAATATCTCATTATGAACACTGATGCAAAAATATTCAATAAAATACTCCCAAAACTGAATCCAAGAACACCCAGAGATGCTATCCCTTGAGAAGGAAAAGGTGGAATGAGGGAAGACTTGTATGGGAGGGTACTAGGAAGAGAGGAAGGCCAGATATTGGGTTGTAAAGTGAATAAATATATTTTAAAAAAGAAAGAAAATTGTATTACCCACCTGAAGTCCTTACTGACTTGAAAATAAAGGAAATTCCTGTAAAGCCATTATTTTTTTTTCATCTTTATTAACTTGGGTATTTCTTATTTAAATTTCGATTGTTATTCCCTTTCCCAGTTTCCCAGCCAACATCCCCCTAACCACTCCCCCTCCCATTCTCTGTGAGTGTTCCCCTCACCATCCTCCCCCCATTACCGCCCTCCCCCCCAAAAAATCACATTCACTGGGGGTTCAGTCTTGGCAGGACCAAGGAATTTCCCTTCCACTGGTGCTCTTCCACTAGGTTATTCATTGCTACCTATGAGGTTGGAGCCCAGGGTCAGTCCATGTATAGTCTTTGGGTAGTGGCTTAGTCCCTGGAAGCTCTGGTTGCTTGGCATTGTTGTTCATATGGGGTCTCGAACCCCTTCAAGCTCTTCCAGACCTTTCTCTGATTCCCTCAACGGGGGTCCCGTTCTCAGTTCAGTGGTTTCTGCTGGCATTCACCTCTGTATTTGCTGTATTCTGGCTGTGTCTCTCAGGACAGATCTACATCTGGTTCCTGTCAGCATGCACTTCTTTGCTTCATCCATCTTATCTAGTTTGGTGGCTGTATATGTATGGGCCACATGTGGGGCAGGCTCTGAATGGGTGTTCCTTCAGTCTCTGTTTTAATCTTTACCTCTCTATTCCCTGCCAAGGGTATTCTTGTTCCCCTTTTAAAGAAGGAGTGAAGCATTCACATTTTGATCATCCGTCTTGAGTTTCATTTGTTCTAGGCATCTAGGGTAATTCGAGCATTTGGGATAATAGCCACTTATCAATGAGTGCATACCATGTGTGTTTTTCTGTGATTGGGTTACCTCACTCAGGATGATATTTTCCAGTTCCAACCATTTGCCTACGAATTTCATAAAGCCGTTGTTTTTGATAGCTGAGTAATATTCCATTGTGTAGATGTACCACATTTTCTGTATCCATTCCTCTGTTGAAGGGCATCTGGGTTCTTTCCCGCTTCTGGCTATTATAAATAAGGCTGCTATGAACATAGTGGAGCACGTGTCTTTTTTATATGTTGGGGCATCTTTTGGGTATATGCCCAAGAGAGGGATAGCTGGGTCCTCAGGTAGTTCAATGTCCAATTTTCTGAGGAACCTCCAGACTGATTTCCAGAATGGTTGTACCACCATTCCACCAACAATGGAGGAGTATTCCTCTTTCTCCACATCCTTGCCAGCGTCTGCTGTCACCTGAGTTTTTGATCTTAGCCATTCTCACTGGTGTGAGGTGAAATCTCAGGGTTGTTTTGATTTGCATTTCCCTTATGACTAAAGATGTTGAACATTTCCTTAGGTGTTTCTCAGCCATTCGGCATTCCTCAGCTGTGAATTCTTTGTTTAGCTCTGAACCCCATTTTTTTTATTAACTTGAGTATTTCTTATTTACATTTCGAGTGTTATTCCCTTTCCTGGTTTCCAGGCAAACATCCCCCTAAGACCTCCCCCTCCCCTTCTCTATGGGTGTTCCCCTCCCCATTCTCCCCCCATTGCTGCCCTCCCCCCAACAATCTAGTTCACTGGGGGTTCAGTCTTAGCAGGACCTAGGGCTTCCCCTTCCACTGGTGCTCTTACTAGGATATTCATTACTACCTATGAGGTAAGAGTCCAGGGTCAGTCCATGTATAGTCTTTAGGTAGTGGCTTAGTCCCTGGAAGCTCTGGTTGCTTCGCATTGTTGTTCATAGGGGGTCTCGAGCCCCTTCGAGCTCTTCCAGTTCTTTCTCTGATTCCTTCAACGGGGGTCCTATTCTCAGTTCAGTGGTTTGCTGCTGGCATTCGCCTCTGTATTCGCTGTATTCTGGCTGTGTCTCTCAGGAGAGATCTACATCCGGCTCCTGTAGGCCTGGACTTCTTTGCTTCATCCATCTTGTCTAATTGGGTGGCTGTATATGTATGAGCCACATGTGGGGCAGGCTCTGAATGGGTGTTCCTTCTGTGTCTGTTTTAATCTTTGCCTCTCTCTTCCCTGCCAAGGGTATTCTTGTTCCCCTTTTAAAGAAGGAGTGAAGCATTCACATTTTGATCATCCGTCTTGAGTTTCATTTTGAACCCCATTTTTTAATAGGGTTATTTGTCTCCCTGCAGTCTAACTTCTTGAGTTCTTTGTATATTTTGGATATAAAACCTCTATCAGTTGTAGGATTGGTAAAGATCTTTTCCCAATCTGTTGGCTGCTGTTTTGTCCTAACAACAGTGTCCTTTGCCTTACAGAAGCTTTGCAGTTTTATGAGATCTCATTTGTCGATTCTTGATCTTAAGAGCATAAGCCATTGGTGTTTTGTTCAGGAAATTTTCTCCAGTGCCCATGTGTTCGAGACTCTTCCCCACTTTTTCTTCTATTAGTTTGAGTGTATCTGGTTTGATGTGGAGGTCCTTGATCCACTTGGACTTAAGCTTTGTACAGGGTGATAAGCATGGATCGATCTGCATTCTTCTACATGTTGACCTCCAGTTGAACCAGCACCATTTGCTGAAAAGGCTTTTGGCTCCTTTGTCAAAAATCAAGTGACCATAGGTGTGTGGGTTCATTCCTGGGTCTTCTATTCTATTCCACTGGTCTATCTGTCTGTCTCTGTACCAATACCATGCAGTTTTTATCACTATTGCTCTGTAATATTGCTTGAGTTCAGGGATAGTGATTCCCCCTGAAATCCTCTTATTGTTGAGGATAGTTTTAGCTATCCTGGGTTTTTTGTTATTCCAGATGAATTTGCAAATTGTTCTGTCTAACTCTCTGAAGAATTGGATTGGTATTTTGATGGGGATTGCATTGAATCTGTAGATTGCTTTTGGTAAAATGGCCATTTTTACTATATCAATCCTGCCAATCTATGAGCATGGGAGATCTTTCCATCTTCTGCGATCTTCAATTTCTTTCTTCAGACGCTTCAAGTTCTTATCATACAGATCTTTTACTTGCTTGGTTAAAGTCACACCGCGGTATTTTATATTGTTTGGGACTATTACGAAGGGTGTCATCTCCCTAATTTCTTTCTCAGCTTGTTTCTCTTTTGTGTAGAGGAAGGTTGCTGATTTATTTCCCTTAATTTATTCCCAGCCACTTTGCTAAAGGTGTTTATCAGGTTTAATAGTTCCCTGGTGGTACTTTTGGGATCACTTAAATATACTATCATATCATCTGCAAATAGTGATATTTTGACTTCTTCTTTTCCAATCTGTATCCTTTTGATCTCCTTTTGTTGTCTGATTGCTCTGGTTAGAACTTCAAGAACTATATTGAGTAACTAGGGAGAGAGTGGGCAGCCTTGTCTAGTCCCTGATTTTAGTGGGATTGGTAAAGCCATTATTTTAATCAGTACTGCCAAAGAAGAGTTACTGTGAATAGCTGACAAGAAGTGAATTTGCACTGAAAACAGAACAAGTCTATATATTCCCAGCTCTGGCAAAGACAACAGCAATAGCAGGATCTATCCAGAAGTGAATAGTCAATGAGTGTCAACCTGTGATGCATACATGTGACTTACTGAGCAATTCATTTAAACTATCATGGTTCAAATCTACCATTTTGCTTTAGCTTTTCATTGTCCTCTGAGTCTGTGTATGAGGAGCATTCTGGATCCTCATTATATGGTGTGCCACAGCAGCTCTACAATATTGTCTATTATACTCTTTTGTTATAGCACTTCTGTAGTCTCAGCACTCTGTAGGCAGAGGCAGGTGCATATGTGAGTCTGAGGGAATTCCAGATCAACCAGGGATGTATCGTGAGAGCTGGTTCCAAAACACAAGCACACAAGAGTAAAATAAATATTAAGAAAATTATATTAAGAGTGTACTTATTAAAGTAAAGTAACAAGAGTTTGCTGACTAGTATGCTAATAAAGCATCTGAAATTGTCTGCTCAATGACAAGTACGCGCACGCCCTCAGCCTGTGGTGTGTTGCAGTAGGAGTTTAGAGAGGATGCTGTACTCAGTGAGTTGGAGTTTCGTTGCACGTCACACAGTGAAGATCGTCATGTCGATGCAAACCATCTGCAACACCCTGAGAAAGGGCACATAGCTATGACAAAGTGTATGTTGTGTATGCTCTGTGCCCAAATGGCTCCGATGCTCACATGCATGTTGCTACTATGAAGGCTTCCTGTACCGAGATGACTCAAGACAAGACTGCAGTGTTGCCGCCCAACAATGCCTCGTTCAAGGAAGCATGGAACAGACTCCATGAGCTGATGCAGTCTCCATGACAGCTTCTCTGTGTCCCCATGCTTTCCAGTGAGAAAACAGCTGCTACTTACATTAAGCTAAGCAGGGGCTACATTTGAACACACAAGCAAATCCAGGAAAAAAATCAAGATACTTGTGATATGGGAACTCAAAGGATCACAAAAATGAGTTAACCATATGATTCCAAGATGGAAGGAAAGGAAATTGGAAAGGTCATAAAGCAAATTTCTAGAAACACTGTAAACAGAGGAAACAAGAAATAAAAGTGTGGCCCGAAGTCTGACTTTCTGTTGAGCTAACTAGGCCCAGGGTGAGCCATAGCTGACCCACTCTTCCACGCTGAGAAAACATCCAGCAAATCGTCATGCTGTCCTTTACTACTGAATTGTTAAGGGATACAGCTAAAGGCAGGTGTATTCTCAGTATACGGTCACCCCAACAAAAGTATTGTACAAAAGGAAACAAAAAAATTAAAGTGTGTAAAACATGAATATCTAAGTTGTAGCTGTACTAGTCAATGCTCCCATCAAAACCAATCTCAACAGCAGCCCCTCTCGTTCCTGGAGACAAATCAGCCAAAGCACCTGAAGGTACCTCTGAAAGAGCTCGCTCGCCAGGGTTAGGGTCCAATGACCATCTGGGGAGCCAAAGACTTCTTCTTCTGGCTACACTATCTACATTAAAGTGTACATATTCTGTAAATGACTGTCACTTCTAAGTTGTTCAATTCCAATTCTGTATTGCTTCAAATAAGATCTTTTACATAGTCTCTCTTGATAATAAATTCCAGAATGTTTTACATTAATATTCATTTATTTTTAGTTTTTGTCAAACAAAATTAATTTAATCAAATTAATAAATTCTCTTTGAGAATTTATTACTTATCTATAACAAAATTTAAGAAAACCCATGCTCTGACTTCAAATGAACTGAGTGCAGCCACTGAAAGCCGTTTTCAAAGTCTAGGTTTGCCTTTTGTTCTCTGCTGGAACTAGGGATTGAACCCAGAGCTTATGCAAACTAGGCAGGCAGGCTGTCTCCCACTGAGCTGCACCTGCACAGTTAGTTTAAAGTAGCTGAGTAAAACCCTCCAACCAGACTGATCTCACTTTCTTTGAAAATTTCTTCACTTTCACAAATGTAGACTATTCTTCTAGTCTGTTATGTGGCTAACTCTATTGAAATAAAATTGTACCCAACTCTCGTTTATTAAAATCTAATTAATTTATTGAAAATTTTCAAACACTACTTTCCCACAAAGTATCAATAAATTTCCCAGGAGAAATCCTATAATGATCTGTTTACAAATGTTGGTATTATTTATTTCTATTACAGTCTGTATTTAGGTCACCATAACTTTGCACTGGTTGCACACACCATTTGTGCTATGAATCAGATGAGTAGCAATTCCCAATCGGTATGAATCTGTGTGAAGTTCCTACATTTGCAATGGTTTTCAAATGTCTCTTTTCTGAGGAATACTTCCACAGTAGGAAGTCCCAAGGCTGACATCCTTGTGAACACATGATTGGCAAACAACTATTTGATGAAATACTTCTTTATTTCCTACTAAAACAATGTCTCTCAATTTATGTGCCTGTATCAACTGCCTTGTCTAGAAACTTAGTACTTCAAACTTCAATGACTCTATTTCACAGACTGTATTATCTTACAGGTCGTGTGTCTTACAGGTGTACTATAAAAATGAGTACTCAGAGCTGGGAAGTGACGGCACACACCTTTAACCCCTGCCCTCGGAGGCAAAGGCAGGTGGGTCTCTGATTTGAGGCCAGACTGGTACAAAGAGTTCCAAGACAGGCAAGAGTGCATAGAGAGTCTGTCTTCAAAATCAAAAAGAAAAGGAGAGAGGAGAGGGAGAGGGAGAGGGAGAGAGAGAGGAGAGAAAGAAAATAGTGTTCTGTAATTTAATTTGAAAACTGCTAAAGCTACAATGGGTCAAATAGTTTACTGTACAATTTTCAAAGCTTTTGAACCCAACAACATTGAGGCTTCCTACATAAGAACTTGCTGCTCTTACTATGACATGGTAGTCTATTCTCTTCCTCATATGGAAAAGGGAGAAACAGAAGAAACCTGTCCATCACTATAGGCCACTATGCTTCTTCAGACGTCTGACTGTGCACCTGATTGGCAGCAGTGTCTCTGTGCATCTGCTTTGCCCATGTGAGAGGCCAGCCTCATCATCTGGATTTGTGCAGCAGAGAGAAGCTGATTGTGGGACAATAAATATATCTTTTCCAACTGGTTTAAAGGTTTAGATCAGGTAAGGTCAGCCATTCCAGTTTGCTTGCTTTTATTGATTTATAAAATTACAAAAGCAGAGTAACATTCCCATCATCAGACTGCCAAGGGCTTTGTTTCCGAAGGAACTGTCTTATCTCTGCAGAACAAAGCCACAGCATCTACACCAGCTGCTGTAGAACAGGGCTCTCCCCAGGGGTTTAAGTACAGCATCCACCACCACCAGTGCAGAAAGCTGGGTCTCTTGGGAGGCTTAGCAGGTAGAAGCAGGAGAAGGAGGTAGAAATGAAAGAGAATATTTTGGGTTGGCTTAGTGTCATTTCTGATATTTCAATGTTAGGAATCAGAAATTCAACGGGTCCTTTGGTGAATATAACAGTCCTACAACCCAATGAAGACTGCATCACGGACTAATCACACAGTCTTAGCAATGTATCAGTCGACTTCAAGACCCAATTATGCTTTGATCAAAACTGTATCTGAAGTTTGTCACTGTTTCAGAAGTCATGGTGGCATTTAACACATATCTGCAGAGCCCTATTTGTAACCTTTGCATATGAATTTTAGGTAGTAAGTTTCTTTGTAATTGCTACTTGGCTATGAATTCTAACACAGTTCCACCATAGCATTCACACAGTATATATTACTGGATCTTATATATCTTTCTTTTTATCTTAGTAATTTTGCATACACACACACACACACACACACACACACACACACACACACACATATATAATACCATCTGTTTTCATTTTATTTCTTATGCAGTATATTTTATTTCACTTCGGGATAATAGATGGGTCACTATAAAGTATTATTCATTATATCGAAGGAGCAGTGGCATTCCATCTGCCCTTACAGTGCTAAAATGAAAAGCTGAATTGATGACTAAGGGAAAGGAAGACAACAGGGCTCAGAACCACTAAGTTGAAGAAAGTTAACACCCTGCCTTACAAGCAGCCACTGAGCACAGAGATAGCAAGGGAGGGGAACAAACCTCTCTTTACTCATCGTCTTAGCTTCCATACTCCCAAACAGTACCCTCACTGCACCACAGACCATACAGTCCTAGACTGTCACATAGCTTTCGCAGAGTGGTAAGATGGCTTAGCATTCAAAGGAACATCCTAAAGAACCAGGCAGGACAGAGAGCAGCAGAGCTCTTCAAGAGCCTTCTCAAGCTGTCAGCTTCCATGGTGGTAAAGTCACTTTCACTTTCAACAGTGATAGAACCTCACTGTATTTTATCTCTCATTGGGTACCAGATATTCAGAACCACTTACCTCAGTGGTAGTTCCTATGTCAGCAGATGGGCTGCACGTGCTGGTGTCTGGTGGAGCTGTACCTACACTGCTCCGAACTGGAGAACCAGGGACAGGCCCTGCCATCGTGTCTGAGTACACTGAAGACGGACTAAGATGGCCTCTCTTCTGAATTTTATTCCAGACTTTACTCATGATATCGGCCAATTCATAAATGAGCTGGACCTGAGCATAAGGGAGAGTAGGGAGAAGAATCAAGTTTTCAAATTCTATTGACAACCTATTAAAATGTTAGATATAAAAAAACTGACAAGTTCAAAATGTGAGAGTCTACAAGATAACGACCAGTGCACCACAGTGCAGGACTGATTACACCGGCCACAAACTTACACTGTGCTATTTTATGATCCAAACATTTCTGTAGATGGATGCAGTCTAACCAGCAGTGCTCATTACTCAGACTTAGATCCCTTTTAAGAATGATAATGAACATTACAAAGGCATCCTACACAGAGACCTGGGGAAAGCAGAGAGCAAAGGGCCACCTGGGGATGTGAGGTTACCCTGTGCACTATGGGACAGCTATCACCCAGCTTTCAAGATAATTTCCATAGCTAAATCTTCTCTCTTTTTCTGAGATAAAAATGACATGGAATTTCTTTTGAGGCAAGTGAAAAGAGTGATATAACAGAGTTGGAACAGAAAGTCAGTACTTTATGAGACTTCTAGAGACAGAAACCATATCCAACCTCCTTCCCCTGAGATATGCCATTCCAATATTCACAGAAAAACTTTCACTTGCAAACTGTTTGACTGAGTTCTAAGATATTTATACAAGATTTCATAAATAAGCATTAATCATGGAGTTTGTATGAAAACATATTGGCATATACTGTATAAAACAAGCCCCGGAGGGTGGGAGGTGGGGGAGACAGGGCAAACATATAAGCAAACCCACAGCTGGATACCATTCTCTGATCGCCATTTTAAAAAAGTGAAATTCTCCTATTTATAAAGAGTTTCAGCCCTAAGACAAATCCAGATGATGAGGCTGGCCTCTCACGTGGGCAAAACCAATGCACAGAGACCCTGCTGTTAATGCTTCCTTCATTTAACTCTGCATATTCTAGTTTTCTACTGCGTTTGTGTACTGAAGCCTCAAATCTTGAGTCATGGCTATTTGTAGTTATAAAATGATCTAATGACTGCAGATTCTATCAAAAAAAAAAAACCAAAAAAAAAAAAAAAACCAAAAAAAGAACTGTATAAAAAAACGTTCAAGCGGCTGGAGAGATGGCTCAGTGGTTAAGAGCACTGACTGCTCTTCCAGAGGTCCTGAGTTCAAATCCCAGCAACCACATGGTGGCTCACAACCATCTGTTATGGAATCTGATGTCCTCTACTGGTGCGTCTGAAGACAGCTACAATGTACTCATCTATAATAAATAAATATATCTAAAAGAAAAAAAAAAGAAAAGAAAAAACATTCAAGTCATTTTTTATTTCATAATTAAGATTTTTCTCTTAAAGGAAATTGTTGGAACCCAAATCCTTATGAATGCTTTTTTTCTCTTTTTATTAAATTAAAAAGCTATCAAATAAGGAGAGCATTAACTGAAGGAAATAAGTTCTTCTCCTCAGGGTTTAGGGTTCTTTACTTCAGAGGCACAGTACTGTTTTTATTGTCACTACGTCTGATCCCTTCCACTTTTGTTCTTAAGAAGATGTAACAGCACATGTGTTTAATGTGACAAGCAAGCAATGGCAAAAAGCTCAACTGCTACTTTCAAAGAAAGGTCTGCGAGCACATCGCTTGTCTGCGAGCACATCGCTCCTCCTCCCAAATAAAGCAAGCATGCTGAGGATAAACGGTCAGTTTTTAATTGGACTTGAGCTGAAACACGAAGGATTAAAATCATAGAATTAAAATGTGTGTAACTAGAAAACGTAACAACCACTCTAAATACCCCATAGAGTAACAGAAACTCTCATTTTTTGCTGTGAAGAACAGAAAGGTTTTTTTTGTTTTTTTTTTTAAGATATAATTTCTTCTTTTATTATTGAGTGCTGAAATTGTTTCTGGTGACCAACAGCTTGCTTTTTTTTTATTATTATTATTAACTTGAGTGTTTCTTATTTACATTTCGAGTGTTATTCCCTTTCCCGGTTTCCGGGCAAACATCCCCCTCCCCCCTCCCCTGCTTTATGGGTGTTGCCCTCCCAACCCTCCCCCCATAGTCTAGTTCACTGGGGGTTCAGTCTTAGCAGGACCCAGGGCTTCCCCTTCCACTGGTGCTCTTTTTTTTTTTTTAAAGATTTATTCTTTTATTATATACAAGTACACTGTAGCTGTCTTCAGATACACCAGAAGAGGGCATCAGATCTCTTTACAGATGGTTGTGAGCCACCATGTGGTTGCTGGGAATTGAACTCAGGACCTCTGGAAGAGTAATCGGGTGCTCTTAACCGCTGAGCCATCTCTCCAGCCCTCCACTGGTGCTCTTACTAGGATATTCATTGCTACCTATGAGGTCAGAGTCCAGGGTCAGTCCATGTATAGTCTTTAGGTAGTGGCTTAGTCCCTGGAAGCTCTGGTTGCTTGGCATTGTTGTACATATGGGGTCTCGAGCCCCTTCAAGCTCTTCCAGTTCTTTCTCTGATTCCTTCAATGGGAGTCTTGTTCTCAGTTCAGTGGTTTGCTGCTGGCATTCGCCTCTGTATTTGCTGTATTCTGGCTGTGTCTCTCAGGAGCGATCTACATCCGGCTCCTGTCAGTCTGCACTTCTTTGCTTCATCCATCTTGTCTAATTGGATGGCTGTATATGTATGAGCCACATGTGGGGCAGGCTCTGAATGGGTGTTCCTTCAGTCTCTGTTTTAATCTTTGCCTCTCTATTCCCTGCCAAGGGTATTCTTGTTCCCCTTTTAAAGAAGGAGTGAAGCATTCACATTTTGATCATCCGTCTTGAGTTTCATTTGTTCTAGGCATCTAGGGTAATTCGAGCATTTGGGCTAATAGCCACTTATCAATGAGTGCATACCATGTGTGTTTTTCTGTGATTGGGTTACCTCACTCAGGATGATATTTTCCAGTTCCAACCATTTGCCTACGAATTTCATAAAGTCATTGTTTTTGATAGCTGAGTAATATTCCATTGTGTAGATGTACCACATTTTCTGTATCCATTCCTCTGTTGAAGGGCATCTGGGTTCTTTCCCGCTTCTGGCTATTATAAATAAGGCTGCGATGAACATAGTGGAGCACGTGTCTTTTTTATATGTTGGGGCATCTTTTGGGTATATGCCCAAGAGAGGGATAGCTCGGTCCTCAGGTAGTTCAATGTCCAATTTTCTGAGGAACCTCCAGACTGATTTCCAGAATGGTTGTACCAGTCTGCAATCCCACCAACAATGGAGGAGTGTTCCTCTTTCTCCACATCCTCGCCAGCATCTGCTGTCACCTGAGTTTTTGATCTTAGCCAATCGCACTGGTGTGAGGTGAAATCTCAGGGTTGTTTTGATTTGCATTTCCCTTATGACTAAAGATGTTGAACATTTCTTTAGGTGTTTCTCAGCCATTCGGCATTCCTCAGCTGTGAATTCTTTGTTTAGCTCTGAACCCCATTTTTTAATAGGGTTATTTGTCTCCCTGCAGTCTAACTTCTTGAGTTCTTTGTATATTTTGGATATAAGGCCTCTATCTGTTGTAGGATTGGTAAAGATCTTTTCCCAATCTGTTGGTTGCCGTTTTGTCCTAACCACAGTGTCCTTTGCCTTACAGAAGCTTTGCAGTTTTATGAGATCCCATTTGTCGATTTTTGATCTTAAGAGCATAAGCCATTGGTGTTTTGTTCAGGAAATTTTTTCCAGTGCCCATGTATAACAGACAGTTTTAAACCAGCTTGGTAGTTTCGAAGGTGTATATATCTGCTATCTTATCTGGCCATTTCAACTAATTTCCCTAAGAACAAAAGCTGATGTCTGCTGAGACATAAACATTATCTGTAATGCTGTAAATCTGGAAAAGTCCCAAATGTTTAACACTGAACAAATGAAGGTCAACCATATAGCTAAATGTTACTTAGTAATACAAGAGAACACATGTAAAATACGAACTAATCTAAAAATGATTATGCAGAATGAGGGAAGCTAGACAAAAATCACAACTGTAGAATTCCATCTATACCATGGGGTGTCAAGGGCCTATAACTTCTGAGGACGTATTCTATGATGGTTTTTGAGTATATATATCACAAACTTTTTCAAACTGGGTAACTTTTATTTATTTATTTTAGAGTTTATTGTACTCTGTGATACTAATTTACTTCAGTAAAATTGGATAAAGTGAGAAATGAAAATTAAGTCCCTATGAGGCACCATTGTATGAGCTATGTGTGAAGGTAAATGAATAGCAATGGCAATTTGAATATGACACACTGGCTAAATAAAAAATTTTATTCTTTAAATATTCAGAAGTGAAGAAAATCATATCATTAATAATTAACAAAAGTGGAAGGTTATCTCTGAGATTTAGAGAATGAAATGGATACCCACTTAGATCTAGAATAAGCAATTAGTATGAAACAAGAATCTAGGACATGAAATAGAAATCTATTGAAATCCAGTACATGAAATGGATGCCCTCTGAGATCTAGAACATAAAATGGATATCCACTGTGATCTAGTAGATGAAATGGACGCGCACTAAGATCTAGAACATGAAATGGATGCCCACTGAGATCTAGAATATGAAATGGGTGTTCAGTGAGATATAGAACATGAAGTGGCCACTCACACTCACGACTTTATCTAACACCTATTAACTAAGCAACCTTTATACAAGCATTAAGGAGGCCAGGTGAGGACAAAATTTTAAAAAAAAAGTTGAAGGTGGGGTACAGAGAAGAAGAAAAGAGTTGCCCAAATCAGCTATGTTCACACACTGAGCAATAAGGAAAGAGTAACAAGAAGAGAATTCCCTGTTTAGGAAGAAAAAGGTAATTCTAGAGTTTGAGAACTGAAACAGTACCAGACTCTTACTCTTAGAAACAGTTCAAGCCAAACATTATCACTTTAGCATGTTGCATTTTATTTTGTCATTATCAAGACTATTGTCATAGTGGTGCAAAGTCAGGAAACTCATACAGTGAAGTTGAATCTGTTCTTTCACGTTCTAGTTTGTAAAACTTAGAGAATTAAGTGCCATCAATGAGGTGCCTTAAAACAAAAGAGATGTTTGTGTCACATATGAATAAATTATTATATTAGCACTCTAATATACCATCTGAGACAGAGTAGAGTCTAATAAGACCTGAGTGTCCAAAGTTCTGTATCTGCACTTTCAAAGTTCTGCTCCTACAAATGCACAATGAATCCTAACACTATTGTGAGCCTATAGCTATCTGTATCCAAACCTCTTCATTTAAATGGAGTTAATTAGTGCTCATTCTGAGGGCCTCTTTTTACTCATCAGAACCCTTTTACTATATGTAAGATCACATTCAAAGATAAAATGGGGCAGACAACAACATCCCCCTGCACCTAGTCCCAAGGGACACAACTTAAACTCAACAGTTTCTTTTACTCTTAGAAGCATTGTAAAGCATACAATAGCACTAGCATTCTAAGCAACCTAAGAGATGGAGACTCCTGTCTCCTTGTTCTCCTCATTGACACTGCTGGAACACAGTCAGAGGATGGAGTCATGGAGGGGAACTCTGAGTGCTTGTTAAAAACTCCAGGAAAACAACACAATAATCTACTGACCTCAGTTTCATCAACAACATGGAATTCTTGGAATTCTTGGAATGTGCCTGACCCTCCCTGGTGTAGGGGAGTTCACTTCAGATTATTCATTATAACTGCCCTTGCCTGTTTCATATACCTCTAGGGAAACACTTGTTTTTGCCACACATGTCTTGTCCTTGTGATTACACACTTTACTCAGGTGACTCTTCTCAATCCTCAGAGTATAAACTGTCTGATGATCCGAATAAACTTAGCTACCGCATGAAACTTTAGTCTGCCTCATTTTTATTCCAGCTTTCTCATGTTCACCCAGCCAACTACAGGGGTAAAAAACAACACTATGAAACCAAATTATATAGCATATAACAGAAAGAAGCTGGGAGAGTGTCAGCAACATAGTTCTGTGCATAAAGAAACTTGTAACCAAGACTGATAACCTGAAGTTCATTTCCAAGACCTACATGTTTAAAGGAAAAAAGTAACTCCTATAAGCACCACAATAAGATAGATAGATAGATAGACAGACAGACAGACAGACAGACAGACAGACAGACAGATAGATAGATAGATAGATAGATGCATGCATAGATACATAGAGACAAACAGACAGACAATAGACAACAGACAGATGATGATGGATGGATGGATAGACAGACAGATATGATATGATAGACAGGCAGACAGACAGATGATGAAAATTTAAAAAAAGGCAGGGAGAAAAGAGCTGCTTTGTAATGGAAAGGAAGTTTTATAATATGGAATGATATAGGAAGTTTTTTTTTTAAATACTTCAAAAACTGGCTGATAACTACAAAAGCAGGAATAGATTTATAAATTTTGAATTTATGAATATTGGCCCATCAGATTAAAGATTATGCTAAAGGGGATTGTTTTAAAAGTAGTATACAACCCTGACTATATGGAAAATATACAATAGTATACTTGAAGTTAAAAAAATGTAAATTTTATGATAATTAATAATTTACACAAAACCAGATGATATAAGTTCACTGTGATTGTAAGGTGGCAGAATATAACAGAATTGGCACATCACGGTTGAAATGTTATAGAAGGGGAAATGACTTTAATAGGAAACCTTTAGTAAATGTTCTCTTCTGGTGTAAAATACAGCAAGATGTGAAAAGGGGCTGTGAGAGACTCTGATTAAAAATTATATTTGGTCACTTCAGTACACGCTCCAGTCCAGCAATAAAAATATAGTTCATCAGAATTTCAAAACAGCACATCCACATCTTTAACTGATTTTATCCCACTAGCGAAAAAACAAATTTATGCTCATCAATACAGTTCTTATTATAAAACTTGAGAGAAATTTAAAGCCATTCTTAAATCTAATCACTGCAATGCTGATTGCAAGGCTTAAAGACAAAAAGATATGGTATTTAACAGAAGAGAAGTCTTTTTTTTTTTTTTTTGCGGAGTTAGGTCACATTTTATTATATTTTATTCTATTAACTTGAGTACTTCTTATATACATTTCGAGTGTTATTCCCTTTCCCGGTTTCCGGGCAAACATCCCCCTAATCCCTCCTCCTCCCCTTCTTTATGGGTGTTCCCCTCCCCATCCTCCCCCCATTGCCGCCCTCCCCACAACAATCACGTTCACTGGGGGTTCAGTCTTAGCAGGACCCAGGGCTTCCCCTTCCACTGGTGCTCTTACTAGGATATTCATTGCTACCTATGAGGTCAGAGTCCAGGGTCAGTCCATGTATAGTCTTTAGGTAGTGGCTTAGTCCCTGGAAGCTCTGGTTGCTTGGCATTGTTGTACATATGGGGTCTCGAGCCCCTTCAAGCTCTTCCAGTTCTTTCTCTGATTCCTTCAATAGGGGACCTATTCTCAGTTCAGTGGTTTGCTGCTGGCATTCGCCTCTGTATTTGCTGTATTCTGGCTGTGTCTCTCAGGAGCGATCTACATCTGGCTCCTGTCGGTCTGCACTTCTTTGCTTCATCCATCTTGTCTAATTGGGTGGCTGTATATGTATGGGCCACATGTGGGGCAGGCTCTGAATGGGTGTTCCTTCAGTCTCTGTTTTAATCTTTGCCTCTCTCTTCCCTGCCAAGGGTATTCTTGTTCCCCTTTTAAAGAAGGAGTGAAGCGTTCACATTTTGATCATCCGTCTTGAGTTTCATTTGTTCTAGGCATCTAGGGTAATTCGAGCATTTGGGCTAATAGCCACTTATCAATGAGTGCATACCATGTATGTCTTTCTGTGATTGGGTTAGCTCACTCAGGATGATGTTTTCCAGTTCCAACCATTTGCCTACGAATTTCATAAAGTCATTGTTTTTGATAGCTGAGTAATATTCCATTGTGTAGATGTACCACATTTTCTGTATCCATTCCTCTGTTGAAGGGCATCTGGGTTCTTTCCCGCTTCTGGCTATTATAAATAAGGCTGCTATGAACATAGTGGAGCACGTGTCTTTTTTATATGTTGGGGCATCTTTTGGGTATATGCCCAAGAGAGGGATAGCTGGGTCCTCAGGTAGTTCAATGTCCAATTTTCTGAGGAACCTCCAGACTGATTTCCAGAATGGTTGTACCACCATTCCACCAACAATGGAGGAGTATTCCTCTTTCTCCACATCCTTGCCAGCGTCTGCTGTCACCTGAGTTTTTGATCTTAGCCATTCTCACTGGTGTGAGGTGAAATCTCAGGGTTGTTTTGATTTGCATTTCCCTTATGACTAAAGATGTTGAACATTTCTTTAGGTGTTTCTCAGCCATTCGGCATTCCTCAGCTGTGAATTCTTTGTTTAGCTCTGAACCCCATTTTTTTTTATTAACTTGAGTATTTCTTATTTACATTTCGAGTGTTATTCCCTTTCCTGGTTTCCAGGCAAACATCCCCCTAAGACCTCCCCCTCCCCTTCTCTATGGGTGTTCCCCTCCCCATTCTCCCCCCATTGCTGCCCTCCCCCCAACAGTCTAGTTCACTGGGGGTTCAGTCTTAGCAGGACCCAGGGCTTCCCCTTCCACTGGTGCTCTTACTAGGATATTCATTGCTACCTATGGGGTCAGAGTCCAGGGTCAGTCCATGTATAGTCTTTAGGTAGTGGATTAGTCCCTGGAAGCTCTGGTTGCTTGGCATTGTTGTACATATGGGGTCTCGAGCCCCTTCAAGCTAGAAGAGAAGTCTTTTAATAAGACAGTGAACATTAAAAAAAAAAACAAAAAACTTAGCTTTTAAAATAAAGTGTACCAACCTGGGGATTAGAGCATTTTATCTCTAATGACTCTAAGTCAACATGTAAACAGACAACAAATGAATGCCTCCCTTCAGGTCCCACTGGAAGTAGCTGCTGAGATGTGACTGCTAGAGTAGACGTACATCCCATAGGCTCCACCAGGGACAGTGTCACTTGCTTGCCAAGAAGGGTATATATGCTAAAATGATGCAAGCTTATGGTCCAAGGAAATGCATCACCTATAAGAGAATAAAACAGAAACAGGAGTCCAACAAAATTTCACAATTAATAACAACAAATAAAAATGATTTAAAATTTCAATATGAAATATAACACTTGATATAACAAAGGATTTCAGAGACTACCTTTACATGCTACTTAAAATAATTTAATTTTAGTATTTGCAATTACTATAATATTCTTCTATACACTTCATATACTATAAGCATTATAGAAAGAAAGCTAGACATAAAAAATAGAAACAGAAATAAAAGACCTAACACCATCTTTGCCACTATGGTGGATAGTAAGTGTTCCTGCATTCAGAAATTGCATAAAATGGAATGCTTTTAATGTTGTACAGTGGCATTTACATAGAGAAGTGACCTGAAAAATTAGAGGGGAAAATAATATGTATGTTCTTGTGTGTGTCGCAACCCGCACAAGGATTTACACTGATCGGGCATGCTACTGGAAACAGGCTTCTGGCACTATGTCAAAAGTACTTAGTCAGAAATTCTGGGTAGAACTCAGACATATTTCTACATATTCCTTGTGTGGCTCTTAAAGTACATATAAGATATATTTTAAAGGATGCAGGCATCAATAAAAATTTATCATTCATAAATATCATAATTGAAAGAAAAAATTTCTATTACTGTTCAGTAATTTATCACATGTACGATATTTTTATAGGTACAAGCATAGAATATAAAACATCTTAGAATTTTATATTGTAGTTATAGGTAAAGTAAACTGATATAATTTAAAAGGTCCAATTGGAATATTTAAAATTCAATATTCTGGTATTAACTTATAAACAATACATTTCTATCATATATTTTAGAATGCCCAGTTATATGTGTATCAGTATAATTACTGTTTAAATGATGCTATCATTTTAAAACATATAGAGATCATTTATTTTTTCAATTATAGAGGTACTCAATACTCACTATGGATATTTTACAACATATGAAAAAGTTAAACATCAAAATAAGTGATGAATCCACCCTCCACATCGTCCCCAATTACACACGAAGATTCTCCTACAGTTCACTAGACAGTTCCATGAGAGACAGGCATGCTGGAGCAAAGCATTGAAGACAAAATAACAAATATATTACCATGTGAATTTACACAGTGAGTTCAAAGTACACGCACGCACACACACATGTGTATGCATATGGACTTTTATGTAATATATATGTATGTATATGGACACACATACATATATGATAAATGTAAACATTCAAAATATCTAAAAAAGGAAACTCTGAATTTGGGACTTTAAATGATATAATAAATTCAGGTAAGGGTAGTTGGCAACTTGACCAGAAATGATAATTTCATAGTAGTATGCGGTCCACACTGCAGATCTTTGCCTGTTCCAGATATAATATTTTGCTACTAAAGTAAAAAATGAGAACTTTAAATCATCGTAACTGAGTCTAAAATAATTTTTAAATCAATATCAAATTCTATGCTGTTTACAAAATAAACCCCTGCTAACACTGTCTCCTGTATCCTGACTTTAGATTCTTACTTTAAATAGATAGATTTGTATGTTTCCAAACTTTATTCTAACAAATACTAAGTGGTGATTTATATTATGCAACAAGATCACATTTAAATTTACTAAATTAAAAACGTCACAGTTGACATTGGTATTCTTAGAAAAATATTCTGATTCAGAATGAGACTAATTGAAAGTAGTTATGTCATACTCCCTTAAAATAACTAATGTTACTTTATGTTCTTAGTACATAGATTGTCTGTCTTAAAAAGTAAAGTATGTTTTTGGGATTTTAAATTAACATTCAGAGACAAAAAAAATCAAAGATCAATCATTGGGACAAAATTTGACAAATTATATTAATTATATGATGACATTTGTAAAAATAAACATCTCAAAATAAAAACACCTATCTTACATAAAATACATACATAATAATAAATAACAGATATTTCTAAAATGAGCTCAAACCATGCTATCCTGAGGACTCCATGAAGCTTTCTTCCAGTCTAGGCTGACCTTAAAGCTCCAGCTACTTCCTGGCTACCATGAACATCCAACTCAGGAGCTCACACAGAGGTTAGTCTGGCTACATCCTGAGCACAGGGTGCTGACCTCAGCCTCCTCCACTGCTGCACAACAGGTACAAGCCACTGTGCCCAGGGAAGAGTTTTCGTTTTAACTATAGTTCTGTTCATATAATCTGTGCCTTCATTTTCTCAATATATTCTTTCTGGAAAAATTTATTAATTTTCAAACAAAATGGTTTGTTTCTACCTTGTTTAACAAGGTAGAAAAAGAGCAAGAAGGATAAGAAGCATTCATGTGTGAATTTAAGACTTGGCTAACTCATCAGAGGAAAATAATTACCGGAAAGTGACCAAGTGCCCATGTAGTCCAGGAAAAACACTGTGAGTGGAAATATGCAAACCATAAACTGTGGGATGAGGTATAAGATGTGAAGGGAAGATGGGAGTCTTGGCCAGTAGTCTGTCAGCACCAAGGGGTGGACACAGGGGAAGAGTCCAGAGCACAGTGATTACAACCGAGTTAAAAATCAGCAGAAGGAAAGCACTGTGATTTTAAAATGCAGCATACTACAATGTTGATTTTAACAAACCAGGATCCTAACAATGCTTTAGGAAACAGTCTTAATATAGACACATGCACACACAAGGTAAAGCTCTTATGCTCACATTTAGTCAGTGAACACTGGATAACTGCAGCAACCCTACTTCTGACATCAAGTTTCTGGGACTGAATGTGAAATTATGATCAGTCATGGTGTGATTTTCTCTGTCACCAACACTGTGTTTAGGGAATAAGAATGACTGTACACTAGGAAACATGCTCAGAATACAAAATGGTAAGATTAAGAAACTTCAACTCAAAAACCTCTTTCAACATCTACAAATTTAAGAATGAAGGGTGACAATTACTACTATTATGATTTTTATTATAATTATAATTTATCATTAAAAAGGCAAAATCCAGGGTAATACACTAGAAATAATACAGGGTAACATACAATGAAGCATTAATTTATTTAAAGATAGAACATTGTATAAAATGACAGCCCAAAAGAGGTGGTAAAAATCGTACTATAATGTGAAATGCAAAAAAAAAAAAAAAAAAAAAAGCCAAAAAATTAAACATCCAGAAAAACCATTACTTAAAAAAATAAAGGCAAGGAGATTCAGATACAGGGCAGAGTAAGGTGTTTGCATAACATGTACAAGGTCTGAAGTTGAGTTACCAGTAACACCAAAGAGAAAGAAAACAAAACACAACAGTTAAAAAACGGTATTCTCAAATAAATGAACACTGATAGAATTCACCAGAAATACAAGAAATAGCTTTCCCTTCAATTATAATTCAAACACACAAGAAAAAAAAGAATACAGTTAAATACAACCAATACGTGGGCTATATACGAGACTCTATTGAAGTGATTTTCATCTCTTCCTATAGCAGCTTGTGTTCACACACTAATTATGTTACCCAAAAACCTGTTTACAGTGTCCAGCACATAAGCCTAAAGCAAGCCTGTCCCCAGTTGATTTTTGACTAGTCAGTGAAGTTACCCAGTGGCCAACGGCTAGGCAGAAAGACAGAGGAAGGACTTTTAGGATTCCCAGGAAGGGACAAAGGAAGGAGGAAGAGGAGATTCCACCATGAGGATGGTGTAGGAGTCTGACCAAGCTGGAAAGGTGCAGGAAGGAGAGACAGCTGACATGTAGGTGCTAGGGGAAGCAGCCCCAGGAGGGCTGTCCAGTAGGGTCCAGGGCAGCAAAAATGAAATACAGATTAAATAAGTATTAACTCAGAAATATCGGAGGGGAATATGTGTGAGCTATGTGGAGTTACGCATTGGTCCAGACATTGAGCTGTTTAAGGTATTTAAAATATAAGGCTATGTGTATGCCTTTCTTGCGGGAAGCTAGAACACTGGAGCAGTAACAAGAAGAGTGCATGCCTGCGCCCACCCACAATGGAGTGTAGAGGGGTTAAAATACTACTGCTTTATCTTCCCCTAAGCACTGAGAAAACAGTCAATTTTATATAGCAACATTTATAAACCTATCACTATACACGTATATATAAAGCATGTTTCAATAGAAAAGTATAAAAATTAATTTAGCTAAATGAAGCCAGAAATCCTTAGAAAGGGATAAATTTAGATAAACAACATAGTTCTTAAGAACCACTACAAAAAAAAATGCCTAGTAAAAAACATCAACAGAGGAAACAGCAGTCTAAAATACAGCTCTGAGATCAAAAGACTATAACAGAGAAATAATTAGACAAATAGCAAATCAGCAAAATGAATTTTAACATATTAATACTACGCTAAATAAAAATTATGTACATATCCAATCTAAACATCACATTGTCAGGATGCAAAACAGGAATATCTAGCTAACTAGTAACTATAGGAGAAACAGATTCAAAGACAGAATTACAGTTAATGTACAAGAAGGGAAAATACACCATCATCCTAGCAGAAAGCAAGAGTTTCAGTAGGTAGCAGTTAAAATGGATTCAGGATGGAACGATAAAGACACAGACACACATTTCACATGGTTATAAGGTGGAAAACATACCTATTATGGGTGCATATTAACCTAATAACTAAGTTTCAAGTTGCTTGACTCAAAAAGTGACATGGTTTAAGGGGGAAAACAATAACTTATTGGTCTCACTATTCTACTCTTTATGGCAGAATTAAGCAGGTAAAACAGAATAAGGGTAGAGCAGTTTATAAAACCACAAATGAACAAGAAGCAAAAAGTGAACTAATCAGTAGCACATATAGCAATTGATGTCACACTAAACAGGGAGACAGAGGGGGAGGAGAGGAAGAAAGGGGAGTAAGGGAAAGATGGTCCCACTCTGACCTGCTGCTACAGTGAGAGTCTACAAACCTTGCTCACAAGCTCATAAGTACCCTTATGTGTTTTACAATGGAATTGGCTCTTTGGTGGTCTTCTGGTACCTGCAACTTGGGCAAAATAATATAAACACACAATAGGACTTTCCTTGTTAACACAAAAACAAAAAATATACTAATACAAACCACATGATGTAAGGGTCTCACAAATGTTTCTTATACTGTAATGGCGGATGAAAAAGATTACAGTTCATTAAAACATCCAGAGAAGCCCGCGGATCCCGGCCCGCAGCAGCTCTCTGCTCCCAGACCCAGTGAGAGAGAGACCCAACCGCCTGGTCAGGTGGGCACTCCTGAGGCTGCAGAGCGGAAGAGACCACCAACACTGCTCACCCCTGCCCACATCCCTGGCCCAAGAGGAAACTGTATAAGGCCTCTGGGCTCCCGTGGGGGAGGGCCCAGGAGCGGCAGGACCCCTGCCAGAGACACCGCCGAACCCTGAAGGAAACAGACCGGATAAACAGTTCTCTGCACCCAAATCCCGTGGGAGGGAGAGCTAAACCTTCAGAGAGGCAGACAAGCCTGGGAAACCAGAAGAGACTGCTCCCTGCACACACATCTCGGACGCCAGAGGAAAAAGCCAAAGACCATCTGGAACCCTGGTGCACTGAAGCTCCCGGAAGGGGCGGCACAGGTCTTCCTGGTTGCTGCCGCTGCAGAGAGCCCCTGGGCAGCACCCCACGAGCAAACCTGAGCCTCGGGACCACAGGTAAGACCAAATTTTCTGCTGCGAGAAAGCTGCCTGGTGAACTCAAGACACAGGCCCACAGGAACAGCTGAAGACCTGTAGAGAGGAAAAACTACACGCCCGAAAGCAGAACACTCTGTCCCCATAACTGACTGAAAGAGAGGAAAACAGGTCTACAGCACTCCTGACACACAGGCTTATAGGACAGTCTAGCCACTGTCAGAAATAGCAGAACAAAGTAACACTAGAGATAATCTGATGGCGAGAGGCAAGCGCAGGAACCCAAGCAACAGAAACCAAGACTACATGCCATCATCGGAACCCAATTCTCCCACCAAAACAAACATGGAATATCCAAACACACCAGAAAAGCAAGATCTAGTTTCAAAATCATATTTGATCATGATGCTGGAGGACTTCAAGAAAGACATGAACACACTTAGGGAAGCACAGGAAAACATTAATAAACAAGTAAAAGCCTACAGAGAGGAATCGCAAAAATCCCTGAAAGAATTCCAGGAAAACACAATCAAACAGTTGAAGGAATTAAAAATGGAAATAGAAGCAATCAAGAAAGAACACATGGAAACAACCCTGGATATAGAAAACCAAAAGAAGAGACAAGGAGCTGTAGATACAAACTTCACCAACAGAATACAAGAGATGGAAGAGAGAATCTCAGGAGCAGAAGATTCCATAGAAATCATTGACTCAACTGTCAAAGATAATGTAAAGCGGAAAAAGCTACTGGTCCAAAACATACAGGAAATCCAGGACTCAATGAGAAGATCAAACCTAAGGATAATAGGTATAGAAGAGAGTGAAGCCTCCCAGCTCAAAGGACCAGTAAATATCTTCAACAAAATCATAGAAGAAAACTCCCCTAACCTAAAAAAAGAGATACCCATAGACATACAAGAAGCCTACAGAACTCCAAATAGATTGGACCAGAAAAGAAACACCTCCCGTCACATAATTGTCAAAAAACCAAACGCACAAAATAAAGAAAGAATATTAAAAGTAGTAAGTGAAAAAGGTCAAGTAACATATAAAGGGAGACCTATCAGAATCACACCAGACTTCTCGCCAGAAACTATGAAGGCCAGAAGATCCTGGACTGATGTTATACAGACCCTAAGAGAACACAAATGCCAGCCCAGGTTACTGTATCCAGCAAAACTCTCAATTAACATTGATGGAGAAACCAAGATATTCCATGACAAAACCAAATTTACACAATATCTTTCTACAAATCCAGCACTACAAAGGATAATAAATGGTAAAGCCCAACATAAGGAGGCAAGCTATACCCTAGAAGAAGCAAGAAACTAATCGTCTTGGCAACAAAACAAAGAGAATGAAAGCACACAAACATAACCTCACATCCAAATATGAATATAACGGGAAGCAATAATCACTATTCCTTAATATCTCTCAATATCAATGGCCTCAACTCCCCAATAAAAAGACATAGATTAACAAACTGGATACGCAACGAGGACCCTGCATTCTGCTGCCTACAGGAAACACACCTCAGAGACAAAGACAGACACTCCCTCAGAGTGAAAGACTGGAAAACAACTTTCCAAGCAAATGGTCAGAAGAAGCAAGCTGGAGTAGCCATTCTAATATCAAATAAAATCAATTTCCAACTAAAAGTCATCAAAAAAGATAAGGAAGGACACTTCATATTCATCAAAGGAAAAATCCACCAAGATGAACTCTCAATCCTAAATATCTATGCCCCAAATACAAGGGCACCTACATACGTAAAAGAAACCTTACTAAAGCTCAAAACACACATTGCACCTCACACAATAATAGTGGGAGATTTCAACACCCCACTCTCATCAATGGACAGATCATGGAAACAGAAATTAAACAGTGATGTCGACAGACTAAGAGAAGTCATGAGCCAAATGGACTTAACGGATATTTATAGAACATTCTATCCTAAAGCAAAAGGATATACCTTCTTCTCAGCTCCTCATGGTACTTTCTCCAAAATTGACCATATAATTGGTCAAAAAACGGGCCTCAACAGGTACAGAAAGATAGAAATAATCCCATGCATGCTATCGGACCACCACGGCCTAAAACTGGTCTTCAATAACAATAAGGGAAGAATGCCCACATATACGTGGAAATTGAACAATGCTCTACTCAATGATAACCTAGTCAAGGAAGAAATAAAGAAAGAAATTAAAAACTTTTTAGAATTTAATGAAAATGAAGATACAACATACTCAAACTTATGGGACACAATGAAAGCTGTGCTAAGAGGAAAACTCATAGCGCTGAGTGCCTGCAGAAAGGAACAGGAAAGAGCATATGTCAGCTGCTTGACAGCACACCTAAAAGCTCTAGAACAAAAAGAAGCAAATACACCCAGGAGGAGTAGAAGGCAGGAAATAATCAAACTCAGAGCTGAAATCAACCAAGTAGAAACAAAAAGGACCATAGAAAGAATCAACAGAACCAAAAGTTGGTTCTTTGAGAAAATCAACAAGATAGATAAACCCTTAGCCAGACTAACGAGAGGACACAGAGAGTGTGTCCAAATTAACAAAATCAGAAATGAAAAGGGAGACATAACTACAGATTCGGAGGAAATTCAAAAAATCATCAGATCTTACTATAAAAACCTATATTCAACAAAATTTGAAAATCTTCAGGAAATGGACAATTTCCTAGACAGATACCAGGTATCGAAGTTAAATCAGGAACAGATAAACCAGTTAAACAACCCCATAACTCCTAAGGAAATAGAAGCAGTCATTAAAGGTCTCCCAACCAAAAAGAGCCCAGGTCCAGATGGGTTTAGTGCAGAATTCTATCAAACCTTCATAGAAGACCTCATACCAATATTATCCAAACTATTCCACAAAATTGAAACAGATGGAGCCCTACCGAATTCCTTCTACAAAGCCACAATTACTCTTATACCTAAACCACACAAAGACACAACAAAGAAAGAGAACTTCAGACCAATTTCCCTTATGAATATCGACGCAAAAATACTCAATAAAATTCTGGCAAACCGAATTCAAGAGCACATCAAAACAATCATCCACCATGATCAAGTAGGCTTCATCCCAGGCATGCAGGGATGGTTTAATATACGGAAAACCATCAACGTGATCCATTATATAAACAAACTGAAAGAACAGAACCACATGATCATTTCATTAGATGCTGAGAAAGCATTTGACAAAATTCAACACCCCTTCATGATAAAAGTTCTGGAAAGATCAGGAATTCAAGGCCCATATCTAAACTTAGTAAAAGCAAAATACAGCAAACCAGTAGCTGACATCAAACTAAATGGAGAGAAACTTGAAGCAATCCCACTAAAATCAGGGACTAGACAAGGCTGCCCACTCTCTCCCTACTTATTCAATATAGTTCTTGAAGTTCTAGCCAGAGCAATCAGACAACAAAAGGAGATCAAAGGGATACAGATCGGAAAAGAAGAGGTCAAAATATCACTATTTGCAGATGACATGATAGTATATTTAAGTGATCCCAAAAGTTCCACCAGAGAACTACTAAAGCTGATAAACAACTTCAGCAAAGTGGCTGGGTATAAAATTAACTCAAATAAATCAGTTGCTTTCCTCTATACAAAAGAGAAACAAGCCGAGAAAGAAATTAGGGAAACGACACCCTTCATAATAGACCCAAATAATATAAAGTACCTCGGTGTGACTTTAACCAAGCAAAGATCTGTACAATAAGAACTTCAAGACACTGAGGAAAGAAATTGAAGACGACCTCAGAAGATGGAAAGATCTCCCATGCTCATGGATTGGCAGGATTAATATAGTAAAAATGGCCATTTTACCAAAAGCAATCTACAGATTCAATGCAATCCCCATCAAAATACCAATCCAATTCTTCAAAGAGTTAGACAGAACAATTTGCAAATTCATCTGGAATAACAAAAAACCCAGGATAGCTAAAGCTATCCTCAACAATAAAAGGACTTCAGGGGGAATCACTATCCCTGAACTCAAGCAGTATTACAGAGCAATAGTGATAAAAACTGCATGGTATTGGTACAGAGACAGACAGATAGACCAATGGAATAGAATTGAAGACCCAGAAATGAACCCACACACCTATGGTCACTTGATTTTTGACAAAGGAGCCAAAACCATCCAATGGAAAAAAGATAGCATTTTCAGCAAATGGTGCTGGTTCAACTGGAGGGCAACATGTAGAAGAATGCAGATCGATCCATGCTTATCACCCTGTACAAAGCTTAAGTCCAAGTGGATCAAGGACCTCCACATCAAACCAGACACACTCAAACTAATAAAAGAAAAACTAGGGAAGCATCTGGAACACATGGGCACTGGAAAAAATTTCCTGAACAAAACACCAATGGCTTATGCTCTAAGATCAAGAATCGACAAATGGGATCTCATAAAACTGCAAAGCTTCTGTAAGGCAAAGGACACTGTGGTTAGGACAAAACGGCAACCAACAGATTGGGAAAAGATCTTTACCAATCCTACAACAGATAGAGGCCTTATATCCAAAATATACAAAGAACTCAAGAAGTTAGACCGCAGGGAAACAAATAACCCTATTAGAAAATGGGGTTCAGAGCTAAACAAAGAATTCACAGCTGAGGAATGCCGAATGGCTGAGAAACACCTAAAGAAATGTTCAACATCTTTAGTCATAAGGGAAATGCAAATCAAAACAACCCTGAGATTTCACCTCACACCAGTGCGATTGGCTAAGATCAAAAACTCAGGTGACAGCAGATGCTGGCGAGGATGTGGAGAAAGAGGAACACTCCTCCATTGTTGGTGGGATTGCAGACTGGTAAAACCATTCTGGAAATCAGTCTGGAGGTTCCTCAGAAAATTGGACATTGAACTGCCTGAGGATCCAGCTATACCTCTCTTGGGCATATACCCAAAAGATGCCTCAACATATAAAAGAGACACGTGCTCCACTATGTTCATCGCAGCCTTATTTATAATAGCCAGAAAATGGAAAGAACCCAGATGCCCTTCAACAGAGGAATGGATACAGAAAATGTGGTACATCTACACAATGGAATATTACTCAGCTATCAAAAACAACGAGTTTATGAAATTCGTAGGCAAATGGTTGGAACTGGAAAATATCATCCTGAGTGAGCTAACCCAATCACAGAAAGACATACATGGTATGCACTCATTGATAAGTGGCTATTAGCCCAAATGCTTGAATTACCCTAGATCCCTAGAACAAACGAAACTCAAGACGGATGATCAAAATGTGAATGCTTCACTCCTTCTTTAAATGAGGAAAAAGAATACCCTTGGCAGGGAAGGGAGAGGCAAAGATTAAAACAGAGACTGAAGGAACACCCATTCAGAGCCTGCCCCACATGTGGCCCATACATATACAGCCACCCAATTAGACAAGATGGATGAAGCAAAGAAGTGCAGACCGACAGGAGCCGGATGTAGATCGCTCCTGAGAGACACAGCCAGAACACAGCAAATACAGAGGCGAATGCCAGCAGCAAACCACTGAACTGAGAATAGGTCCCCCGTTGAAGGAATCAGAGAAAGAACTGGAAGAGCTTGAAGGGGCTCGAGACCCCAAAAGTACAACAATGTCAAGCAACCAGAGCTTCCAGGGACTAAGCCACTACCTAAAGACTATACATGGAATGACCCTGGACTCTGACCCCATAGGTTGAAATGAATATCCGAGTAAGAGCACCAGTGGAAGGGGAAGCCCTGGGTCCTGCTAAGACTGAACCCCCAGTGAACTAGACTATGGGGGGAGGGCGGCAATGGGGGGAGGGTTGGGAGGGGAACACCCATAAGAAGGGGAGGGGGGAGGGGGATGTTTGCCCGGAAACTGGGAAAGGGAATAACACATGAAATGTATATAAGAAATACTCAAGTTAATAAAAAAAAAAAAAAAAAAGAAATGCAGAACTGGTTAGCATAGATAGTGTAAGAGTTCATTTTTAGCATTTAAAACCTATAGAACCTATAGATAAATAACGGATGTAGTAGACTGAGTATGATAACAATCATATTAGCTAGATTTAAGTGGTACAAAAGCTTCACCACAAGACTTGACAGCCTACAAAATCTAGTGCTTGGGGGGGCAGACGTGGGAGAATAGTAATTCTACACTAGTCTGGTCTCAGATATAGTCTAAAACTTGGATCATCATTTTCAAGGTACTTAAAACTGTCACCATCAAAAGAAAATTAGTAGCTCTTTTGTGAGAGTTAAAGGTTTTCTATTTGTACGTGTAATTTAAGAATTAAATCGAACAAGCCTAGAGGAAATTTAACAGGAAAGCGTTGTAACAGCATATAACCATCTTTGTAAATGACAGAAGCTGATTATGAAACGGCTTCTATTCCTGGAAACAATGCACATAAGTTGATAAGGTGAACAAGTACAAGACATAACACATATATTCTTACATAAATTCTGAGTAATTTCAGATCAGTTTCTACTGAAACTCACTAAATCCAACAACAGCAAAGTTTTTTTTTTTTTTTTTTTTTTAGATTGGATGAAACTTTATTGGCTACACTAGGAAGACATTACTGAAGATTTGTCATCCAGTATTTTTTTTTCGTATTTACTCGTATTTTATTATTTTTTTTGTTTTTTTTTTTAATTTATTTAATACTTAATAATTCTTTGGTTTCCGGGCAAACATCCCCCTCCCCCCTCCCCTTCCTTATGGGTGTTCCCCTCCCAACCCTCCCCCCATTGCCGCCCTCCCCCCAACAGTCTAGTTCACTGGGGGTTCAGTCTTAACAGGACCCAGGGCTTCCCCTTCCACTGGTGCTCTTACTAGGATATTCATTGAACAGCAAAGTTTTAACTTACTAATGATCTCAATATTCCATTGCTGTCAAAATATTTTATTAAAGTATAGGCAATTTTTTTCAAAGAAGAAATAATAAACCTCTACTAGGCACAGAGTAAAAGGCCGTCTGCTCAGAGGTGTTGGCTGGATAGAGCAAACTACCTCTGCAAGGCTCACTGCAAGTGCTCCCAAACCAAATTCGCCATGTCGATTTTGACCCAAACACCCTACATACACTGAAGCTGGCTACAGCAGACATCACTGCTTTTCACTACATCTGAATTCAGATGATACATTTCAGCAGAGAATTTCACATTTCAAACTTTAAAAGTACAGAAAGAGCTTCAAATCTCTAATTAAATAACTTCAACTTCATCCCATTAATAATTTCTGTAATTTTCTACAAAGGTTCTCAATAAAGGATCTGTCTGATGGACTTTCAAATGAGTCAGAAGTTAACCATTCAATTTCAAATATATTTTTGGCTTACAGATAGCCAACGTATTTATTAAGAGTTCTCTATAAACTTCATACAGACTACAAGGATTCAAGTGAGCTCCAGCCTTTCCATCCGCACACTAGAAGGCAGAACTGAGACACAGTAAGAGGGCTCAGATCTCCTCCTCTCCTTGCCTTGTAGGGAAGTCCCAGGATAAACAAAAATAACAAAGGTCAGGTGGAGGATTATGATGAGAGGGAAAGATAACTGAAGGAAATAAGGGAGAGAAGGCTAGAAAAGAGATAACTGCAAACCAAGTAGTGGGCAGTCTAATATCCAAAAGAAGGAAAATTGCCACAATAGAAATTATTTTAAAAGTCAGTCACAGAAGACCATACACTATAACTCCATTTGTAAGAAATATCTAAAATACCAAACTCATACAGATATAATGCAGATTAGCAATTGCTAGCAGGCTGAACCTAGAAGTAACGGAGAGTAATGTGCAAGGGTATTTCTTTTGTAGAAAAAGAAACTATTCCAAAATCCAACAGCAGGGTTCCACAAAACTGTGAACACACTGAAGAATTTTAAACTAGATACGTATCTAGTCACATGGGAATTACATCTTTAAAAGTTGGTATGTAAATATTAATAAATGTCAGTAAAATAATTTAAACCTCATAAAATTGATTATATACTTTGAAAAAAACTGAGTGCCCAGAATTCACTAGTAAAGCTTAACATAGTCTGTATCAGCAGAGCATTTTGCATGGACTGTAAAAGGATCTAAATTGGATTCTCCTTCCCACACGACGGGTAGGGGAAGTTCCTAGTTTCTAAACTCAAATATGAAAGAATGAATATATGTCCAAAATGTGAGAGGAAGGATACCTGCATCGAGACAAAGATGATACAAATAGAACTTTTTAAAACTCTCCTTTTAATATCTCATATTACCAACCCAGAGTTTCTAATGGAGCTTTTAGTTCCAAAAAAAAAAAAAAAAAAAAAACCCAAAAAAGCAGAGAAATGAACATCAAAATCTGGAGCTAAAACTTACACAGGCTTTCTGCTTTGAGTGACAGACAGAATATGCAGTAACCCACACACCAGAATCTTTCACTCTTACATCCTCATCAAGAGAACAAGGTGCTGAACTAACCAGTGCTGCCAAGATTTGAGCTGTGTTGTTGAAGTGCAGAATCCTATCATTTCCCTTATGACTTCCCACTCTTCCAAATCCACCTTTGGTTTGAAATGAGTATGTTCCAGTTCAAAGAGGTATGAGTACACAACTGAAAATACTGCAACCCAAGAAACCAAGTACGCCCTTGAAAATGACCCACAGATCAAGTCATCTCACAATTATTTCCCTGGTGTAAATAAATTAGAATCCTGAAAAGTAATATATTCAATTACTTCTATACAATATACTTATTCATAACTCAAGTGGCTTCAATTAAAATCATCCTCTTTGATTTTTACTTTGGCCTATAAAAATACCCCAAACCAGCAGCCAATTTCCTATCCCCTAGAGAATCAGACTCCTAGTGCACACATAGGGATCTCACAGCACTTCCTGCTGCCCTCTCTGCCTTTCCTTCTATCCCATCTATAGTACTTTGTGAGTCTGTTGACCCATAGCAGCTGCTACTCTAGGCAGGGACTCAGAGAGAAAGAAGAACTGTATCCTTCTTCCTATCCTTTATTCAGACCATCCCACCCCCACACACCCTCCCAGATCAACACTGGCCGACTGGAACCCGTCCTTCAGTCTAATCTCAGTCACTATCTGGTTGCAGATCCAAGTTCCCCTTGCTCTTCCTAGTCGCCCTTTCCAGCCTTTCCTTCCAGCCCATCTCTACTCCTCTGTGACTCCCTACTCATAAGCAGAGTAACTCTCTGCAAGGGACCCCACACCCACCACACTTGGCTGTGATTCAGAAATGGCATGACCTCTATTCTTGACTCGGACTAATACTGGACAACAACAACCAACAAACAGAATACTCATCCAGCAAATATATCTACACCAGATAATTGTATCAGACCCCAGGGTAAAACCACAAATAGCCAAGAGGACAAAATGCCTCACTCAGAATCCCTGAGTAAAGCAATTCAGCTGAAGCACAAGACAAAGACTTCTAAATCACAGCCATGAACTTGTTTAAAAACTTTAAGAAGGATATAAATAAATACCTTAGAGACCATGAAAATATAAACAGTACATAAACTAATAGAAAAATTTAAGGCATGAAAGAATTTACAAAAGAAATAGAATCACTCAAGAAATTGCAAACTGAAATAAAACTGGAGGTGAAAAGTCACGATGTCACAAAACCCTCAGAGGTAAGTTTCAGCAACAGATTAAAAGACATGGAAGAGAGAACTGAAGGTCTTAAAGAGAAAGTAGAAGGAACAAATATCTAGGGAAAGAAAATACTAAATCTATGGAAATCCAGGCACAAAACTTTCAGGAAATATGGAATACCATGAAAACACCAAACCTATACAGAAGAGGTGTAGAAGGCAGAGAAGAATCCCAGGACAAAAGACACAGAAGGCATTTCTAACAAAGTCACAGAGGAAAGTTTTCCCTAGCTAAAGAAAAGACACCTATCTAGGTACAATCTGCATGCAAATCACAAAGTAGACAGGGTCAAAAAGAACTTCCCCATGACACACAGAATCAAAACAGCAAATGAAAAAACAAAGACAGGATATTAAAAACTGCAAGGGAAAAGGAACAGTCATGTGAAAAGGCAGGGCCATTAGAGTAGCCCATTACATTTTAATGAAAGTTCTGATGACCAGAAGACTCTGGACCGCTGTTAACCAAGCTGAGAGGCCACGGATGCCAACACAGAATACTATGCAGTAAAACTATCAATCACAATCTATGGAAAAGAAAACAGTCTATGATAAAATCAAATTTAATCCACTCTGTTTACTAAATCAGCTCTACAGAAGGCATGAGGGCAAGAGAAACTTTCTCTCAAGAGAAAGTTTATAGCCAGAACCAAACAAATTCAGTACAGAATCCTATCAAACCTTAAAAACCAAGATTCCTCAAATTATTAAGCAAAACAAAAATTGAAGAAAATTTTCCTAAATCGTACAAAGTCACTATTACCTTGATACAAAACCACAGAAAAACTCCCTCACAAAAAAGAAAATTATAGACTAATATCCATTTTGAATAGAGATGCAAAATGTATCAATAAAATAGTTATAAGCTGAATAAGACTTATCCACCATAGTCAAGTTGGCTTACTTACTGCTGACAGGATTGCAAACTGGTTATATGCCTGACTGAAGTCAGTGTGGAAGTTCCTTAGAAATCTTAAAACCACTCTACCATTATATTCAGCTAAACCACTCTTGGGTATACCCAAAGGACTCTACATCTTACACCAAAGACACTACCCCATCCACGACACTCCAAAGACACTACCCCATCCACGACACTCCAAAGACACTACCCCATCCACGACACTCCAAAGACACTACCCCATCCACGACACTCCAAAGACACTACCCCATCCATGAACACTGTTGCTCTATTAATAACAATCAGAAACTAGAAACAGTCTAGGTGACCACCACTAATGAATGGATAATTCAAATGTGATAGATTTAAACAATGTATTATGCAGCCATTAAAAGAAATGGAAATTTCAGGTAAATTATCCTAAGTGAGGTAACCAGGACACAAAAACAAACACTGTGAGTCTTCTCTGATATTGGATGTTAGCCTTTATGTACATGTTTGTGTGTTTCAATCTAAAAGGCACAGAGTTTAGATAACTAATAAGGGATGGGAGTGGGGTGGGGGACATCCTCCAGAAAAGGAGGAAGAGAGCTGTGTAACAAAGATATGAAGAGGGAGTTAGAATGGGATAGAAGGGGAATGGATGTGCAGGCAAAGGAAGGAATGGGGGAGGGACGCTAACACGTAGTTTAGGACTTTTGAAAAAAAAATTTAAATGTACCCTCTTCAAGGATGGGCCGTGGAATCACAAAAGGAATCTCTTGCAGAGGCTCCATGGACTTGTGACCAGCACTAACAATTTTAATTTGCGGCAAACACAGGACAAGTGTTCCTGGAATGCTGGTTTGTCCATGGTACCAACTTCTTACTGTCCCGGGGATGTCACCAGAGACGATTGTACTTGGTGAAGGCAGGCTGTCATTTGGAATGAATACACAGCAAGACTGCACATCAAGCTAGAAAAGAAAAGCATAATTAAAATATTGAGGTCAAATCAAACTTACTTTTGAACTACTAATATTGTTACAATAAATAATAAAGTCAAAAATAGAACACATGCCCTCCATATGTCTTTATGAGTTATTTTACTTAAGAAATCTAAATGACAATCGGACAAGCATTGCTTCAAGCTATAAACCTTATCCAAGCACCCGGTGACATGAGACGAAACATACAACTACCATTCACTACTTATCTTCAAGAATCATGACATGTGCTGGCAAATACAGAAGACACAGACTTCCTGCTTCTTCAGATCATGAGAGGATGTTAGCAGCAGCCAGAGAAGCCTATCAACTTTTTGTTTTGCTTTGGTTTGGGGGGCTTTGTTTGTTTGTTGAGACAGGGTTCTCTGTGTAGCCTTGGCTGTTCCAGAACTCTCTTTGAGCCCAGGCTGGCCTCAAACTCATAGAGATCCACCTGCCTCTGCCTCCCAAGTGCCGAGATTAGAGGCATGCTCACCACTTCCTGGAGACTTTTTATTTTTAATAGTGCTATTTCTATGCCCATTCAGGCCTTGTATTTAAAAATTAGAAACTAAAATAGATGAACACATACTTAAAATACACAGTTCATAGCTCTGAACAATCACTAAAAGAATGTGTCTATGTAACAAATTCTGTGTATACACTCTATGGAGCAAAGTGTATATATACGCACACATGTGCCGTATGTATGACACATAATAATATGAAAAGTCTTAAAATTCAAAGTGCTTTGTCTCATTTTAGTCTTCAATTTATGATGTAAATTGTAATTTTACATGAAATGTTTAACTCTACTTAAAAATTTAAAATACTTACTTAACTCAGAAGAAATATAGTGCAATAGTGCCAAATATACCCCAAAACAAAACTCAATGATATCATTTTTTAGTAACTTAGAATCAGTGAAGATTAAGTTCTATTAGTCTTAGTTGACTCTTACAAAATAATATTCCATGTGTAGTCATAATAATGCCTCAAATTCTAACATAAATTATCATGTTAATCAAATATAAATTATTACTCAATAGTATTCTATTAAGATTGTGCAACAAAGATGTGATTTGAAGATATGATAAAACATGTATTGCTTAGTAAGTTTAGGGATATTTTAGGTAATTGTGTTAACAAGGAGACTGTGTTTTATAAGCGATAATGAAAGATAATGAAAGACAGTAATACCCTTATTTCAGGTTAATGTATTTCTAGTAAGAACATGGAATTCCACTTAGAGTTCCTTGATATAATACATAATTCACTGACATACAAATAAATAGCCCTGTTTGTACTGACTTCACACCTTTGGGTATGGACTACTGAAACTGGTGACAGAAAATGGCACTTGACCTTCTTTCTGCAAAGACAAATGCATATGATGTATCAACCGACTTCTATTAGTTCTACAACCTTACTTTGCAGCTTTCACAGTGGAAGTAGGCAAGAATTAAATAGCTTATGATCAGATCAAGATCACAACCTTCTTCACTGAGACACAATTCTAAATAGTCTTACATGTATCACTAGTACGTTTTAAATATTTAATATAATGTATTAATGAGGTTTAATTGTACAAGTTACAGTGGCAGAACAGAGTGATCTTTCTTTCCTAATTCAGGTTAAGAGACCAACATATAAATAAATATTGACATTTCACATAGATATTGATTATGTTAAAAATACTCTCAACATTGTGAGGTCATCAGTTTAATATGCTAAAATACGTGACCATATACACAAAGTCAGCCTTAGAAATAAAATTTTAATTGCACTGTGATTTCCCAAATCATCCAACATTCCACTCTTCTAACTTAAAAATCAATTATTTCATAGCATGGAAACAGTGAATAATGCACACATAATCAATAGAATACACATGTATGAGTCAGGTAAAACTCTAAGAAGTTAGTTTTCTAAAATATGGTATTTATGATAAGGGCTTCTGTAGTGATTAGAATCTAAACAGACACACTACAAATTACTCAAAATTATTATGGAGAACACCATGTATTCTATACAGAGGTTATGACATGAATCTTTCCTACAGTTTTAGAATAACTGTGAGACTGTATGTCTAAACTGTGGTTGAATGTAAAATGATGAGTGATTTATATTATTGGGCATACGTGTGCAGCTGTAAATTCTGCAGGAGTGTAAGAACCTGACAATTCAAGGGAAAGAAAATGAAGTAATCTGCCAGTAAGACATCCTGAATTCGGGGGTCAGATTTTGTTCATGGAAACCACCTGGTTGGGACCCTCTGCACCACACCAAACACAAATGATCTTTAAAAACTACCCTATTCATTAATGCACTGCAGCTGCACTGTGTTACTCCAGTTTTCCATGGCAACATCCTTGCTGTTTCAAGGATCATGTTTCAGTTTTGGTAGCAACAAGCTCTTTTGCCAACACTGAACACATTCATGGGTGAAAGCAGGGAATTATTATAAATTCTTAAAGTAGAACCACCTCTATTTGATTCCTACTAGGTTGAGGGCTATGTGCTTAGATATCAGATAGAAAGGATAAACCAATAAAGTTAAAAAAAAGTTGGGTATTCATATTTTAGCAAATGAAATTACTGCAATGTATTCTTTTTCTTAAGCATCAAGTTTAAGTGCCTTTGAAAAAAACCCAGGCCTGGTGTTTCCCAGCTCTGTAGGTCAGATTGCAAAATCAAAAGCCCGCTCTTTTCTAGTGAGAGACAGAGAGAGAATAGGTCTAGACATGAGAAGTGGGGAAAACCTGGGAGGAGTAGAGGGAAGGAAATATGTAATCAGGATATAGCATATGAGAAAAAAATCCAATTCAAAACAAGGAAAAAATGAACTGATATTTGTGATTTATTTGCTATATTTAAGTATGAGGGCAACTCATTTAAAGAGAAGTATTTACACATTAATCTGAAAAATCTTAGCTAGTCACTTGCTATATCATGAAATACTTCATATGTAAATCCTTTCTAATGCTGTTCTAGGTGCTTTTAAAATGGCAACTGCCTCATAGGCCCAGATAATATGTCCCCACATTTGAAATAAAACTTTAGAAATAATTGTACTCATTTAAAAATACTAAAGAAGGAGATCTTCTCTTTGTTCTTTAAGAAACAATTTCAGGGCTGGAGACATGGTTCAGCAGTTAAAAGTACTGGCTGCTCTTCCAGAAGTCCTGAGTTCAATTCCCAGCACCCACATGAAGGCTCACAACCATCTGTAATGGGATCCAATGTGCCCTTTTGGTGTGTTTGAAGACAGCAACAGTGTGCTCACATAAATAAATGAATGAATAAATAGCATTTATAAATACTATTTATTTAATATAAAATTTCAAATTAAAGGAAAAAACAGCCTGTCACTGAAAATGACTTCCTTCCTGTGTTTTCATCTGTGCACTCTTTCACATCTACAAGGATGTGAACTGAAACTCAAGGAACACAGTGGCAAAAGAAATAGGCCTGCCATGAAAAAGATTACACTAAAGACTGAGAAAGCACTGACAGAGAACTTATTGGTATGTGAGACTCTCTAGACTTGAAACGAATAAATAAAAAAATGAATTACTTCATAATTTCAGAGAATTCCCCAATATTACAAGACTTTCAGCAGAACGTTACCTATAAGGCAATCCTGTTGCTACTGCATGTGTGCTACAGCATGTAACTCAGTTCCTAGCATTTACTAGGTATTCAATAAACAACTGCTAAATAAATGATAATTTTGCAACTAAAAATTAAAATAATTTCTTCATTTATACTGTTCACTGTTTTATTTTCCACAAAAGAAATCTATTAGGACAATTAATAAAATTGACTTAATGGTCATATAAGTTCAAATACAACTTTGTACATGTGATAGTCATTTTCCTCATAGAGGGGAAATACAACATTGACAGAAAGATGGATGATGCTCTCAACTAAACGTTTTCCAAATAAACACGGAGTATCTGCAAAACTATTTGACTTGAAGTATTTAAGAAGGTGTACATGGTCTAAACTCTTTACACTTTGGTTGTTTACCTGTGTTTTACCTGCATATTTGTGCAATAACAGAACAAAGACACAAAACTATAACCAACTTCATCTCTTGCTTATGTTATCAGTGTTATTTCTTATTTGAGGTCTCTACTGAGGTAATAAAGCACCATGGACAAGGCAACTTGTGGAGGAAAGGGTTTATTTTATTTCAGCTTATATCTCCCGGTCACTGTTCATCACTGAGAGAATTTAGGGAGGGAACTCAAGGCAGGAACCTGGAGGTAGGAGCTGAGGTAGAGGCCATGGAAGTTGTTCTCCACTGGTTTCTCATTTGGGCTTTCTTAACGCTCCCTAGTAAGCTGGTCCCTCTCACATCAAGAACCAATCCAGTGAATGTATCAGGCTAGCACACATGCCAACCTGGTGGAAGCATTTTCTCAACTGACGTTCCATCCTCCTAAATGACTCTGGCTTGCGTCAAGATGTCACAAAATCAGCCAGCATAGTGTGTCATGGATATATTTGCATATGGAATCTAAATATGACAAGTTTAAGTTTCAAATAAAAATAAAACAAATTCTCAAGGGGAAAACTTGAAATCTTCTATACTTTCCTCATTCAATCTTGATGGGAATGGTTGTAAATTACTAGAGTTGGATTTCAGACTTCTTGCTAAGAAGCTACCATGAAATGGCTGTAACTCTCTTAGTGCCTATAAATAGGAAGGTAGACCTCTATATAAAAATGTTAGTGTTGGGTTGGGGATTTGGCTCAGTGGCAGAGCGCTTGCCTAGGAAGCGCAAAGCCCTGGGTTCGGTCCCCAGCTCCGGAAAAAAAAAAAAAAGTTAGTGTTAAGTATAAAATTTCATAATCAATATACTGGATTTTCATCTGTCTGGGCTCAATGTTCACTCCTACTTGATACTGAGGATGAGTCAAGGAATTCTCTAGACACCAAGAGCTGCTATGATTTCATCTAAGGACAAAGCTGGGGTGAGTTCTCCAGGAGAGAAGTCAATTGCCCTAGCTTAACCGGCTTACAATGCTTTACTTGAGATAGTTTGATTGACAGGCTCATCAAAACAACACAAAAGTAGTTCTGTATATAATGGCAGAGTTCCACTGAAGGGATCAGAGACTCAGAAAACAAATCAAACTTTGAAATATCCTAGGACAACAACCTAAACCTCAATATACATGAGGAAACAGGTGAGCTCAGCAACAACAAAGACGACAATTTCCTTTCTTTGAGCTCCAGGACAGAGCATCTCAATTTCTGTGGCTGGATATAAAATTACCTCAAACAAATCAGTAGCCTTCCTTTATACAGATGATAAATGGGCCAAGAAAAAAATATTAGGAGAAAAAAACACCCTTCACAAGAGCCATAAAATACTTGGTGTACCTCTAACCAAACAAGTGAAAGATCTGTATAACAAGATCTTTGAGTCCCTGAAGAAAGAAACTGAAGATCTCAGAATTTTTATAATTTTATGCCATTGTTAATTATGTGCTTGCTGAATAAAATTTTAGCTTTTGAAAATATAAGATTATTGCTGATGATACTGGCCCTCAAGTTTTCAGATAAAGAAAAATGTCCAAGAGCAAATGAACCTAATATAATCTGTTAAAAGGTGCTCAAAAAATGTCTAAGTCAGTATGTACTGTTACAAAATAACCATTGTAAGGATACTTAAAAGTTCTGTTTGCTTCTAAAAAGATAAATAGTATATACTAAATATTATTAGTGCCTTTATACTTCATAAGTTTTTCTACCCAAAGTATGAAATAACATTGTCTTAACAAATATCAACTTTAGTCCCAAACTCAATTTTTCAAATATATTAACGTCTCAAAAATTTTACTAAAAAAAAATAATCTTTTGACGATTTTAAAATTATGATGTTCAGTTTTATCTGATAACAGTTTCAGAGTTTACTGTTTTACATTTTGATCAAAAATAACATCTTAGAAAACAGAAAATGCTTTTTTTTTTACAAACAGTATTTTAACTTAGATTTAAATGACTTAATTGGAATACATGTAATTTTCTCCCTAAAACTTATATATTAAGATCTGGAAATGTTTAAATACAGTAGTTCCATACCGGACCAGGAAAAGGGTACAGAAAATAAAATCCTACAGTAAGAAGCAAGATAATTTGTGAAATGAAATACTCACATGCAAATTAATATCCACTATACTTACTCAAAATGAGGAACCATAAAATACATGGTGCATTTCAAAGGGTGAGAGTAACAAACTTTATGTGATGTGAATTTCATCTAATTTCACATAAAACAAAAGAAGGAATAAAGACCACCGTGATGGTTTGTACATCCTCTGCCCAGGGAGTGGCATTATTAGGAGTGTGGGCCTGTTGCTGTAGGTTTGTCACTATAGGATGGGCATTAACACCCTCACCCTAGCAGCCTAGAAGTTAGTCTTCCACTAGCTGCCTTCAGCTAAAGACAAAGAACTCTTAGCTCCTCCTGCACTATGCCTGTCTGGACACTGCCATGATCCCACCATGCTGATAATGGACTGAACCTCTGAACCTGTAAGCCAGCTCCAATTAAATGTTGTCCTTATAAGAGTTGCCTTGGTCATGGTGTCTGTTCACAGCAGTAAAAATGCCAACTAAGACAGCTACCATTATCTGTATTGGCAGTGAAAGGAGAATAATGATGCTAGTAACACTGTATCATTATACAATGACAGTCACAATTACTATGAGACTGGTAAACTTGGAAATAACCTAACATGGCAATGGTATATTTCATAGCACAGATAAGCAATAGAAAGGTCAGAGTTAACATGTAAACTGACCATTACTCTTGGAAATTCAACACTTTCTGGACTTCCATGAACACTAATGAGACCCTAGCTGAAACAGCAACTCAAACTTCTGAAGTAGCAAATAAAAATATTCCTCGTTTCTCTGGCACTTTGTCAAAGTAACAGAATACTAAGGAGCTGGGTTTCTGGGCAGAACAAGGCAGTGAATGCCCATAATGCTTATCCTGACATACTTCCATGCCTTTTTGAGTTTTCTAAATCTCTCAAGAGGTATTCCACATAAGATGTTTCCACATCAAGTCACTGTGTGTGCATGTGTACATGTGCACTCTATAAACTCATTTTCTAAGATTCTGTTAACACTTATAACAGAATTTTACTAGAAAAAATACACTTATACTAAAAAATTTAGTAACACAGAACAAAAGAAAAAAGGACATGTACTTCACAGACAGAAAGTTTATAAGTATCAATTGAAAGTAATTTTTTATAACAAGGTATAAATGAAAATCCAAAAAGGATATTACTATTAAGTTCTATTATATATGAAATGTAAAAAAAGTATGTCTTTCCTATTAGATTTTATAGTGCCAAACCTGCTCAAAAAAAAAAAAAATGCCAACTCCAAAATAGTGTGGGTTGAACAGATTGAGTTATACGCACTAAAAAGTAAAATAAATTATAATAAAATTTAGTATCCATAAACATATACCTAATGATAAATCTTTTGGATAATATTTTAAAAGGCAGTATTTAAATATGAGTTACTTTAACTTTAAAAATTTCAAACTATATACATTTTTATAAATTATGTATCATCATAAACTGTACCAATGGCCATGAGCAGAACTGTGGGAATACTGCCTGTAATAGCAAGTGCCTACAGTAAGCACAGCACCAGGGGACATGAGACACACTACAGCAATGTTGACAGAAAGATTGTGGCATTACTCAATATGCTAAAATTTTTACAGCATTATGCTAAGTAGAGTCATAACATTTCTAATGCTTAAATTTACCTGTAGTGTAAGACTCTTCACTGCGTTCCATAATATTGCAATAAATTCTTTCATTTTGTCTTCAGGACTTCTACATTCTTCATGAATGTGCATCACGGCCTTCACCGGAACTGACAGTGGTCTGGACTCTAAGTTTAGGAAGAGCTAATTAGCAACGTGTACACATTGTACTTTTCCATAGCTGCACTATAAGTATTTCTAAAGTGTCTTCTAATTCTGCTTAAAATTATCGCAGCTGCATGAGGTTATAAGTGCTCAATACTTGATTCATTCTGTGATTTTAGTGATCTTAGCTATCAGTTTAAGTCACTGCTGACTGAGAGGTTAACTTCTGGTGAATAGAAATGTTCTCTTCATTGATCACACGGGGAGGCATTTATTTTACAACATAAGCTGTAACTTTAGTTTTGTACAATAATCATCATCAAAAAGTGATAGAAAATGGGTCTTCCCATAAATTAAACTATCAAGTGCCAATGTCTTACTTCCAAAATTATTTATAAAAAAAATAATAAATACTAAAAATAGAAGTTCGATAAATAGCAAAATATAACAAATAGCAAATAAAAATATTTTATAACAAAAATCAAAATATACGAAAGGCTTGTTATAGTAAGAAAAATTGATATTCTGCTGTTAATACAAATTTGGTTCATTGACAAGAACTACCGAATTTCAAAACTTTTATAAGATTTCACTAATTACGTTAAGCTATTTAATAATTTCTAATAATATGCAAATTATATATTTATCTTAATAAATTCATTTGTACTTATAGTGCTCATGATAATACAAATAATTAACTACATGCAAAAGAAAACAGGAAATGAAGGAAGGATGGGGAGAAGGAAGACCTGCTGACAGAGAAAAGAAGATGCTGAACAATTACGGCCTTCAGTGAAAGCTACAGTTCCACCATGGAAAATGAGGCCTGATAAAAGTACTTTCTGGTATCTTTTAAAGTGGAAATAAACAAAAATTTTGTGATAACAATTTAAATATATTTTCAAAGCAGTCTGTAACTTTTAGTGAGAACTTACATACTACATATACAAAATGTGCATGACACTGAGAAACAGTCCACGGCATGAATTATCGTAGAGGGTGAGTCGAAAGCTGGAACGTAAACAGGGCACAGTATTCCTACTGCGCACACTTGGACACACATTCCTCTATAATAATTACCTACTTTGATTTTCTTAACATGTAAGGAACTGTATACACAGTGGGACCGCTTCGCACAATAAAATGTTAACCTATACTTTGTTTCTATCAATTTAATTAAAATCTTTTTTTTACACTTTTTATTTTTATTTTATTTTTTAAATTTTTATTAGATATATTTCTTTTATTACATTTCAAATGTTAGTCCCCTTCCCAAAATCATTTTTTTCTTTTTTCTTTTTTTTTTTCGGGGCTGGGGACCAAACCCAGGGCCTTGTGCTTGCTAGGCAAGCGCTCTACCACTGAGCTAAATCCCCAACCCCAAATCATTTTTTTTTTTAAAGATTTATTTTGTGTGAGTACACTGTTGCTGTCTTTAGATACCAGAAGAGGGCGTCGGATCCCATTACAGATGGTTGTGAGCCAGCATGTGGTTGCTGGGAATTGAACTCAGGACCTCTGGAAGAGCAGTCAGTGCTCTTAACTGCTGAGCCATCTCTCCAGCCCTTTAAAATCATTTTTAAAGTGTGATTACAAAACATTTTCACAAAGGCTTACTGTAAATTTTTTTAAGGTACTGGAAAATATTACTGCTAATATAATGAGTACTATAGCTTGAAATAGATCCACTTAGAGAATGGTAGCATACCAAGTGCACTATTGACCATAAAACAGAACTACTGTCCAAGACAACTGAATGCTTCCTGTACATGCTGATATAGATGCAGTCCTCACGGGTTAAGTCCTCACATAATAAAAATTTAAAAAACGATACAGTCCTAAAAATCTGCCTGAAGCTTAGATTATGCAAGTAAGAAGAGCATAAAAACCATGTGGCTATTAAAAATATCAATGTTCACTATTTTGGTTGTACTATCTTCAATCTACCATATTTTCTAAAAGATAATGGCGCACCTTTGTGTCTTGTGCTTTGTCAAGTTCTTCCTTTTGAAATGTAAATACATTAAACATCCAATAAAAAAGATAACAAGTTCTATAATCCAGCATGTTTTATTAGCAGGATAAATATTCTGTATAAACCTCTGCTAGTCTGGAAGCACACTCATTACTGAAACCTTTACAATCCCTACTACCCCTAAAATGATCCACCATTATACCTGTTCACAGCCCAGAAGGAATGCATACATCCAGACGCATCAGGCTGCTAGATAGGGCAATTAATCACAAGGAGGTTAATTAACTTATTCCAAGTTACCTACAGAGAAGGTGGAAACAGAAACAGGAACTCTCCACACTAAGCACTCAGGGTTTATCCATTCAACCATTATGTTCACTTTCTGTTCTTCCTGTTACGCAAATGAGGCACAATGATGTTTTATTTAATTAAATGCATAAAGAATGCATCATTTCTATAGGACTACAAATAATTCTTAAAGTAATTTACTTTAAATTTATTCTTACTGGAGGTGTAAGTTACATTTGTCAGAGTGTAATGTTAAATATTTATTTTCTGTTTTAGCAGTTAATAAAGTAATTTTGAGACATTAAATTTTATTAGTTCAAAATAAAATAAACAATTGAATTTTAGGGATGAACTACTACTACTGATTATCACATTTAACTATGTGCTATGAAAAATGTACTGTACTGTAAACCAATTCAACCTAGTGAGTTAGCTGTAGCACCATTCATGCCATACAGCTGTTAGTTGTATGGTAAATATGATTAGAAAAAGTAATTTATTCATGCTCAGTAACAGTATGCAGGTTCACAAAAAGATAACAATGCTTATATTTCCCATCAAAATACTATTCATTTAAAATGTCAAAATATGAATAAGTCAGTCTTTGAAAATATTATGAACATACTGATTAATGACAAAAGCTTAAAAATTCATTAAATATATACAAAAAACTTTAACATGTCTGAAATTTATCTACAGCCTTTTCCCACCAAAGACCAAATTATTAGCTCTATCTCAACTGTCATTTCTTCTAAGAAATGGTCACTCATTTTCTCCTAGATTTGGTCTTTTGTAACTTGCCACATTTGTACATAATAGTACATAACATAGAATTCTTCATGGTGTCTGTCTGCAGTGACAGCAGAGCACAGTAATAAATTACAGCACATGGTAGTGGTTAATGTTAAAGATAAAATTTGGCTTGTGTCCCCCAACTCTTCTTATACTTCCACTACAAAGTAATCTTTCTGTATGCATTACATACAGTGAGATGAAATGAAGAAATGATGCAGGAGTGAATATGTCAGCAGCAGTGGGGAGAGGCCTCAGCTAGGAGGGTAGCTGAGTTTGTGCAGTCCGAGTTTGATTCCAAGAATTCACTTTAAGCCAGGCATGGTCATGTGTTTCCAATTCCACCATGGCAAGCAGAGATAGGGATCCCTGAGGTTCACTGGTCAGCCACCCTAGACTAACTGGGGACTTCCAGATCGGTGAGAGACCATGTCTCAAGTGGGTATCTTAAAAAAGGGTTCAGCATGGTGCTGGTGGTCCACGCCACCTTTAGTCCCAGTAGGCAGGAGGTGGAGGCAAGCAGATCTCTGAGTTCAAAGTGAGGTGCAGAAGAGCCAGGGATGCACAGAAGAACCCTGCCTCGAAAAACGAATGAGAGAGAGAGAGAGAGAGAGAGACAGAGACAGAGAGAGACAGAGAGACGGAGACAGAGAGACGGAGACAGAGAGATGGAGACAGAGAGACAGAGACAGAGAGACAGAGACAGAGGAGACAGAGAGACAGAGAGAGAGACAGAGAGACAGACAGAGAGAGACACAGAAACAGAGAGAGACAGAGAGACAGAGAGACAGACAGAGACAGACACACAGAAACAGAGAAAGAGAGAAAAAAGGATTCCAAGTTAAGCAGGTAGGGAAAAGATCTGCGAAGGGTTCAATATAAAGAAAGGCAGAAGTGATGTTAATTCTATTATAATCTTAAAAGATGAAGAAGTATTTGTTAAAAGTTCAAATATATACAACAAAAACAACAAACAAAGAAACAAAAATGGGCAACCCTTGAGGGACAAAACCCATGGTTGATATGTGCACGTAGAAATACACAAACTCATACATCCATCCATATACGGACATACCTAAAAAATTTTAGACTGCAAATTTACATCACAATTATTTTGCTATCAAATTTCAACCTGTTATTATACCAAAACATGCCTTTATCACGTTCAGACTGACCTGGAAATCTATTACCAATTAGTTATTTTGGAGGTTTGCAAAATAACTTCAGTTGCAAAATGGTTAACTCTTAAGTATCCCTTCAGTAGAGAAAAACGGGTAGAGAAAATAGTAACAGTCAATATCAAGTGGTTTATACTTTATATTAGAGAATCTCTTAACACTAAGGTTATGCTATTATCTCAAAGAATCAAAAAGCATTTGGTCAGCTGAAATAACTCAGGTCTCATAGCAAATATTTCTCAACATTAAGCCTTTCCTAGTCAAAGTCATGTCACCTATCAACTACAGTCCATAAAGAAGGAAGTGTCATCACGAGGATCCAACAGATGTGAGACATAGGCAAAACGTGAGGATGATTTCCAGTATGAAGAAAATACAATCCTCTAGCAATTTTTCTTGAAAGATGCACTTCTAACTATCCACTATATGTTTATGGGCCTCAACACAGATGTGATAAGAAGATAATATTCATTTCGCTGACGGGCATATGTATTTCCTTTATTTATTTTCTATCGCACTTTGTAACTAATATGTATCTTTACTGAAATCTCCCTATCAGTATATTTTGATTATTTTTAAGTAATGCACCTTTGTGTGAAGCACCTATTTATAGCTTATGCTTTCTTATTAGTGTATAACTGAGTATTGAGTTCAGGGCCTTTTGTACATGCTTGGCAAGTACTCTAGTACTGACACACACCTCCCACCCTTATTTTTACTTGGTATGTAAGTAATCAAAAAGAAATGTGCCCATTTCCATTTCTCTCCTATGCTAATGAGAAATAAGTTGTTGAATGTCTTACAACAAAGACAACATCATGACTCAACATAGTTCAATCATCTAAAAGAAAATTTGACAGATAAAGATTAGAAGCCTCTAGCAGTGGTTCTCAAACTTCCTAATGCTGCAAAACAAACCTTTAATATAGTTTCTCATGCTGTGATGATCCCAACCATAAAATAATTCTCATTGTTACTTCATAGCTATAACTTTGCCACTGTTAGAAATTACAATGTAAATATTTATGTTTTTCCCATGGCTTTTGACAACCTCTGTGAAAGGGTCATTTGATCCCCAAAGTGGTCATGACCCACATATTACAACCATTGATCTAAATAAGTTTTATAAATTCAGTCTGCTAAAACTGAATCTTAGAGAAGAAATATGTTAAGTCATATGTAATGTTTTATTGCTGCAAAGAGATTATTACCAAGACAATTCTTATAAAGGCAAATACTTAATCGGTGCTGGCTTAAAGTTTCAGAGGATTCATCCATTATCATCATGGTAGGAAGCATGTGGAACATCCAGACAGACAAGATGCTAGAGAAGAAGCTGAGAGTTCTACATCTGTATTCACAGTCAGGAGGTATAGCTTGAGCATAGGAATCTCAAAGCCCACTGACACATTTCCTTCAATAAGGCCACACTTCCATATGGCCAAGCATTCAAAAACATGGATCTATGGGGGCCAAAACTATTCCATCCACCAAAGGCAAACAGAGAAGATCAACTAAACATACCAAAAGGGAAGTCAAGGCTTAAAAAAAAAAGATTTATTTATTTAATGAATATGAGTACACTATAGTTGTCTTCAGACACACCAGGAGAGGGCATTGGATCTCATTATAGATGGTTGTGAACCATCATATGGTTGCTGGAATTGAACTTAGGACCTCTGGAAATGCAGTCAGTCAGTGCTCTTAACCATTGAGCCATCTCTCCAGCCCAAGGATTTATTTTATATATTTGAGTACACCTGTTACTCTCTTCAGACAAACCAGAAGAGGGCATCAGATTCCATTGCTGGGAACTGAACTCAGGACCTCTGCAAAAGCAGTCAGTGCAATCAGCTTGCCAGCTTCAAGCCTTCTTAGAAGATAGAGAGAAAAGGGGAAGCTTAAGAGAAATTATAAGTCCTGGGACAAAAGAAATAGTTGAAATACTATAAAACCTCATGACAAAGGAACACCAAGCTGTCCATTCTAAACATGGGGACAAGCAACATTCTAAACATGGGGATTATACAGTATCTCACACCATTATTTTATTGAAGAAGATAGTTGAGGGTGTCTATAGCTAAATAGTGCACATACATTGTTTATTTGTACATGTATGTGTACAGGAGTGCATGCCATCATGGTTCACATGTAGGGAACAGAGGACAGCTCCTCTTAGACCATATGGCTCCCAAGGATAGATCCGCTCATCCAGCATAGCAGCAAGAACCTTTATGCAAACGCAGTCATCTTGCCAGCTTATAAACTGGTATGCCTTTTAAACTATTATTATATAGATAAGAAATATATGCAGAAAATATAACCCAAATAAAATTGGGATGTTAGGAGAATGAAAAGAAAGAGGATGAAAAAAATGAAAATATCCCACAAATATTACACCACGTTTATTCACAAACTACTTGTGGAACACCTATTTTCACGGGGGAGTCAGTTCAGAACTGTAATTCTGTGCTGAGTAAAAGACAGGCCTGGTGGTCCACATGGAGCTTATGGGTAGTGGGCAAAGCTCTACTGCAGTAGCATTTCAGATACCCCAAAGAGTAACAAATTTCAGACAAAAGTTTCCTCTGAACATAGAATAGAGGGAATTGAGTTAGCTCATTCCCTCCTTCCTTCCCTTCCTCCATCCTTCCTCTGTTCCTTCCTACTTTTTCCAATGTATGATTCTAAAATCACTCCTAATTCGTAGGCTTCAGCTGTCTTATCCATGTTTTTCAGAGAATAATAAAAGCACAAGGCAGGACAGGGATGGGAGACTGTGCTAAACAAGAAGAAGGGAATACAAGTAAAGCACAGACGCCCTGTCTCTACAAACAGCCATCAACCTATGCAGAAACGCTAGGCATCCGCTGAACCAAGAAAACTAATTTCCTCTGGACTCACTTCCAAAATAAAAGTAATAACAAATAGCTCCAATTTTCATGCCTTCCTTCACAGATAACACAGGGCAGCATGCTGTGGATAAGGAATTGCAGCTTCAGCGTGTACAGACAATCCAAGAGTCGATAAGGAAGTATGAGTATTCAGGCTAGAAGAAGCAGTTGTTTGCTTGTAACTTCAACTATTGGTAGATGGGCAAGCATTGTGCTTCTAAAACCTTATCAAAGTCAGAACCGTGAGGTTCACTGATAGTGCAGTTGAATATGCTTTTAATCCTACAACTCAGCAAGTAGAAGCAGGCAAATGTCTCCGAGTTCAAGGCCAGCCTAGAATACACAGCAAATTCCAGCCCAGCTGAAATTTCCAGAGAAACCTGACTTGAAAATAAAACAAAACAAACTATTAAAAATTAATAAAAATATTCAAAATGTTTTCATATAAAATCTAGATCTGATTTTTATTTAAAACTATGAAATTAGTATCAATATTTTACACCTGGTTGCTACTTTTTAATATTGATTGAATGAAAAAGAACTGAGATTTGTAAAGCATACCTCTGGGTATGTCAGAAAAGAAGGGTCCAGAGACAGAGATTAGGTCTCTGCTTTAAAATCTATGTTGTGGACTCAAATGGAGCCACATAAGTAATTGTACAGGGTTAGAAAATTGAAAAAGTACAAGCCTTTTGAGTGGAAGTTAACTAAAAGCTAGTTAATAACCAAGATTGCCTAATTGGACACATTCTGGCCTGCATGACATGGTATATTTCACTGCTGCCTTGGTTCTAAACACACAACTTGTACATTTGTGCACTCTGTCACAGCATATCACTGATATACTACCACTCAGACAGTAAGTCAGCTGTCAGCCACAGGGACACAGGGACACACACATACAAATCAAGTCACTAGTAAGGACCATGAGAAACTTCTTTTGAAAAAATTCTCCGGTATACATAAGATGATTGCACTAATATTAAAGCAAATTTGCCAACTATGGCTAAAATGTACTCACCTTTTTAGCATAGAAACACCTATTAACAATGTAATGTTTGATGCAGAACAAGCACCAATGTTTTCATTGTTGCTGCTTAATTTCTAATTATCAATATTGAGCATACCAGTTCACAAAAACGCAGAGTGAAAATGTGACAAATATGTGTATAGTTTCTAATCTGTTAGAAACTGTCCAATCTGTCCTAGTCCTAAACCAAAATCCACTAAAACATTTTTTTATGAAACTCGGCCAGCAACTCAAACAGCATTCGTTTAAAATCAAACTTACTAACATACTACAACCCACAGGTACAATTTGATACTTACTTGCCAATGAACATACTTAAAAGCCTTTGTTTTCTATAATTAAACCATCACACCCCCACAACAGCAGGAAGCATAGTCCGGTAAGCGAAGCACACCTCACACTCAGTTGTCTTGGATGTGAGTCAACTCAGCAGCTTTCCTTGATACGGTGTTGCATGACATCAATACAGCACAAAGTGCATGTTCTACATTAGACTGAGGGTGCAGGATACAGTGCGATACAAACAAGCACTGCAGAGACTTATCAGATTCACTGCATGTTTGAATGTGAATTAACTTTGGCCAGAGCATGTTCAGAAACATTCTACTGCTGTCAATTTTTCCATAACCTCCTACTTTCAGTTACGAAAGTGAGAGTCAGGGGCTAGAGAGATGGCTCAGTGGTTAAGAGCACTGACTGCTCTTCCAGAGGTCCTGAGTTCAATGCCCAGCACCCACAAGATGGCTCACAGCCATCTGTAAGGAGATCCGATGCCCTCTACTGGTGTCTGAAGACAGTAACAGTGACAGTGTGCTCACATACATAAATAAATCGTAAACAAAAAACAAAAACAAAAAAGGAAGAAAGTGAGACTCAAAAGAAGGGGTGCCTGACCACGGGGTATAGGAGGGCACTATGGGTACCAGTCAGGACTGCCCAGAGATGCTGACACAGATGAGAAGGCTGAGATGAGTGTTGCAGCATGGCACAGAAGTCAGTATTAGAATTAGAGAGAACCAAAGTGACCAAGAGCTACTGAGACAGGAATCCTGATTCAGCCTTGAAACAACATGTCAAGCAGCAGAAAAGGAAGACATAAAACAGAGCCAACACATCCAAGGTTTGTCCTAGGTCACAAAACCTTTTAGACTTGAGCAGTATTCAAGATACTGAAGCAAAAAGCTGTTGGAAAATAGTTATATAACAGCTTTTATAAAAAGAAAACCACTGTTACCACAACAGGTTGAGATAGCAAGTAAATACAAAATAGAAGGAAGGGTATAATACGAAGCATTATGTACACTTGGGGACTGACATAGTGTACTTCATTATTAGAGAGCCTATTCCACAGCATGCACACCCAGGACTGTGGACAACTTTATGGGGTCAGTCCCTTCTCACCATGGTGGCTCCCAGGAATCAAACTCAGACTGCCAAATTGAACAACAGTGTTTTATCCTTTGAGCCATGGAGTGGACTTAAAAGAAATTTACACATGATTAGGACCCACAGGGAAAAAGAAGAAAAAAGATTACTGCCCCAAGGTCTTCAAGGTAGGTAATGTTTGATAAAATAAGCTGTGCTATGTTTAAAGTCTACACTTCCTTTTTAATATCCAAAACACAAAAAACGTGATCTTCACCTGCTCTCTGTGTGTGTGTGTGTGAGTGTGTGTGTGTGTGTGTGTGTGTGTGTGTGAGAGAGAGAGAGAGAGAGAGAGAGAGAGAGAGAGAGAGAGAGAGAGAGAGTGTGCATGCATGTGTACAATTTTAAAGCGTTTCTATGTATCTTTGTTGGGCAGTGTGCTGGCTAGTCTTATGTCAACTTGACACACAAAACAGGGTAGTCAGAAATGATAACTTCAACTGAGATCGTTCCATATGATCCAGCAGAAGGCATGTTCTTAACTAGTGATTGATGGGGAGGGCCCAGTTTCTGTTCTCTATAAGAAAGAAGGTTCAGCAAACGAGGGAAAGCGAGCAGTTAGCAGCACAGCTCCATGGCCTCTGCACCTGCTCTGCATGGCCTGTGTCCAGCTTCCTGCTAACAACAGCAATATGGAAGTGTAAACCAAATAAACTCTTTCTTTCCCAACTCGCATGGTCATGGTATTTCATCCTAGCAAAAGAAACTCTTAAAATAGGCATATACCATATTATTAGTAATAGTTACAACTATTTTACAATCGAAGAAAATCAGGGTATATGATATTAGTTTGAGATGAATTGGGTTTAGTGTCAAAACATACAACATTTACCCTTTTCATACTGGTTATGCCCCATATCTTATGTTCTATCTGTATTTTACACTGATTATTTTTGGTAACATCACTTGGGAATACACATTTAAATAACTGAAGGAGAAAGAGACCTTTACGATTGCTTTTTAATGTCTAATGGCTAGATAGTATTTTCAGCTTGAAGAAACATGTGACAAAACTGCTTATAGTGCTTGAGACTTTTCATCAGAGAACAAACGACATCCGATGCTATCATTCTGCAAAGGCTCTTGGGAAATAATAGCATTTGGATTCTGCTAGTCAGCGTGACATGGCATGCAAAACTGCATCCCATGCTGAGCCAACCAGGAAAATATATGTCATCACTATGTGACATTCGGAATTTCATCTGGAAACTATAATCTCATTCTGACTGCTAAAGGGGAGTGGAAAAGACTGCATGAAAAAATCTGAATATTTGCTGAGTTCTTGCCAATTCATATAAAAACTAGAGTAACATATTTATTCCCAAAGAATTCCATATTTGAGACACTTGCAATGTACTTATATTAGCACTACAGTGTGTTCTCAAAGAACTTTATAGCTAACTGACATTATAGTTCAAATCATTTTTATAATGGCTCAAGTTAATGGATTTCTGGGAGAAAATTTACAATGTAACAGATAAAGCTGAGAAATAAATTATACAAACCAGAGCTGAGCAACTCAAAATTATACACAACAAACATATGTCCTAATTCCTTAGTTGAATAAAATGTAAGCTAAAAATCAAAATGGTACAGCAGTTTCCAAGCCTGTGTTCCAGCACTAGAAAGTCTATGGTTAAGACTGGAAGATCACGAGTTCCAGGCCAAGATGAACTACATAGCAAGAGCCCCTTCTCAGGAAAACAAAACAAAACCAAAAACAAAGTAACTAACCAACCAAACAAAAAAAAAACAATCCAAAAACCATGGGCTGGAGATATGGCTCTGCTACAGGGCACTTGGGCTGGAGATGGCTATGCTGCAGGGCATTTACTTGTCCCAGTGTAACACGCCTATCTTAGATCATATAGTCAATCCCCATAGCCGTGTGCATAATACCCACATTATTCAATTCTCAGAAAGGAATGTGTGATTCCAGCATACGCTATATGCTCATTTTTAATTGTGTTATGCCTAATCATTAAATGAAACTTTAACAGAAACAAACTATAATAGCTCAAAAAGTTACACTTCTGGGCCGTGTTTATGCTGTTCTTTCATTTTATGGTATTATATGTCATGCTACTTAGAAACATGGCTGTGACAACACTGGACTGTCATTAACAGCTAATCTCCTGATATATAGCAATTGTGCAAGAAAGGCCACATGATACAGGACAGGTGAGACAAATTCCTTCTCAGGTATACTTTCAATAGACACTAAACAAGATCTGTTACTCATTTTGCTTTTAATCAAGTTATTAAAATTAGTTATTAGAAAATATCAACCGAAACATTAACAGAAATTGGCAGTCTCCACACTTAAAACTGTCCTTTAAAAAAAAAAAACCAAAAAACAAAAAACAAAAACACCTGCCTGTGACTAGAATGACTTCCTATGTAATGAAACTGTAGACTTTGGAATGACATGCTAAACTAATGGGAAAAAAAAAAAAAACCCAGAAGAGAAGATTGTATATCCTGTTTTCATAGAAGGCAAGAATTCCATGTATGTAAACAGCAAAGAGCTTATACCTTAATAAAATTATTCTCACATCCTCTACAATAGTTTAAGAGAACCAACACTTACACTATATAGGTGTGGACTGAATGACAACTAAACTGGTAATGTATATTCTTTTTACCCCATCTCAATGGAAGATGTTATTTTTCTAAATATTAAGACCTATGACTCTGCTTAATATATCCTACACCCCATTTCAACCTGTGATCTCTCAATATGCTTTAACTCTCATTCTTAGTAAATTTCAACTCCCTCCCTTCCTCCCTCCTCTCTACTTTACACGCTGAGAGGCACACATAAGATATAAACAGCCATGTTTTTAGAGTGCTTATGTATGGCTCATCCATTCCTGCTTCCTCAGTTCCCATCATTACCCATCTGGCCTACAGCAACAGTGTTTCCGGAGGCGCCCTGCTTGTGAAGCCCTGTGCCAGTCACTGCCTTCGTCTTCACAGTGGCCATCGCCTGCTATGACCTTGTAGCTGTGCTGCCTCTGTCTTATAACCATGCTTCTAGGCCTTTTCTGCTGTGCCCCTCCTTAATACTTAAGTTCAAAAATCTTCCAGAATTAACTACAGGCTTTCCCTCCCTTATATGCTCCTGACATACCCTATTTATTCTGCAGCTTCCACTATGATCTTATGATCACATGCTGCTTTGTCTTCAGAAACCACCACTACAAGGAATCTTTTTTTATTATTATTCCAAAATTGAGCTTATCATAATCCATTTTAAGTTATGACACAAACAATTAAAGGACACTTAATACTCACTCTGTATCTTTTTTTAGTTAGAACTCACAAACTTAATTTACTCATGTAGCCTTAACTTATTTCACACTATTTGGAATCCTTATGCAGCTAGAAATAGTCATGTGACTTGCTTCTAAATACAAGTGGAAGATGAGTCAGGTTTTAGAGAGATAAGAGTAGGTATTCTTACCCTCCCCTCTCCTAAGTTCTGTTCACTGACACACACTCAGCTAACTGAGAAGGCAATCCTCACGGACTGTCTGTGGGCTTGCCTCACCCACCGGCACTACTGGTACATGCTACTCCTTCAACATTTAGGCCTCATGAACCATGAGGCAGAGTTAGCAATGGAGGCTCCACACAGAGCAATAACAAACTACCTGATCTTGGAGGACCAGAACAGCCTTGAGTGTACACTCAAGTTTTCACAAAAGGAACAAGGTTTAATAATGTTTTAAACACTGATATTTAAAGTTTGTTGAAGTGGCCGAATTTACTCAATCCTAAATAATATATGTATTTCATTGAACTTGTTAGATGTGCAACACTATTTTAAAGCAAGGACCGAAAAAAATGTAAGTAAAAATTATAGCCTAATAACCAAAGTTTATTCCCCCCAAAAAAGATTATGTAACAGAAAGAAAAGGAAGAGCAGAGTATAATCTTTCATTATCAAGTTTAAGTTTGTTTCTTACTTAGTTCTCCTTCAAAACAAGACATAAAGAAGATTCTTACACCTGAGGATTGTGGTGATGGTGGTGGTGCTGGTGCCTGTGGTGACAGTCGTTGTGGTGACAGTGGTGGTCATGGTGGTTGTGGTGACAGTGGTGGTAGGTAGCAATGATGGTTCCTTTAATTTGGCAAAAGCTGTACAATATACTTAGATGTGTAACAGGAAGAAAACTATAACCACCTTATAGTTCCAACCCTAAATGCCACCTAGGAATATAACTGCATGAGGAAAGGCAAGAAGAGTGACTTCTCAAATATGTCATACACACCTTTCCAGCTTGAATTACACACAGTCTTATGAGCGCCTTACCATAAATCACCATTCCTGGATATACGTGATCTCAAATCAGTTGTCACCTGTACTGGCTGGTTTTATGTGTCAACCTGACACAAGCTGGAGTTACCACAGAAAAGGGAGCCTCAATTGAGGAAATGCCTCCATGAGAGCTAGCTGTAAGGCATTTTCTCAACTAGTGATCAAGGGGGGAGGACCAAGCCCATTGTGGGTGGTGCCGTCCCTGGGCTGGTGGTCTTGGGGTTCTATAAGAGAACAAGCTGAGCAAGCCAGGGGAAGCAAGTTAGTAAGTAACATCCCTCCATGGCCTCTGCATCAGCTCCTGCTTCCTGCCCTGTGTGAGTTCCTGTCCTGACTTCCTTTGGTGATGAACAGCAATGTGGAAGTGTAAGCTGAATAAACCCTTCCCTCCCCAATGCTTCTTGGACGTGATGTTTGTGCAGGAATAGAAACCCTGACTAAGGCACCATCTGAACAATTACGTCCCTTCAGCCTGCTTCAGGAAACTGACATAGAGATATACTTCCGTGAGATACACTCTCACTACCAAAAGGAACCACTGCCCACAATTCAATACAGCTCCATACTTTTCAGTGCTTCATTTCAAAACATTTATACTGCCTGCCTACAAGGTAAGAGAGCCCTCCGCGGATCTGATCCACTGATGCTACTTCCTCTGGACTTCTCATTTGGAATATTTTAATTTTCAACTCTACAGTTGGGCCATGGCCCTTATTATATATCTTTTTTCATCAATGTGTTTATCAATCTGTAAACATATTAACATAATTATAAAACTTGCTTCAAAATACAAGTATTTGATATGGCCGCTAGATATTTTGTTATTTCTCAGTGTGCTTTTACTAATTGATTTCTCTCCTTGCAATAGTCTCTGTTTTTATCTTTGACATCTACTTATATCTATCTATATGAATATATGTATATACACATTGAACATAAAATTGTACAGTATTATGTTTTCAAAGTTTTTGTGTTCCTTGCAGATATTTCACACTTTCAAAACGCTTACAAAACACATCACACCATTATGGATTCCTAGACTAGGAGAATGTACATTTTCCTAAAGTGTAAGAGAACCTGTACTAAGGGCTCTTAATATCCTCCCAGCCATTTAGGATGCCCTGCACACTGGTGCTAACGTTGCTATATAAGAACAGAAGAATATGCTGGCAGCTTCTTGTTGAAATGAAAAGCAAAGCAAACAGGCACTTAGGCAAGAAAGTGGTTTGAAGTTGAGCCTTATCTTGGCAACATAGAAAAACCTCATAGGAAGTCATCCATAAAATGAATATTAACATGTATTCAAATCAATTAAACAATATAACAATTAATATACAAAGCAATTTAAAAAATACCATAGAGCGATATACATACATAGACACACACACAGACACACACACATACATACACACACACACACACACTCTGAATAGTATGGATTCATAGACCTAGAACGGGTTAAAATTATAACAAAAAATAATCTACAAAGAAAAAAAAACAAAACAAAAAAATCCTGCAGATATATGCAAATGGCTGTAAATTATACATAATTTCCCAAATTAATTAATGTATTATACAATATAAATAACACTGATGGCCACAATATTATGTGTATGTATAAATTCAAAGTAACTATAAATATCTGATTTGACCTAAGGCCCATTCCACAACATGGAGTTCATACCCAACACTGCTTGGGTGACCAAGATCCAAAGCCCAGGGACCTAAGACAAAAACAATTACTACTGTTCTAATAATAATAATAGTAGTAATAATACTAACAACAACATAGCAGAGAAAATAAGACTCCTAATGACATTTGCTACACTCTGAGATACAGATCGGTGCCTTGCTCAGCCATCATCAGAGAAGCTTCCTCCTACAGCAGACAAGAAAAAAATAGAGAGACCCACAACCAGCCATTATGCAAACAATGCGAAACACCTTGGAATACACAGCCCTACCTGGAATATCTCTATCAAATTCCTCCCCTCAGAGCTCAGGGGAGGAATCCTGTGGAGGAGGAAGTGCAAAGAGCAAGAGCATAGGAGTCAGAGGTGTTGGAGGACACCAAGAAAACAGAGTTCTCTGAAAGAGCATGATCAAAGCTCACGTGAACTCACAGCCACTGAGGAGGCATGCAGAGGGCCTGCACAGGTCTGCACCAGGCACGCTGCATACATATCATTAAGGCTTCTGGTTTAGTATTTTTAAGGGATTCCTACATGTGCAAACACATTGACTTCTGTTTCTTGTGCCTTCTCTTAGGTTCTTTTCCTTCTCTCTGTTTTGTCAATCTGCCAAGTGTTAGCCTTAATCTTTTCTATTTTATTTTGACATATTGGCTCTTAGAAAACGGTTTCCATTCTAATGGAAGACAGAAAGGAAGTGGATCCAAGTGGGAAGTGTAGATGGAGGAAACAGTATATTATGTGAGAAAAATGTATTTTCAATAAAAGAAAAAAGAGCAAACACTCTAAATTAATTAAAATTTTTAAACCTAATTTTAAGTTTAAAAAAACGGGTATTCTCAATAAAAGAATACATATTATTGATAAGTTCCCAAGAGAGGCAAAAGTAGTGGGCATCTGAGAGGGAAGATGCATAATTAAAAAAGAGCACAATATGCCCATGGTGTTTACCGAATATAGATATATGAGTATACTCACACAACATATGAGGGCTCTAAAGATAGGAAGAACTAAACACAAAAGACTTCCCCTAAGGCAAAATCAACATCACAGCATACACCAATGATTTAAATGGGAAAATAATCAATATATTATTCATTTTTATATTGTATACATAATGACTAATCATTATAGAATGTATCGATATAATGGCAAATTATGTTTTCACTATTCTCCTCCCTCAATAATTAGTACTATATTTAATTCATACTATATTCTAATAAAAACATGGATAATAATAATGAGGTAAACTAATCCTCAGAAAACTGATATGTCTGTTCTTGACATATACCTGTCACTGTTTTTGTTTTTATGGGGCTGCTGGCATATTCTGAGGCCTGATATGACTGCTGCTTTCCCAATGGGGCACTTCCAACAGACAGTTCATCTTCTCTTCTTCTGTTGACTGACGTGACAAGAGGTACAGCTACCACAGGCTGCTGAAAGAAACAAAATGGAAAGGAAATCTGGAGACAGTATTATGGAAGTTGGGGTTTAGGCTGTGTTGTAAATTACTCCACCTCGTTTCTTTGCCTGCTTTTTCTTATATGTAAGTAATCCCCATTTATACTCAGGGACTATTATACAATAGTACTAGAGGATTTCCTCCACAGCATAGAGAACCAGCCTGGCCTATGTGAGTTCCTGCTCTGTGAGGTTAGCCGAATGGGGATTAGGCACACTTAGGGCAGAATGCCACTCTATTAAACATGTAGGGCTCTTTTCCCATGTCCCTATACCCTACACTATAAAGTGGAACAGCTCTACCCAGCATTTGCATTTAGGCATTAGGCACTGATTATACTGATATCAAGAGTATGGCAGGGTATGAATAGGTTTGGTAGAAACAAGGTCACTGCACATAGGAACTCAAGGATCAACACACTTTGGTTTCTGGAACCAACAATTGCTCAAGGGTACTGAGAAACAATGGAACTACTTTTTTTCCTATAAATATAATTCATACAGTAAAGATTAATTTATATACTAATAGGTTAACAAAAGTAAAGAACAGAATGATTATTCTGCAATAACAATTAAAGCTTATAAATTATTTATTTCTAGAATTTCCCCTATAGTATTTTCAGATGAAAGCAGAGAATTTTTTATTCAAACCTAAAAAGCTATAGGTTAACAAAGATTATAAGGGAAAAATCAAATTTAAAATTCCCAAGTTACTGAGGGTGGGGACATAACTATTAATCAATAATTCACTTGGACAGCCCAATTTTGGAAGATATTTTGAGACTTCTGTTTATCTGATGAAGTAACAGTCAGAGCGTATTTAGAAAGCTGGAGAAAGTTGGACAGCATTAGGATCTCTACGGGGCACAGCAGTGCAGAGGTGGACGATGAAGCTGTGCTGTCACTTTATTTGGTGAAGTGCAGGCTGACGTTACTGCCAGTGACGTCCAACACAAGCCCGCCATACTATGGGAAAAAAATCGCTGTAGGATCAAAGATCAATTCTGAACTTCATGGAAAAGAATCATCAAATACTGGGCTTTAGCCACGACTGAGAAGGAAAGTAGAGCTGGGGAAAGCAAGGGTGAGAGCTACGGTGAGCCTGGTGTTTCCTACAAACAGGCAGATGCTGCGGGCTGCAGTGTCACCCAGTGTGAGTCTCACACTGATGAAAAACTTCCACAAATCAGGCAAACAGAAAAAGTAAGGTAAATGGGAAGCTACCCCAAGAAAAACCCTGAAAGTGTGAAAATGCATTTATTTGTGTATCTAATTATAACAATATGCTTAATATTATGTTAATTACATTTCACACATATTTAATACTTTAAATACTTAAGCATGGAGGTACACGCCTGTAAGTCCAACACTAGGGACACTAAGGCGTGAGAATTGCGCTCTAGGCCACCTTTGTACCAAGAATCGGTAACCTAACAAATCCACCAATCCCTGCCCATCATTTATATACCTGAGAAAATAATCAGGCAGCCAAATAATCATAACCATATTAAAGATTAAAGCGGGTGTTTCTAAAAATAAGAAAGCAAAAGTAAATTCCAGATGACATGATGAAATGGCAAAGGTAAACAAAAGTCACAGTAACAAGAACACCCAACAACAAAGAACACCATCCCTTTGCAAATTAAACCTGCATGCTTTGATACAGGTAACAATACTTCTGGAGGCTCTCTGACACCCGCACTAACGCTCCACTGCAGCACGAGTTCTCAAATCCCATCTGTTCATAACAGTTCTCTTTCAGATGAGTCTCAACGACCAAAGTACTGAGGGTTCTAGACAAAATCTTTTTAGGAACTGGGTTCTAAATTTGCCAAAGTCTAGAATACAATTAACTTCAGCCCAGAAAACCCACTGCCATGATTCTTTCTTCTCTGTCTCTGATCAGATATTTAGGTAAACATGAGCTTCCCTGCTCTGCCTGGCTCGTGTGTGGCTGGCTCCATTTACCTGCTCCTCCTTCACACTCACACTCTGCTCAGAAGAAGCATCGCTTTTGTCCTCATGTCATACTGGACACATAGAAATCACTGAAACTGACCTCTAAGGACTCTCTGATAGCCTCACATACATGACGTATTCTAGAGAGGGGGATACTTTAAGTGACAAGAGCTTTATAAGCTTGGTGTCTTGCAGGCAGTCCACTATTCTGTACTATGTGATAAAATGAAGAATAAAACAAGACCAAGGGACATGGAAATTAAACTAAGATAAACGAATTGAAAAACCTCTAAATGCAGTGGTGAATGTGGTAGAACTTGTGTACAGCATCATAAGACTGTGGGTTTCATCCCTAGCACCAAACCAAGAAAAAAAATGCTCCCTGGATTACACAGATTAATATTTTAATCTTTCATAATTAAAGGATTCATTTTTCTCCTACTAAGTAGCATTTGTACATCACAGGAAAATTAAAAAAAAAACCTCAAATAGAATATTGCAAAATTATATCTTTTAATGAATAAAAACAACAAATCATAAATATGACCGCCAAAAGAACTAAATTATGCAATTTACAAGAACTGTTACCATAAGTAAAATACACAGAAACCTTCACTTAAAATGAGAGATAGTTCTCTGGACCCAAATCCCGTGAGAAAGAGAGCAGACCACCCAGGAGTGCACAAAACCTGAGGCCGAAGAGTAGACTGCCACCTCTGCCGAAGGGTGACACCACAGACCACGTCCCTGGTCCAAGGGGAAACTGCACAGTGCCTCTGGATAGAGGGACATAGGAACAGACAGCCACCAATACCTGAAATTCTGGCCTTCACCCAGGACAGAACTGATCCAGCAAAAGAGCTCCATACACCTAAATCCCGTGGAGGAGAGAGCTGGAACCTCAGAAATGAGGATACTCCTGAGAAGTCAGAGGAGAACACCCTCTGCCCAGAGTATAGACCCAAGAGGGAATCGCATAGTGAGAACTGTGTCCACTGGGTACAAGTACCTACACAAGCAATCAGGGGCAGGACCCTTTGATTCCAGCCCATTCCTAGACTGGAAGACAGTCCCAAGGAGTGCTGCCACAGCTGAGAACAGAGCACCTGTTCTCAGGAAAGGCTGAAAGAAAACAGGAAAACAGTTCTACAGGAGTGCTGACATGGAGGACTACAGCAGGGCCAAGTCACTCTCAGAAACAGCAAGACAAGCAAACACCAGAGACAACCCAATGGCTAGAGGCAAGTGCAGGAATCTAAGCAACAGAAACCAAGACTACTTGGTGTCATCAGAGCCCAGTTCTCCCACCAAAGAAAATACTGGATATCCAAACATGCCAGAAAAGCAAGATTTAGATTTAAAATCATATTTTTTGATAATGATGGAAGACTTTAAGAAGGACATAAAGAACTCCAATAGAGAAATGCGGGAAAACACAAGTAAACAAGTAGAAGCCCTTAGAGAGGAAACACAAAAATCCCTGAAAGAATTACAGGAAAACACAACCAAAGAGGTGAACGAATTGATAACTAGAAATAGAAACAATAAAGAAAGCAAAAACAGAAACAACCCTGGATATAGAAAACCAAAGGAAGAGACAAGGAGCCATAACACAAGCATCACCAACAGGATACAAGAGAGAGAAGAGAGAATCTCAGGGGCAGAAGATACCATAGAAAACATCAAAACAACTGTCAAAGATAATGTAAAATGCAAAAAGCTCCTAGCCCAAAACATACAGGAAATCCAGGACACAATGAGAAGAGCAAACCTAAGGATAATAGATATAGAAGAGAGTGAAGACTCCCAACTTAAGGGGCCAGTAAATATATTCAACAAAATTATAGAAGAAAACTTCCCTAACCTAAAGAAAAAGATGCCCATAAACATACAAGAAGCCTACAGAACTCCAAATAAATTGGACCAGAAGTGAAATTGCTCCTGTTACATAATACTTAAAACACCTAATGCACAAAACAAAGAAAGAATATTAAAAGCAGTAAGGGAAAAAGATCAAGTGACACGTAAAGGCAGAACATTAAGAATTACACCAGACTTCTCACCAGAGACTATGAAAGCCAGAAGATCCTGGACAGATGTCATATAGATCCTAAGAGAACAGAAATGCCAGCCCAGGTTACTATATTCAGCAAAATTTCAATTAACATAGATGGAGAAACCAAGATATTCCATGACAAAACCAAATTTATACAATATCTTTCCACAAATCCAGCCCTACAAAGGATTATAGATGGGAAACTCCAACACAAGGAGAGAAACTACATGCTACAGAAAGCAAGAATATAATTTACTTGCAATGAAACCGAAAGGGAGACAAACAAACATAATTCTGCCTCTAACAACGAAAATAACAGGAAGCGACAATCACTATTCCTTAATATCTCGCAACATCAACAGACTCAATACCCCAATAAAAAGACATAGACTAACAGACTGGATACGTAAAGAGGACCCAGCATTTTGCTGCATGCAGGAAACACACTTCAGACACAAAGACAGACACTACCTCAGAGTAAATGGCTAGAAAAAAATTTCCTAGCAAATGACCCGAAGAAACAAGCTAGAGTTGCCATTCTAATATCAAATAAAATTGACTTTCAAACGAGAGTCATTAAAAAAGACAAGGAAGGACACTTCATATTCATCCAAGGAAAAATCCTCCAAGATGAACTCTCAATCCTACATATCTATGCTCCAAATACAAGGGCACCTACATTCAAAAAGAATCCTTACGGAGAGGGGCCTGGCGGCCGTGCGGGAGCCATGGCGGCCACGGAGGCGGCGGCGGCTGAGTCTGCGGGTCCGTCCCCGGGTGTCCCGGTCACGCCGGCGAGCACGCGGGGAGCCGCCGCCGCCTCAAGCCCGTGGAGGCCGTCGGAGTCGCGACTGCAAGGCAGTCGACCGCGACTGGCCAGGGCTCGGGCCGCGGCCCCGGTGCCACCGGCCCGGGAGCTGATCCAGCCGTCTGTGGCGAGCTGTCCCGGGCTGTGCGCACCAATATTCTGTGCACTGTGCGCGGCTGCGGCAAGATCCTGCCCAACAGTCCTGCGCTCAACATGCACCTAGTCAAGAGCCACCGACTGCAGGATGGCATAGTAAATCCAACAATAAGAAAAGATTTGAAAACTGTACCGAAATTCTACTGTTGTCCAATCAAAGGATGCCCTCGAGGCCCTGACAGACCATTTTCTCAGTTTTCTCTGGTTAAACAGCACTTTATGAAAATGCATGCGGAGAAGAAGCACAAGTGCAGTAAGTGCAGTAACTCCTATGGCACCGAGTGGGACCTGAGAAGACACGAGGAAGATTGTGGCAAGACCTTCCAGTGTACGTGTGGCTGTCCCTATGCCAGCAGAACCGCACTGCAGTCTCATATCTACCGGACTGGCCACGAGATCCCTGCAGAACACAGAGACCCACCTAGTAAAAAAAGGAAGATAGAAAGCCAAACGCTGTCCACTAAAACCATTGGACCACTGGGTGACCAACCAGCCCCTCGCCAAGATGCCCATGAGCCACGTGCTTCGGAAGTGAAGCTAGCAGCCTCCCTTGAAGACTCTTGTAGCTCCCACACCAAAAAGCAGAGCTTCCCAACGCCTCCCAGGTGCCCCCAGAAGCTGCTTCTACCAAAGCCCAAGGTGGCTCTGGTTAAACTCCCAGTCATGCAGTTTTCCCCTGTGCCTGTCTTTGTGCCTACAGCGGACTCCTCGGCCCAGCCCGTGGTGTTAGGTGTGGATCACAGTTCTGCAGCGGGTGCTGTGCACTTAGTACCCTTATCAGTAGGAACCTTGATCCTCAGCCTGGATTCAGAGGCCTGCTCTCTGAAGGAGAGCCTACCTCTCTCAAAAATTATCAGTCCTGTTGTCGAGCCAATGAATACAGGTGTTCAGGTGAACTTGGGCAAAAGTCTGTGTCGTCCTTTGCAAGAGGGCGGGAGTGTGTGTCAGAAGAACAGCATTTCCTCAGCCAACGTGCAGACAGACCTGTCATATGCCTCAGCCAACTTGATACCCTCTGCTCAGTGGCTTGGCCCCGACTCCTCTGTGTCATCGTGTTCTCAGACTGACCTGTCCTTTGATTCTCAAGTGTCCCTTCCTGTTAGTGTCCACACCCAGACGTTGGTGCCCAGCTCTAAGGTCACTTCATCCATAGCTGCCCAGACAGATGCGTTTCTAGACGCCTGTTTCCAGCCCAGTGGGGTCTCCAGAGAAACCCAAACCTGTAGGATACAAAACCGCACAGATGACCCAGTGCCGGTAGGCCACCCTGGGCTGTGTGGGGACATTTTTTAAGGCGTCCATTCGTCATATGGTGTGCCCAGCGACAACATCATGAGTAGCAGTTTAGTTGCAGAGACAGTAACTCACAGTCTGGTACCTCAGAGTGACCCCAAGATCCTAAGCCAAGTCATGGAAAAGTCTACGCCCGTGTTAAACTTCAGTGCCCAGAACAGCATGCTTCCTTCACAAAACATGACCGATAACCAGACCCAAACCATAGATCTACTGAGTGACCTAGAAAACATCTTGTCCAGTAATCTGCCAGGCCAAACGCTGGATAACCGGAGTCTCTTGTCTGACACAAACCCCGGGCCTGACGCCCAGCTCCCATCAGGTTCAGCGCAGAACTCCGGGATTGATTTTGATATTGAAGAGTTCCTCTCAGCCTCAAATATCCAGACTCAGACTGAGGAGAGTGAACTCAGCTCCATGAGCACTGAGCCCGTCTTGGAGTCCCTGGACATCGAGACACAGACTGACCTCTTCCTGTCCGATCTCTGCACACAGCCCTATGGGCTCAGGGCAGGTTTGGGTTTCCTGGGCCTCGAGATGTTTGACACACAGACCCAGACAGACTTGAACTTCTTCCTGGACAGCAGTCCTCACCTGCCCCTGGGCAGCATCCTGAGACACTCTAGTTTCTCCATGAGCACCGACTCCTCTGACACAGAAACCCAAACGGAAGGGGCCTCCCCAGCTCGACATGCACCCACGCTGGAGAGCAAGGTCCAGCTGAGCAGCACAGAAACACAGACCATGAGTTCTGGCTTCGAGCCCCTGGGGAACTTGTTCCTCACCAGCAACGAGACTCAGACAGCAATGGATGACTTCCTTCTAGCTGATTTGGCCTGGAATACGATGGAGTCCCAGTTCAGTTCTGTGGAAACCCAGACATGCGCAGAGCTGCATGCTGTCTCCAGCTTCTGAAAGTGCAACCAGGCACCCCACTCCTTGTGGGCTTAGAACATGGGGACAGGGACAGCGGCATGGACTGGGGTGCAGTCAGTGGGGCAGCTGTTTGGGTTCTCTGCAGTTCTTGGTGTTTTGTACTCGTGAACACAAGATTGGTGTGCAAATGTGAGTGTATTATAAAGTGTAAAGTGTTGCTCTAAGTGTCGCCTGCGTCTGCTCCTGTGTAGCCATTCTATTTTACACTGTAAAACTTAGACCTGTCTAGTTAAAGCCTAGCTTACCAGGCAGTAGGGTGCAAGCTTTGCAACTGCTTTAACTGAGGAACGGCACACTTAAATGGCACCTCAAACGCTCAGACAACGCTTGTGTGGCTGCTGACTCCTGAGATGCCACCACCTTGCCTTGTCACGTCCCTCTGACTTGGAAGCACCAGGGGAAGCCATAGCTGTCTTTAGCTTTTATGACAGTTTTTAGTCTCTGCTGTCTCTTCTCTCCCAAGCTGTGACTGCTGGCAGCTTTGTGTGCCATCCTTCTCTCTGTGAGGTGACCGGCCATTGTGGGAACAGCGAGCACTTAGTGTAAATAACAGTTTAGTAAGAGGAAGGCATCCAGCCTATGGAGATGTGCACTGTGGAAACCCATCGTCTTTTTTTTGTTGTTGTTTTTTTATCTTGGGCTGATCCTGCTTCCTGGAAAAGCTTTTCTCTTCTCTCTTGATAGTGTTGATCAAAAAGATCTCTGTGACCAAATCTGTGGGATTGCCACGTGACAGACAGTAGCCAGCTGTAATTACACAGGGGCTAGATGGTAGTTACTGGTTGACCCCAGAGCTTCTAGCTCTCTATAAATTGGGGTTCCTGTGACTCCCCACTCTTTGTGCTCGGTTGATTTGCTAGAACTCAGGGATACCGTTTCTGTGAAGGGTTAGACTGGGTAGAAAGGGGGCAGAGTACGTCCATGGCTTCTCTAGGCACAACACCAACCACGTCTGTGTGGTTCCTTGCAGAAACCTTCCAAACCCAGTCTTGCAGGGTTAATGGCTCCTTCGTTGTGTGGGTAGAGAGTTAACTTAAACCATTAGTGATCAACTTAACCTTGAGTGTTACCCTTCCCAGTTGCGTTGGGGGGTAGGGATGAAGCTGTAAATATCCCAACCTTTCAGTCATTAGTTATGCCTTGGTCTCCCCTGTGACTTGTCCCCATCCTAATATTACCCAGAAGCTAGCAGCTACCAATGACCTCATAGCAAGCAAAAGCAAAATATGTTTCTGAATGCTTCGGGTTTGGGGGAAGTTATATGCAAATACACACTTTACATCACCACCCCACAAACATCCTTCCTGCTCCACAGGAGACCGTGGGCCTACCCGACTGTAATGTACTCAGAGACCCTCTAAGGATTAAAAAGGAAAATGTGGGATGAGGAAAAGACATTTCTGCCCAGCCCCCTGTCAGTATGCTGCACTTCGAACCTTGATAGGAGGAGCAGGGCCCTCAGAGTCTTTCCTTCCATCCACCCCCATCTTTTCCTTCGCTCAGGCAAACAGATGATGTGTACCTTGAGACTAGCAACTGTAGAATAGATCCATCAGTAGTATGCTAACCTAGAGCCTGTTAGGATACATTCTTTAAAGAGGAAAAAGTCTGGAGACTAACTGCTCCAATAGATAAAACACTCTCATTCTGAGTGGAGAGTGAGGTCTAGCATGCCTTGGGGGGCTCTCTGTGCTAAGTAGATCATGGATTCATAGCTGTTGCCCAACTCGGAGGCAAATCAGAATGAGCACAGCCTGGGGACCCTTTCAGTCTAGCTTGGAAATCCCTGTTCTTTCTGTAGCATAGGTTTGTGCTGCCACAAGCTGAACCTTCAAAATAAAACCTAAGGGGGCTGGTGATGACTCATTAAATAAATTGGTATTGCTGCCGTCCTGTCCCATTCACCCGATGCAAAGGACTTGGTAATGGGCTAATAACACACCCGGCAGAGGAGTGCAACCCAGGAGCTAAACCGTGGTTTTGGTCACAGTCGTCTGTGAATGTGAGTTTCAGAAGAGACATAAAGCCTTAACTTAGATTTTCTGTTGTGTTGGAATTGTCGCTGCCTTAACGCTCAAGCCCTGTTTAAGCCCTCCGGTCCCGGGAGAGCTGCATGTGTGCTCGTGGTTCTTTGTAAATAGAAGTGCAGTGATCTATGGCTTTAAGTTTTTGTGTCTGTGGCAATGTGTCTTTATATATAGTTACAGGAAAAAGAATGGAGCATGTAATTGTCCTTCATGTGCAAGAACTGTTCCCACCAAACCTTAGTTACCTGAACTCCCCTAAGGTTGTAAACATAAATTCAGTGATTAAAGAGAATTCTACACCAAAAAAAAAAAAAAAAAAAAAAAAGAATCCTTACTAAAGCTCAAAGCACATATTGCACCTCACACAATAACAGAAGGAGATTTCAAGACCCCACTCTTATCACTGGACAGATCATGGAAACGTAAATTAAATAGGGACGTAAAGAAGCTAACAGAAGTCATGAACCGATTGGATTTAACAGACATTTACAGAACATTCCATCCTAAAACAAAAGGACATACCTTCTTTTGGCACCTGATGGAACATTCTCCAAAATTGACCATATAATCGGTAACAAAGCAGGACTCAACAGATACAGAAAGATAGAAATGATACCATGCGCTCTATCAGATCACCACACAATAAGACTGGTCTTCAATAACAACAAGAAGACAGAAAGTCCACATATACATGGAAGTTGAACAATGCTCTACTCAATGACAACTTGGTCAAGAAAGAAATAAAGAAAGAAATTAAAGACTTCTTAGAATTTAATGAAAATGAAGGTACAACATTCCCAAACTTATGAGACACAATGAAAGCTGTGCTAAGAGGAAAACTCATAGCGCTGAGTGCCTGCAAAAAGAAACAGGAGAGAGCATGTGTCAGCAGCTTGGCAGCACACATTAAAGCTCTAGAACAAAAAGAAATAAATAAACCCAAGGGGAGTAGAAGGCAGTAAATAATCAAACTCAGAGCTGAAATCAACCAAGTAGAAAAGAAAAGAACTATACAAAGAATCAACAAAAGCAGGAGCTAGTTCTCTGAGAAGATCAACAAGACAGATAAACCCTTAGCCAGGTTAAACAGAGATCACAGAGATTGTATCCGAATTAAGGAAATCAGAAATGAAAAGGGAGGCATAACAACAGAATCTGAAGAAATTCAAAAAATCATAAGATCCTGCTGTGAAAGCCTATATTCAACAAGACTGGAAAATCTGGAGGAAATGGACAATTTTCTAGACAGATACCAGGGACCAAAGTTAAATCAAGAACAGATAAACCATCTAAACCACCCCATAACTCCTAAGGAAATAGAAACAGTCATTAAAAGTCTCCCAACCAGAAAGAGCCCAGGTTCAGACGGGTTCAGTGCAGAATTCTATCAGACTTTTATAGAAGACCTCATACCAATACTGTCCAAACTATTCCACAAAATTGAACCAGACAGAGCACTACTAAATTCCTTCTATGAAGCCACAATTACTCTTATACCAAAACCACACAAAAACCCAAAGAAGAAAAAGAACTTCAGACCAATTTCCCTTATGAATATTGATGCAAAAATGCTCAATAAAATTCTTGCAAACAGAATCCAAGAATACATCAAATTGATCATCCATCATGATCAAGTATGATTCATCCCAGGGATGCAGGGATGGTTTAATAAACTAAAATCCATCAATGCAATCCACTACATAAAGAAACTGAAAGAACAGAACCACAAGATCATTTCATTAGATGCTGAGAAACCATTTGACAAAATTCAACACCCCTTCATGATAAAAGTCCTGGAAAGATCAGGAATTAAAGGCCCATATCTAAACATAGTAAAAGCAATATGCAGCAAACCAATTGCTAACATCAAACTAAATGCAGAGAAACTTGAAGCACTCCCACTAAAATCAAGGAATGGACAAGGCTGCCCACTCTCTCCCTACTTAATCAATATAGTACTTGAAGTCCTAGCCAGAACAATCAGACAGCGAAAGGAGGTCAAAGGGATACAAATTGGAAAGGAAGAAGTCAAAATATCGCTATTTGCAAATGATATATTACTGTACTTAAGCGACCCCAAAAGTTCCACCAGAGAACTACTTAACCTGATAAACAACTTCAGCAAAGTGTCAGGTATAAAATTAACTCGAATCAGTAGCCTTCCTATACTCAAAGGATAAACAGGCTGAGAAAGAAATTAAGGAACTGATACTCTTCATGATAGTCCCAAATAATATAAAATACCTCGATGTGACTTTACCCAAGCAAGTCAAAGATCTGTATGACAAGAACTTCAAATCTCCGAAGAAAGAAATTGAGGAAGATCTCAGAAGATGGAAAGATCTTCCATGCTCATGGATTGGCAGGATTAATATAGTAAAGATGGCCATTTTGCCAAAAGCAATCTACAGATTCAATGCAATCCCCATCAAAATTCCTACTCAATTCTTTATAGAGATAGAAAGAGCAATTTGCAAATTCATTTGGAATAACAAAAAAGCCAGGATAGCAAAAACTATACTCAACAATAAAAGAACTTCTGGGGGAATCACCATCCCTGACTTCAAGCAGTATTACAGAGCAATAGCCATAAAAACTGTATGGTATTGGTACAAAGACAAACAGGTAGATGAGTGGAACAGATTTGAAGAGCCAGAAATGAACCCACACATCTATAGCCATTTGATCTTTGACAAAGGAGCTAAAACCAACCAATGGAAGAAAGAGAGCATTTTCAACAAATGGTGCTGGTTCAACTGGAGGTCAGCATGTAGAAGAATGCAAATCAATCCATTCTTATCACCATGTACAAAGCTTAAGTCCAAGTGAATCAAAGACCTCCATATCAAACCAGATACACTCAAACTAACAGAAGAAAAAGTGGGGAAGAGTCTCGAACACATTGGCACTGGGGAAAATTTCCTGAACACAACACCAAGGGCTTATGCTCTAAGATCAAGAATTGACAAATGGGACCTCATAAAACTGCAAAGCTTTTGTAAAGCAAAAGACACTGTCATTAGGACAAAAGGGCAACCAACAGATTGGGAAAAGATCTTTACCAATCCTACATCCAATAGAGGGCTAATATCCAAAATATACAAAGAACTTAAGAAGTTAGACTCCAGAGAGCCAAATCACCCTATTAAAAAATGGGGTACAGAGCTAAACAAAAGATTATCCGCTGAGGATTATCAAATGTCCAAAAAGGACCTAAAGAAATGTTCAACAACCTCAGTCATTGAGGAAATGCAAATCAAAACAACCCTGAGATCCCACCTCACACCAGTCAGAATGGTTAACAAAAAAAACTCAGGTGACAGCAGATGCTGGCGAGGATGTGGAGAAAGAGGAACATTCCTCTATTGTTGGTGGGATTGCAAATTGGTACAACCACTCTGGAAATCAGTCTGGAGGTTCCTCAGAAAATTGGACATTACACTACTTGAGGACCCAGCTATACCTCTCTTGGGCGTATACCCAAAAGATGCCCCAACATACAACAAAGACACGTGCTCCACTATGTTCATAGCAGCCTTATGTATAATAGTCAGAAGCTGGAAAGAACCCAGATGCCCTTCAACAGAGGAATGGATTCAAAAAATGTGGTACATCTACACAATGTAGTACTACTTAGCTATCAAAAACAATGACTTCATGAAATTCATAGGCAAATGGAATGAACTAGACAATATCATCGTGAATGAGGTTACTCAATCACAGAAAAACACACTTGGTATGCACTCATTGATAAGTGGGTATTAGCCAAAACTTAAATTACCCATGATGCAATCTACAGACCACAGGAAGCTCAAGAAGAAGGATGACCAAAATGCAGATGCTCCCACTCCTTCTTAAAAGGGGGAAAATATACATATGAGGGGATACGGAAGCAAAGTTTAGATCAGTGACTCAAGGAATGGCCTGACACACATGTGGCCCACATATATACTGCCACCAAAACTAGATAAGATTGATGAAGCTAGAAAATGCATGCTGAAAGGGACTGGATATAGATTTCTCCTGAGAGACACATCCAGAGCATGTCCAATACAGAGGTCAATGCTAGCAGCAAATCACCGAACTGAGAATAGGACCCCCTTAGGGGGAATTAGAGGAAGTATTGAAAGAGTTGAATGAGCTTGCAACCCCATAAAAACAACAATGCCAACCAACCAGAGCTTCCAGGGACTAAACCATTACTGAAAGACTATACATGTACTGACCCAGGGCTCCAACTGCATATGTAGCAGAGAATAGCCTTTTTGGGGCACCAGGGGAAGGGGAAGACCTTGGTCTTTCCAAGGTTGGATCCCCAGTGCAGGGGAATATGGGGAAGGGCAATAAGGGAGATGTATAGGGGGAATACCCGTATGGGGAAGGGTGAGGGAAGGGAATGGGGGCTTATGGACAGAAAACGAGGAAGGGGGATAACTTTTGAAATATAAGTGAAGAAATACATAATAAAAATTTTTAACAAATCAGAACAGTAACACAGTTTTCTAGAATTACATTGAATATTTCATTTAATGATTCTAGAAACTAGTGACATATTCTATTCTTCAATTGGAATTTACATGTTTTAAGGAAATACATATCAGAAACCTTTTTGTACTACCTATCAAATTACCAGGGTTAATGTTTAAAGCAAGTTTATTGGATAAATCCAAATATGTGTAAGAATAAAATGAGCATAGTTAGGAGTACCCAGTGCTGTTGCTAATATTTCTGCCTAATAAGTAAGTAACTATGCAGAAAGTTACTTCAACAGCCAAACTGTGTTGACTTGTAGTTTCTTATAAATAAAACTACAGATCTTCTTTGAAAGGCATAAAGTAGTTTAAAAAATTCTAGCACATAAAAGAAATAAGAGAAAATCAATAAGGGCAGCATCATCCAACTCCAGTCCATAACAACAGCATAATCTAACCCCATGACAGAGTCAGTAATATCAGTGTCTTCTAATGTGAGTCATTAACAAAGAACAGATCTAATCCTGGCTTTAGTACCAGCAACAGCATCAAGCTCATGACAGCAGAGGAATGCTGGATATGTTAACAGAACTCACAAAACTACTCACCTGCTGGATATGTCTACTTGTGCGTTTATGTGGTTGATAAATGACCCAAGTATACAATATTGGGTCAAGGTTAACAGCCAGTCCTTGCACACTACAAAGAAATACAGCACCTAAAATAAAATATTTTGAAATTATTACAATTAGTTATACAAAAAATAGCCAGCTGTAAGAGAAAAGAAAAGTAATAAATAATGTTTGGATTTCAAACCTACATACATTGCTGTAGATAAGAAAAATAGTGCTGATGCAGGCACTTTAAGAAAAAGGGCAATATTCCTCATTTTATAAAGAATGTAGTTAAAAATGACCTATTTCTATGAGATAACCAGAAAAACAATACAAAAAATAGTAAAATGGCAGAAATAACTCATCTACTGAAGATTACCATATAAGAGATTAAGAGAGAAATGGTTTAGGCCAAAAGAAAACTGTAGCAGTCAAAAATCCAACTCTAAAGAACAAAGGAGCCAGAAGCAATCACTGCTTTTAAATTAAGTATACAATTATTTCTAAATATCATTCAAATCACTTTTTAAAGGAAAAACACAAGAAAATAGGTGGAGTTCATCTTGTGAAAGCAGTCAAGTATGAACTCATTAAACATGATGACTGCGGGTAATGGAAGGAATGGTAATAATTTTTCAACAAAGATTCTTCACTGTCTTCTGAATTTAACAATGTTGCTATCAAATACTTAGATACAGAGGGGTTGGGGATTTAGCTCAGTGGTAGAGCGCTTGTCTAGCAAGCTCAAGGCCCTGGGTTCGGTCCTCAGCTCTGAGAAAAAAGAAAAAGTACTTGGATACAATGCTGACCAAACACTAATTTACATAGGAATGTATCTCCTTTCTCTAAACTCCAGTCTGCATACCCTTCACCACAGAACCACCCTAATGTGGCTGAATTTGAAATTCTCTTAATGACTAAAATACCAAGCATTCTGCAGTTCATTTTAGTCAGAGAGAACTCAGTTTTCTCCCCCCCCACCCCCCAGCTGGGGACCGAACCCAGGGCCTTGCTCTTGCTAGGCAAGTGCTCTACCACTGAGCTAAATCCCCAACCCCCGAACTCAGTTTTCTAGATGAAGATAATGTTGTTGCTAAAAGGTGATAGAGGTACCAACAGGTGCTTTAGGAAACAAGCATGAAAGAAAGAGTAACACATCTACAACTACCGATGACTATGATTGAATGTAGCTCACATAAAATCATAGACAACTTAAAACACTGAGTTTTATTTAAAATTTTAGGAAACACACCACATTGTTAAAAAACTGGAACACATACACACACACACACACACACACAGAGAGAGAGAGAGAGAGAGAGAGAGAGAGAGAGAGAGAGAGAGAGAGAGAGAGAGAGAGAGAGAACAATATTAAGAAATGACATTCTCTCTGGTCTCCATGTGCACCATGTTGCACAGCCCTTAGACACAAAACCTGCCTGCAGAGACCTGGTCTGCAAGGAGTGCTCTCCCTCCTAAGCTGACAGGTGGGACCACACTTTCTCTCTACGGATTGTCCAAAGAGAGATCCACAGCCCTCAGACACAAAACCTGCCCACAGAGAGCTGGTCAGCCAGGAGCACTCTCCCTCCTAAGCCCTCAGCCCACAGGTAGGACTCCAATTTCTCTCCATTGATTTTCCAAGAGAGCCGCTGGGAGTAGACAGGGCTTGGAAGCCACAGGCAGCCTAGGACAGGACTCTTCCAGGCTCCATCTGCACCCAGAGCTGGGGCTGAGTCACAGCTCTCCTCCTCAAAAACCTGCCTGCAGAGAGCTGTTCTGCCAGGAGTGTCTCCCTCCTAAGATGACAGGATCACAGGCTCACAAGCCAACAGAAGGGAAAAACTCCAGTCAGTGACAGCAAGACCAACTAACATCAGAGATAACCAGATGCCAAGAGGCAAGCACAAGAAGCTAAGGAACAGAAACCAAGACTACTTGGCATCAACAGAATCCAGTTCTCCCACCACAGCAATACTGGATATCCCAACACACATGAAAAGAAAGATTTGGATTTACATTCACATCTCATGATGATAGAAGTCTTTAAGAAGGACATAAATAACTCCCTTCAAGAAATATGGGAAAACACAGGTTAAAAAAGTAGAAGCACTTAAAGAGAAAACACAAAAATCCCTTAAAGAATTACAGGAAAAAGCAGATAAACAGGTGAAGGAATTGAACAAAACCATCCAAATCTAAAAATGGAAACTGAAACAATAAAGAAATCACAAAGGGAGACAACCCTGGAGATAGAAAACCTAGGAAAGAGATGAGGGGTCATAAATGCAAGCATCACCAAAAGAATACAAGATATTGAAGAGAGAATGTCAGGGGCAGACAATGCCATAGAAAACATTGACACCATAGTCAAAGGAAATTCAAAAACAAAAAAGCTCCTAACCTAAAACATCCAGGAAATCCAGGACAAAATGAGAAGACCAAACCAATGAATAATAGGTATAGAAGAGAGCGAATGTTCCCAAATTAAAAAGCCAGTAAATATCTTCAACAAAATAATACAATAAAACTTCCCTAGCCTGAAGAAAGAGATGCCCAAAAGCATATATAAGCCTACAGAACCCCAAATAGATTGGACCAGAAAAGAAATTACTCCTGTCACATAATGGGCAAAACACCAAATGCACAAAACAAAGACAGAATATTAAAGGCAGTAAGGGTACAAGGTCAAGTAACATATAAAGGCAGACCTAGCAGAATGACACCAAACTTTGCAGCAGACACTATGAAAGCCAGAAGAACCTGGGCAAATGCCACACAGACCCTAAGAGAACACAAATGAAGTAAGGCTGGTCTTCAGGAACAAGAAAAACATAAAAAAGCCCACACAAACATGGAAGCTGAACAAGGCTCTACTCAATGACAACTTGGTCAAGGAAGAAATAAAGGAAGAAATTAAAGACTTTTTAGAATTTAATGAAAATGAAGGCACAACATACCCAAACTTATGGGACACAATGAAAACAGTGCTAAGAGGAAAACTACTATCTCTGAGTACCTCCAAAAGGAAACTATAGAGAGCATACACTAGCAGCTTGACAGCACACCTGCAAGCTCTAGAACAAAGAAGAAGCAAATTCACCCAAGAGGAGTAAATGGCAGGAAATAATCAAACTCAGAACTCAAATCAACCAAGTAGGAAAAACAGAACTATACAAAGAATCAACAAAATCAGGAGCTGGTTCTTTGAGATAATCAACAAGATAGATAAACCCTTAGCCAGACTAACCAGAGGGCACTGAGACAGTATTCAAATTAAGAAATTCATAAATGAAAAGGGAGGCATAACAACCGAATCTGAGGAAATTGAAAAACTCATCAGATCCTAAAAATCTGGATGAGATGGACAATTTTCCAGACAGATACCAGGTACCAAAGTTAAACCAGGATCATATAAACCATCTAAAGATTTCCATAACTCCTAAAGAAATAGAAGCAGTCATTAAAGCTCTCCCAACCTAAAAAAAGCCCAGGACCAGATGTGTTCAGTGCAGACTACTATCAGACCCTCATAAAAGACCTAAATCCAATACTCTACAAACTATTCCACAAAATAGAAACAGAAGGAGCACTACCCAATTCCTTCTATGAAGCCACAATTACACTTATACTTAAACCACACAAAGACCCAACAAAAAAGAGAACTTCAGACCAATTTTCCTCATATCAATGCAAATATACTCAATAAAATTATTTTAAACCAAATCCAAGAACACAAAAAATGATCATCCACCATGATCAAGTAGGCTTTATCCCAGGAATGCAGGGATGGTTCAATATACGGAAATTCATCAGTATGATCAACTATAGAAACAAACTCATGAAAAAAGACCGAATGATCATTTTATTAGCCACTGAGAAAGCATTCAACAAAATTCAACACCCCTTCATTATAAAAGTCTTCGAGAGATCAGGAATTCAAGGTCCATACCTAAACATAGTAAAAGCAATATACAGCAAACCAGTAGCCATCATCAAACTAAATGCAGAGAAACTTGAAGCAATCCCACTAAAATCAGGGACTAGACAAGGCTGCCTACTCTTCTCCCTACTTATTCAATATAGTACTTGAAATCCTAGCCAGAGCAATTAGACAATAAAAGGAGGTTAAAGGGCTACAAATTGAAAAGGAAGAATTGAAAATATTACTATTTGCAGACGATATGATAGTACAATTAAGCAACTTGAAAAATTCCACCAGAGAACTCCTACAGCTGATAAACAACTTCAGCAAAGAGACTGGGTATAAAATTAACTCAAAACAAATCTGTAGCCTTCCTCTACTCAAGAGATAAACAGACTGAGAAAGAAATTAGGGAAATGACACCCTTCACAATAGTAACAAATAATATAAAATACCTTGGTGTGACTCTAACCAAGCAAGTGAAAGATCACTATGAAAAGAAATTCAAGTCTCTGAAGAGAGAAATTGAGGAAGATCTCAGGAGATGGAAAGACCTCCCATGCTCATGGATTGGCAGGATTAATATAGGAAAAATGGCCATTTTGCCAATAGCAATCTACAGATTCAATGCAATCCCCATCAAAATCCAAGCTCAATTCTTCAAAGAATTAGAAAGAGCAATTTTCAAATTCATTTGGAAAAGCAAAAAACCCCAGATAGCAAAAAACATATTGAACAATAAAAGAACTTCTGGGGGAATCACCATCCCTGACCTCAAGCTGTATAACAGAGCAATCATTATAAAAACTGCATGATATTGGTACAGAGACAGGCAGGTAAGTCAACGGAACAGAATTAAAGACCCAGAAATGAACCCACACACCTATGGCCACTGAATCTTTCACAAAGGAGGTAAAACTATCCAATGCAAAAGTGACAGTATTTTCAACAAATGGTACTGGTTCAACTGGAGGTCAGCATGTAGACCAATGCAGATCAATACATTCTTATTGTCTTGTACAAAGCTCAAGACCAAGTGGATCAAGGGCCCACATAAAACCAGTTACATTCAAACTAATAGAAGAAAAAGTGGGGAAGCGCCTTGAACACATGAGCACAAGGGAAAATTTCTTGAACAGAACACGAATGGCTTATGCTCTCAGATCAAGAATTGACAAATGGGATCTCATAAAACTGCAAAACTTCCGTAAGGCAAAGGACACTGTCATTAGGAGAAAATGGCAACCAACAGATTGGGAAAAGATCTTTATTCTTATATCCGTTAGCAGGCTAATATCCAATATATTCAAAGAACTCAAGAAGTTAGACTCCAGAGAATCAAATAACCCTATTAAAAATGGGGTACAGAGCTAAACAAAGAATTCTCAACTGAGGAATACCGAATGGCTGAGAAACACATAAAGAATGTTCAACATCCTTAGTCATCAGGGAACTGCAAATCAAAACAACCCTGATATTCCACTTCGCATCAGTCAGAATGGCTAAGACAAAAACTGAGGTGACAGCAGATGCTGGTGAGGATGTGGAGAAAGAGGAACACTCTTCCATTGTTAGTGGGAGTTCAAGCTGGTACAACCACTCTGGAAATCACTCTGGCGGTTCCTCAGAAAATTGGACTTAGTCCTACCTAAGGACCCAGCTATACCACTCCTGGGCTTATACCCAAAAAGATGTACCAAGATGTACCCAAGAGTACACAGGGATGTACCTATGGCTCTAGCCACATATGTAGCAGAGGATGGCCTTGTTGGGCATCAATGGGAGGAGAGGCCGTTGTTCGAAGTCCCAGTGTAGGGGGATGTCAGGGCAGGGAGGTAGGAGGGAGTGGGTCAGTGGGTGAGGGAGCACCCTCATATAAGTAGGGGTGTGGGGGGCTGTCATATCGGGTTTCTGGAGGGAACACCAGGAGAAGGAATAACATTTAAAAGTGTAAATTAAAAGATCCAATAAAAAATAACATTACAATATTCTTCTCTTAGGAATCAATCGTGACATTATGAATTTATCAATGAACAAATATATATTCCTCCTGTAATAAGATATACATACATTAACTACACAGCACCATTATCTAGCAGTCTTAACAAACAATATTTGCATTGAATGTAATAAATCTACAAGTGTACAGGAAATCAATGTGCTAGAACACGCTGAATAGCATCATGAAGGTAAAAGTACAGAAAGCTTGAAGTGATGTCACCTCTAATAAATGCCTTGAGGGAACATGGGAAAGAAAAGTTCCAAAACAAAAGAGACTTAAGAGACTCTTGATTCCGTGAGTAGATTCTGAGATAAACAAACAGGGGTATAAATAACAAGAAACGGTTAACACACACGTGTGTATTGTGTCAATTGGGGATGACTTCAACAAATCTGTCAACTGGCTAAGTGAGTTAAGAGAATACTGACTTACATCTAAAGAGAATTGCATCTGGGAATACATTATTCGATATTGAGGCGTTTAGACTTGACATGCCACGATTATTTTCTAAAAATTTCAGCAAATATAAATTAATAAAACATTAATATTTATCCAAATTAAAAGTATCCAATATACAAATTGGTATCTTATGTTTAACATTTTCTCAGCAAAATCTTTTCAAATATAAATGTATAAAATCCATCCATGAGTACAGTCACTATGAAATGTTTTTGTTTCCCAAGTGTCCTCTCTCATGTGGTTCATTCTGATATGTTAAAATGATCCATACTACAAATGTGTCTCCTTTGTAAATATATGATTTACGTTTCTCTATTTGGGCAAAGATAAAAGAATTGCATTCATGAAATGAGTGTCAAAGTGAGTGTTCCTCAATGCAATATTTTTAGATGAAATGCACTTTAGTATCTGGATTCTGACATAGAAATATAGCAATCTATCAGAGCAAAATAAAAATACACCTATATGGTACACTTTCCAATGACTATTAAACTCAGCAAAAAGATGAACTTCTGATTTTGAGTCTATAATCTCAAAGTAAATCATCAAGATCACCAGTCAGAAAGAAAATAAATCACTAAGCATTTAATAGTACTCTAGAATTCAATGTGGTACATTGGTTTGGCTAGGATATTTTTTGAAGGACTACTGGATTCTTGCATAATATTGGATCCCGAATGTGACAGAAAGAAGCCAAGATGGTATCATGCTTTATGTTTCAGACCCCATTCATGTTACTAAATACCCAAGCCAACTAAATAAAGGGCTATTGCCATTGCTCTTGACTGCCCACTAGAACTTGATGGTAAAACCCTACTGTTGAAGACACTACACCACTACACATACTGGTTCCAAAACAGAGTATGGAGTTGCTACTGGATAGAAGTCTTCCTTCCTGCAGCTAGCTTGCATAGTATAGGAAGGTGTTACACAGGCTTCTGGGAGTGGAAGGAGTAATCGTCAACAGCCTTTCCCAACTGTGAGCTCTGGGACCTGTAATAATGATCAGTTAGGCAAGATATGCCCAATGATGCAAATGTCAAGGGAGGAACCAACTGCTTTCTGGTCATATTTAAGGCCTTCTCCATAGTAGAAACCACATGCATTATATTATAAATCTGGCCAAGATTCCATATTAGAGGAAAACACAGGCCCCATAGACTAACTTATAACTATTAGTCTCCAAGAAAGATACAGTATCAAATTACCATCTAAATTCTTATCTCCCTACCTGTAGACTCATGCATCTCTCAAACCTCATTAGAGAAGTTTCTTTATGCAGTACATAGTAGTCAACCGAGAAATTACAACTAGTCAAACTATAGTAACTATTTGTCAATAGAGTACTCAGGCATAAATGCTACATACAGAACTCCTCCCCAAAGCTCAAGAATCATTGTAGAAGAGGAGTCAGAAAGGTTTTAAAAGCCAATTGAAGAAACAATCTTTTAGATATGACAAGACCATTCCACTCACGAACTCATAGTCGCTGAGACTGCCCACATGAAATCAAGTCAGTCAATATACTTGCATAGAGTTGAAAGAGACTCATGAGACCCATCATTAATGAGGATCTAGGACAACTGGTGGCACCTGAGAAGGGAGTCAGGTTTCTTTAAGGGTAAGGCTCCACAAATAGACCCTGTTCCAGTGAATAACCCCACACCTAGGAGAAGGAGGTAGAAAGAGAGAGAGGCGAGTATACATGTCTACATGTGTGTGTGCATGTGTGTGCATGTGCATATGTAACACAAATTTCATTTGACAGAAAACACCATTGGTAAATGTTCTAGTGACTTTATCACTATGCCAAACGCCATGACCAAGACAACTTACAAAAGAAAGTGTTTAATTGGGATTACAGTTTTAGATAGTTAGAATTCATAAAGGAAGAGCAAAGGCACAGTGGCAGGAATACTATAGGAAAACTATGGGAAAAATTCCTACAGCTTTTTCTTTTTAAGATTGTAAGTATATCATTTCTCCATTCCCTTTCCTTCCACCAATGCCTACCATATACAGCTCTTTGCTACTTTGGAATTCAAGGCCTCTCTTTGCATTATTATTACATGTATATAAACATATACATATAGATTCCTAACTATAATTTGCTCATTGATATAATATTTCTCATATGTATGTCAGGACTGCCAGTTTGGTACTGGATAACAAATTCATGTGCTCTTCCCCTAGAGAAGACTGCTTTTCCAACTTTCTTTGTGTAGGTTTAACAACTTGGATCCCTGTAGCTGTACCCCTCACTCTGGGCTTCGGCCTACTTTGGCATGTCTATTAATGTCATACTTGCTCAACTCATGTTAGACAGTCATGTTGGTAAGACTTCATGGGTGCAGCTTCTAACATTACTAGGAGGCAGTCACAAAGCAAACTCCCTGATCCTCGGGCACTTGAAATTTTCCAGTCCTTCCTCTACAATGGTCCCGTTTTGTAGATGTACCTGTTGGAACCAGACACCATAACTCTGCCTTTTGATTGATTGTGATTTTCTGCAGTGGTCTTCATCTATTGCAAAAGGAAGTTTCCTTGATAGGAAGTGAGGTTTATACGTATTTGTAGATATGAGAACAAATGTTTAGACTGATGTTAGGAATGGTGCTAGCTTAGTAGTGACTGTAGGTTCTCCTCCAAGATCAATGACTTCACTAGCACTGAGTAGGTGGCCAGGTTTCCTGTAGTAAGTTGAGCCTGTCTGAAGTCCAATTAAAGAGCTCACATTTGATCAGTAAACAGGAGGCAGAGAAAGGCACAATAAGAATGCCTTAAGTCTCTTTAAACTTCAAAGTTTTCTCCTGGTGACATACTTCCTGATGTAAGACTACAACTTATGGGGTTGGGGATTTAGCTCAGTGGTAGAGCGCTTGCCTAGGAAGCGCAAGGCCCTCGGTTCGGTCCCCAGCTCCGAAAAAAAGAACCAAAAAAAAAAAAAGACTACAACTTATGTGCTAAGCTTCCCCTCATCCTTGAACTAGGGATCAAGTATTCGAAAGCATGAGAACATGGGAAACATACTAATCAAACCAGCATGGTGGAGTAGGAAGGTGGAAGTGGATGGGAGGAGTTAAGGGCAAAGCTGGGGATGAATTGAATGTGATCAAATTTCAGTATCTGAAACTCACAAAGAATTAACAGAAGTAATTTTGACAATTAAAGGCAAGTGCCCAAGATAGACAATATAAGCAGAGTAGACATACAAATGGGACGAGGAGCCATGAACTGAAATGATAGCGCAAGCAGAGTCAGGAAGAACTAGAAGGGCAAAGGCACAGGTATGAGGCGTTCAGCACTGAGTCTGATCAATAGTAAGATGCCTAGGAAATCATGGGGAATCAGACACGAAGAGTTAGGAGAACCCAGAGAAGTAGGGAACAAAAGGAAGAAACATGGAAGAAAGTTTCAAACATGAGAAAGTTGCCAACTTTGTCAAACATTGACACTAAATGGATGAAATAAAAACTGAGGCCTGCCAACTGAACAGATCTGGGGCCCTCATAAATTGGACAAAGGCAGCTTCAATGGAATAGAGGGGTGGAGTTTGCAAAAGACTGGTTACAAGAGTTAGGGAACGGGGGAGGACATGGACATAAAGGGGATAGATAATTCTTTTGAGAATGAAATATGGTGGGTGGAAAATTGAAATGAACTCCAGGGAAGGGTTGGGTTAAGATAGTGGAGGAGGCAGCACATATGGAGCTGCTGAGGCTAATCCACAGAGAGGGAAGTATGAAGAGTCCTGATCTAGAGGGATGTAGAGATTTACTGTCGGTGTCTGAAGAGGTAAGTAGGGTAGACCAGCTGAGGACAGGACCACAGCTATTCTACCTAGAGCAGTAGGAGTGAAGGCCACCAGAAGACTTTATGAAGTACTTAGGAGTTGTTGGGGGTGGGGGTGCTTGATAATTGCTTCAGTCTTTAGAGGCTGTGCCATCATCAGTAAAACGGGGTTGGAAAGGTTAAGAGTTAAAGGATATAGGAGGACCTGAAGAATAAACTAGGAAAGTTCTTCACCACAGAAGTCACCCAGGAAACCTTACTAAAAAGTGGATTGTTATTTCAAAGTCCTGGAGTGTAGTCTTAGATATTAATAGCAAGATCTCCAGGTATTCCACTCAGTGGTAACTACAGTTTGAGTGGGGATGTGTGGGAATGTGGAGTCAACTATAAGAGCAAGTGAACAGTAAAGTTCTGAGTACAACATATATCATTTAATAGGAGCTGGACATGTAAAGGACCAAAAAACAGGACCCATGGGAAACTGCCAAAGTCGTTCCTGTGAGAAAGGTTTGAAAAGGCAAAGCTTCCTCTGTTCAAGTGCAAGTGTATTCCAATGACCAGTGTGTACAAAAGCTAGCAATTACAGCTTCCTCATCCAGGGTATTTGCGACCTGAGACCTCCTAGTAAGACTTACTAACTCTTCTCTGTGCTTTACCTAATAAACTGAGCTGAGGTTCTGAGGAGTTGAGGCAGTCAGTGCAGATCCATCAGAATGTACACAGCCTACCTGACTCTAGGTTTTCTGTATTTGTGTCTTTTGTCTGTCCTTGGTTTATTCCCTTTCTGTCCCAGTCAGGTTCTACACGTAAATGGTTAACTACTTAAGTCAATGAGCCCACAAGACATGGGATACTTAACAGGAAGCAGTGAGTATGCCCTTTTAGGGTAAACTGAGACTACCTAAAGAGCATACATTTGTCAGTCCTCAAAGACTCGCTGTTTTATATACAACACACTCGCCTAAGATAGCTCTTATTCTTATTATTTTAACTGCAAACAGAAAAGGTGGAACCTGAACTATGGTCCCTACGGCCTTCATCTAAGATGTAAAATATAAATGCATACAAAAGTAAAACTAATTTGCATAAATAAAAATTTCTGGAATGCACTCTTCTGGTTGGTTTACATGTTGATCCTGGCTGCTGCCCAGCTGCGACAGCAGCATGAATCAGCTGTAACTCAAAACAGAATGTTTTCAAATATATACTATCTAGCCATTCATAAAAACACTGCCAACCACTGACATAAAACATGCATAGATTTTCAGACTCATTACTATGAGGTATTGAACCTACCTCAGTTTCCCCAATAAGCCAACTGAAGGTCTAGTGAATTATCAGATAAGATCACCATAAGGTCCCTTGTGGTGATGACACAATGACTTCTAGCCATGCATTCTATATGCAAGTGTCACCTTGGTTTACAGATGAGGAGACAGTAGGGAATGATAACAGCCACACTTTGGTGTGTTTCCAGCTCCCATGTCACAAGAGATAGGATTCTGTTGAGGTCTGCTATTGCTAGTCCATAGACATCATATTGCCTTCAGCAAACCAAGAGAGAATAAACACCACTGCCTGCTATGAGTAAACACAACACGGAATAGGAAAGTGCTGATTTCCCTCCAAGGAACTGAGATTTCTAGGGTAGCACAGCTAATGATGCACATGCGTTCCACTCATAGAACCTATGTTCAGAGCAAAGAAGCTATTTTCACAATGTTTCAGAACTTACATATCAAAATTGCCCTTCACTGTTAATTGCCTTCGAATAGCACTGAAATCTCTGTTTTCTGAATCACACTAACAGACTATCTATACACCCTTTATTATTGCTAGTGGGTTAGAGTAAAAGAGGCAGAGGTATGTTTAAAGTATAAATAGAAAACATTTAAATCACATAATTTTAAAAGCCAGAATTTTCCTAGTTATAAAATCTCTGAATTGTAATAAAATGTTTTCAAAATTGTGTTATGAAAATGACAGAAATAGAAATTCTTTGTAGTTAAGTAATTCATAGTTTTTGTACACTGATTCAAAATTTAATGGCCATAGTTTTCAGTTAGGAATTTGGACAGAGAGAGAGACGAGAGAGAGAGAGAGAGAGAGAGAGAGAGAGAGAGAGAGAGAGAGAGAGGGGAAGAAGAAGAAGAAGAAGAAGAAGAAGAAGAAGAAGAAGAAGAAGAAGAAGAAGAAGAAGAAGAAGAAGAAGAAGAAGAAGAGGAGGAGGAGGAGGAGGAGGAGGAGGAGGAGGAGGAGGAGGAGGAGGAGGAGGAGGAGGAGGAGGAGGAGGAGGAGGAGAAGGAGAAGGAGAAGGAGAAGGAGAAGGAGAAGGAGAAGGAGAAGGAGAAGGAGAAGGAGAAGGAAAAAAATAATGCACCTTCAACAAACAGTACTAGTCTAACTGGATGGCTGCATGAGAAAATACAAATAGACCCATATTTGTCATCGTACACAAAACTAACGGTCCAAGTGGACAAAGGGCCCACAATAAATCCAGGTACACTGCACTTGATGAAAGAGACAGAGGAAGCCTGCACACATGCGCACAAGAAACAACTGCTTCAACAGAGCACCAAAGGCTCAGGCCCTAAGACCAACAACTGATAAACAGGGCCTTGGGAAACTGAAGAGCTTCTGTAAAGCGAAGGACACTGTCAATAACAAGAAACAGCTCAGAGAATGACAATTAAAGAATTCCCAACCCTACTTCCAACATCCAACAGAGTACTGATGCGCGCGCACACA